>NC_067476.1:153410765-153710765 GCF_947179515.1 Apodemus sylvaticus | reverse complement strand
CTGGGGAGGTGTGGGACTCGGCCTCCATCCTTGCTTCAGTATTAGCCATCTGTCATGCGGCGGCGTTTTTACCACAAGGACTGCTGAAGGCAGGAAGAGAAAGAAGCGGGTTCAGAGCCGCCTGCAGGCGCCTGGAGCCTCTCCTGGCCGCTTTGTGTTTAAGCAAGAGCCCTCCCAGCTCCAGGCAGGCAGGCTCCTCCCCGTGGCTCTCCTGGGGCCCCCCGCTGGGGGAGGAGGAGGCCCGCTTACCCTCTCCTGCTGGCTGGGGGTGGGGAAGGGAGGGACTCCACGCCTAGCACCCAAAGACGACCCCTGCAGGCCAGCCAGGGCAGGACAGCATTCCTACAGCCGCCATTTTTTCTCTGCCAGCTCTCTGCTGTCAGACGTAGTCACACAGAGCTGGAAATTCAGATAGATCTGGAATTTATTGAGCACCTACTAGGCGCGCACAACCTTGCAGAAGAGCACACGCCCTCGGCAGGTACTGGAAATGTAACTGGTTAGATGGTAGCGGAGGGATCCTACCCAGGGTTCCTCTGGGACTTCATAACTGGGGGCAGATCCTCCTGCCCACGTGTCACTATGGGCAGGACAGAGGCTGTGGTCCACCCAGAGAGAACACAGGCAGGGAGAGGAACACTGTGGGGTCTTTGAGCCTAGGGTCCCTTCCTTGTAGAGTCCCCTGTCTCTGGAGTTGTTATAGACGTCAGAATCAGGGACCACAGCTAAGAGCTGTGAAGTCTGGGCTGGAGCTGGTACAACCTCGTGGACAGATGGCCCTCGGTCCGTGCCGTGCTTCTAGTCTTAGAGGCCTCTGAAGGGGAAGAGACAGAGGCTGGAGGATCAGGAGTTCAAGGGCATCTCTAGCTCTTCTGAGGATGACCTGAAACTTGTGATCCTCCTGCCTCTGCATCCCAAATGCTGGGATTACAGGAGTGTGTACCCCATCTAAGCCTCGCTGGGGGGTCCAACATGCTGGACAAACACCCACCTTCATAAAGTGCAGAACTCCTTAGTTTGAAGCCAGTCAGGTCTACATGGCAAGTTCTGAGCCAGCCAGGGCTGCAAAGTGAGACCTTGTTTCATAAATAAAAAAAATTCCTGACATCCAGCTTTTCCCAAATGGGAGAATCCGCTCCCATCTCCCTGCTGTTCCGTCTCAGGCCTGCTCTGCTGTGGGCAGTGTCCCTTCTGTCATCAGGGCCTCAGACTATTCTTCCTTCGAGCAGACTGGAATCATCTGCTCCTGGTCTCTCTTCAGTCCTGCTGGGTCAGTGTGAAAATGCGAGTTGGGTCACCATAGCCAGCTTGCCTGCTGTAATGGGCACTAGGCGCTGGCCCAGCTGGCTCTGCCCTGAGTCCTGGATCCTCCCTTCCCTGGAAAGTACCTCTTGTGGAGAAAATTAATCAAGGTGACACCTCATGAACAAGATGTTTTGGCTTGGTAGAAAACAAATAGTGGTTTACAACAAATTAGTGAGCTT
Organism: Apodemus sylvaticus; assembly: GCF_947179515.1. Lineage (NCBI taxonomy): Eukaryota > Metazoa > Chordata > Mammalia > Rodentia > Muridae > Apodemus > Apodemus sylvaticus. The sequence goes on along the minus strand of NC_067476.1, from coordinate 153,709,281 downwards.
CTGCGCCTCTGGGCACATGGCTGAGGGCAGGGCCAGGCTGGCTGCAGGCGGTCTGCTGCAGCCTCCTGCAGACCTGGGGGGCAGACTCCTCTATAGGCCTGGTTCAAAGGTTGCTTCACACAGACCAGAACAGTCTGCAGGTGGGACATTCTTGTGTCTTGATCTCCTGATTGAAGGCTGGGCTTCTTTTCTCTTTTTTGATTGGGTAAGAGGCCCAAACCCCTGAAGTGGGGCTTTCAGGGAGCCAGAGCTCAGCATGAAATGTTTCCAAGCGAGGACATTCCTAGGAGCAAAAGCCTACTTTGGGGGAGGGGTGCACCCAGGTACCCTCTTCTGCTCCCAGGTAAGTCTCTACTCCTGCCATACCCAGCCTGTGTGGCAGGAGGGACACATTCCTTCTCCCTCCCCCACTCCCCCAGACAGGGTTTCTCTGTGTAGCCCTGGCTGTCCTAGAACTCACTCTGTAGACCAGGCTGGCTTCAGACTCAGAAATCCACCTGCCTCTACCTCCCAAGTGCTGGGATTAAAGGTGTGCGTCACCACTGCCCAGCGAGGGGACACATTCTAAAGAGACACTCATGATCCTCTCTTTAGCTTTCAGTCTAGTGAAAAAAATGGACCCCAAGAAATTAAAAGTTCCCCAGTATTCTCCTGTTGAGAGAATAAATGTCTGGAGTCTAGGGGGCAATCTGAGGGGGAAACTAGTCACCCAGAAGATTAACAACTAATCCGATGACCTTGCACTGGGAGGTGGCAGACAGGGCCACGCCTTGACTGCTTAGTTATGCAAATCTTTTGTTATTTAAACCCCATCCTCAGGTCAGGATCCCTAGGAACTTGGGAAGTCCCTGGGTCTTGGGGTATCCTCTTGATGAGGTCACACTAAGTACACTTCCTTCTCTGCATTTCACTATACATTAGCTACTTTAATTGGCTTATTGAGGTCTGGTGTCCTAAACCTGGCAGGCTGTGGCCCCCAAGCCCGGTAACCCTGCTGTAAAACCCTCTAAGGCACCCCAGTGTCCTTAGATGAATACCAACCCCCCTGCGCCCCTGGCTCTGCCCACTAGGCTCTCCCACCCACATTTGCCTCCTGCCACTTCTCAAGCCCCGTGCTCAGTTGCACAGGCATGCCTTTGCACAGGCCAAGTGTAACCCCTACCTCTGATTCCAAAGAACTCTCATTACCATCTCATTCTGTGTCCCTCACTTTCCCCACAAGCCACCCCTAGGGCCCTAAGACCAGATTAGATCCCTGCAGACAAAACTATCACTGAATTGTCTTAGAATCTGGTTAGTCTTGGTATCTTCCCAGTAGACGTAAGTTTCCAAGGTACCATAGACAAAGAACAGGGTTCCCAGGCAGGGCCCAGCTGTGTGTCCTAGGGCCAGTTACTTAACCTCTCTGTCCCTCCATTTCAAGTGAGATACATACAGCATATAACTTGAGAGAGGGATTGGCAAGCTGAGAATCAGAACGAGCCTGGCCTTGTCCCCCACCACTGTCATGGCCCGTCACCCACAACTAAGTGCTGAGAGCTGAGTCTGTCTTGGGATCACCCTGTCTCCTGCCCAGAGCTGGCCTTTCAGATCTTTAATGTCCCTAACTCTATGCTTGGAGGTGCCATTTGACCTCAAGAACATACAGGTGGAAGGAGAGAACTAGCCCCACAGACGGTCCTCTGAATGCCACGTGCACTGTGGGACACGTGTACACACCACCCACATAAACACTCACACTCACACACACACACACACACACACACACAAATGTAATACAAAATCTACATTTCTTTTTTTTTTATTTTGGATTTTGGTTTTTTTTTTTTTTAAAGATTTATTTATTTATTATATGTAAGTACACTGTAGCTGTCTTCAGACACTCCAGAAGAGGGCGTCAGATCTCATTATGGATGGTTGTGAGCCACCATGTGGTTGCTGGGATTTGAACTCAGGACGTTCAGAAGAGCAGTCAGTGCTCTTAACTGCTGAGCCATCTCTCCAGCCCTGGATTTTGTTTTTTTTCAAGACAGGGTTTCTTCTACATTTCTTTATTCTACCTTATTGTATGTTTTCCCTGTGTACATGTATGTGTACCCCATGCCTGCCTAGTGCCATGGAGGTCAGAGGAGGGCATCAGATCTCCTGGAACTTGAATTAGTGATAGTTGTGAACCTCCATGTGGGTGCTGGGAATCAAACCCAGCGCCTTGGTTAATAGTTTTCAACTTGACCCAGGGTAGGGTCATCTGAGAAGAGGGAGCCCCAACCGACAACTGCCTCTATCAGATCGGCCTGTAGGCAAGACTGTGGGACATTTCCTTGATTGGTGATTGATGTGGGAGGGCCCAGCTCACTTTGGGTGATGCCATCGCTGGGCAGGTGGTCACAGGGTGTCCAGGAAAGCAGACAGCAGGCCATGAGTCCACGAAAGCAGACAGCAGGCCACGAGGAACAAGGCATTCTACCATGACCCTGTGTCAGGCTCCTCCCCTGGCTCTGAAAAAATAGAAAATACAGCCTAACTCCAGCCTTCTAAGGAGCCCCAAACTCTTTGTATTCCAGAGCCCGCCCTTTGTTTAGAGCTAGCAAAAAGGCCTTGAATAGGTGATCCTGGCCCCACAAGGTTACTGGAAATGAGCTAAGCTTATCTTGCTTCTGTAAACTGCTTATGCTATTACCTATCCTGGAGTTCACGCAGCTATAGACTCCAAGGAAATAGGAAACTAATTGGTCCACTGAGCTCCGATAATTTAAACTGATTGGCCTAAAAACTATGGAGTGGTACAAATCGATTGGCTCGCATTTCATGGGCTCGATACTAAGGAATGATTGGTTGGTGGTTCGCGGGTTTTGTTGTGAACTTATAAAAGCTGTCCCAATTCTGCACTCGGGGTCCACAGTCCTCTAACCCTGTGCGGTATACGGCTGTGGAACCCAGAATTCTGAAATAAAGAAATCCTCATGCTATTGCATCGAGACCGTTTCTCGAGAGTGATTTGGGTGTTGCCTTCTGAGGCGTGGGGTGCTGGGGCACCCTTGGTTTTTGGGAGTCTTATAGCTCCTGCCCTGGGCTCCTGCCCTGGGTTCCTGCCCTGGTTCCTGCCCTGGTTCCTGCCCTGGGTTCCTGCCCTGGCTCCTGCCCTGGCTCCTGTCCTGGGTTTCTTTAGTGATAGAGAATAACGAGGAAGTGTAAAGTGAGCTAAACCCTTCCTTCCCCACATTACTTTGGTCTGTGGTCATGTTTATCACAGCAACAGAGATCTTTACACTCTGTGAGAGAAACCCATTAGGGTCAGTGAGTTTGCTGTATTGTGTTCTTTCTATACCATGAAGCCATCTCTCCAGTCACCCACTCACAGTTTTTTAATTGAAAACTTTTTGTTTTGTTTTGTTTTTTGGATTTGGTTTTTTCAGGACAGGGTTTCTCTGTGTAGCCCTGGCTGTCCTGGAACTCACTCTGTAGATCAGGCTGGCCTCAAACTCAGAAATCCGCCTGCCTCTGCCTCCCAGAGTGCTGGGATTACAGGTGTGCCCCACCACTGCTCGGCTAAAAACTTTTTTTTTAAGTAGCAGTTCTCTGAACCTCTGCCTTACTCCTGGAGTAGCAGAAGGAGGCTGGCGTGGGTCCTGCATCAGAGGCCTCATTCTAGACCTGGAAGGCACTGACTTGACACTAAAAGCAGGCATGGACTTGAGCCCATGTGAAGCTTGCTTATGGGGACTATGGGGTAAGACAGAGCCTTCTGGCAGTCTCTAAGGCAGGCCTGGGGCTCAGAAAGTCAGGCAGCAGGCCAAGTAGCAGCCACAGTCAGGTGACCAAGGTTCAAACCCAGTTCTGCTGCTGATTGGCTGGTGAGCCTCTAGACCAACCACTCTTTCTTCATTTGAAAGAGAATCGAGGACAGAAGGTGTATGGAAGGGTGGAGTGAGGGTCTGAGGCCTCACCCGGGCGACAGTGACAGCCCAGCCACCAGGTCTCTACACCCACTCACCCGCACCATCTGTTTTCCCTAGACAAGCCCTCGGGACCAAGATCAAGAGCTCTGTGACTCACCCCCTGGCTGGGTGCTTCCTGAGACAGACAGGTCACTACAGGCAGGAGTGGGGGGTGAGGAGAGAGACTGCAGGTCCCAACACGAGGATCAGGTGAGCCAGTGACAGAGAAGGGGACTGTGGGGTGCTGTTCCTGACAGTCTCTGACCTCCATCACCACCCTCAGATTCCTCCGTGCCTGTGAACCCTGTGCAGTTGTGGGTGTGGTGGCATGGGGGACACAGATGACAGGGCGACCCTGGATGCAGAAATCAAGGATCTAGGCCATCACTGTCAAGACATTTGCAGCTTAGGAGTAACTCCCCAAGTTCTTTGTCCCTTCCCACGGGGTTTCTCTGTGTAGCCCTGGCTGTCCTGAAACTCACTTTGTAGACCAGGCTGGCCTCAAACTCAGAGACCTGCCTGCCTCTGCCTCCCGTGCTGGGATTACAGGTGTGCAATCGCCGCCACCACCGCCACCGCAGCCTCCGCCACCGCCACTGGGGCTAGTGGAGGCCTTGGTGTAACTGTTGCTAGCCTTCAGAATCCAGTGAGCTAGCAAGGTTGGGGGCCAGCAAATACAAGCCTGGGTCTCCCTAAAAGGTTAGGCACACCACCAGCCAAACAGATGTGCTCACGGAGGCCAGGTTCTGCTCCGCTCAGGAGGCAGAGGCAGGAGGATTAGAAGTTCAAGTGGATTTTGAAACCCGTCTCAAAAAGGTGTGGTGGTGGAGATGCGACCACTCAGGTAAAGGTGTTTGCAGCTCAAGACTGAAAACCTGAGTTCAATCTCTGGGACCCACGTAAAGGTGGAAGAACAGGGGCAACTCCACAATATTAGCTTTTGACCTCTGTGTGTGGTGTGATACACACATGCGCACACACACACACAGACACACACGTGCACACACGTGCACATACATGCATGTGCACACACATGCACACGCACAGACATACACATGCACACACTCATATACATACATACTCATGCACACACAGATACACATACACACATGCACGCATGCACATTCACATAGATACATACGCACACGCACATGCACGCACACTCACAGAGATACAGACACAGGCACACATACATTTACACATGCGCATGTGCGAGCACACACATATATACACATACACACTACAATAAGTAAATAAATAGATTTAAAGTTTTAATGTGGAGGTCAACACCTGCAGAGGCCACTGCAGCTGCAAAGGCAGACCATCGATAAGGTACATGGACAATACCACCGAAGCTGGACACTGGAAGTGGTAAATGAACCACTTCAACAACACAAAACACGGCATGGTTGTGGGGCGGGCAGAGGGATGACAGACCTGGTGGAATCCAAGGAACATGAGACCAGATTGGCCAGTGAGGCCGATGACGGTGAAGCCACTCCTGTCACTTGCATGCCCTTGGCAGACATGGTCTCCTCCGGTATAAAGTAGAGTGGGGTAAAGAAAAATTCCCTCCTAGAGACACCACAGTGGGTGGGCCCCAAATACAGCCACATCCAAGGCTGGTGCGGTGGACCTGGCAGGAACCACAGCGTGAGGACTAACAGCGTCTTTAGCATAACGTACGCTGGAGAGACGGCGCTGTCTTGGCGTACTATACATATTTGTGGGAATCCGTCATCCCCCACTTGACGCCAGTAGCACCCCAAACTATTATGGCCAAAGCCTCTGCAGGCACAGGGGTGGGTACCTCAGGAACGAACGGGAGCTGAGGACAGTGACGGGACAGCATGGGGTCCTGTGCAATGAAGGTGTCCATCACAGTGCCTGGTTTCAGCTTCTCATCAGTGAGAGGACAGGATGGCGTCTCCCTGTGGGGCCACGGGGAAACCCCGGAGCAGTGGAGATGAGAGAGCTGGAAGGCTTGCAGGGTCAGGCGCCTTCCCACCTTCCCTGACTGCCGTCAGTTGCAGCTGAACCATGCTGAGGAAGCCAAACTCTCCCCACGGATACCCGGATGTGTGACCCTTGAACTAAGGCAACATAGACAGGTCAAGGACACAGGCGATGCCTTTTCTGCCTCTCATGGCAACAGTATCTGGCAAACGATACTGTTGCCATGACAGGCAACAAAAATTGCATCTGGGGCTACAATGCAGTACTTGCTGAAAAGTCTTCAGTTCTTGTTCTCAATAGCCACAAGTCCAGCCCCCCCCCCCAAACAAAACAAAAACAAAAGCAAAAAACCCACAAACAAACAAACAAATGCGCGAGCGCATATGTATGTGTGTGTGTGAGAGAGAGAGAGAGAGACAGAGAGAGAGAGAGACAGACAGACAGACAGACAGAATATGCATGCATGAATACACAGCTAAGAGCACAGGGTACAGTAGGGTTTCCTCCCCCAGCCTCCTCGAGTTCCAGACAGGAAGTGCAAAAACTCACATAGTAGGGACAGGTTCACTGAAGGCTTGGTGCCAGCACTCCTTAGGAGCCCGCCTCTCCCGCTCTGCATGGAGCAGGCCTTCCTGTACACACCAGGCCAGAGCCCTCAGCTCACCTCCTGCTCAATCCCTGACCTCCACCCTGCGTTCTCAGAAGTGGCCAGCTTCTTTCTCCCTCCACAATCCCTCTACCCTGCCCAACTGTCCTCTCTGCATGGCTGGAGTGACCTTGCTGGTCCTCAGGCCTCAGAGGGGTCATGCCCCTCTTGGAGGCCCTCCCTGACCCCCGAGATGAGACCCTGTGTAGACAGACATGTTTTCCAAGACATCATGGTCCCCACACTCTGGCCCAAGTGTTCTTAGTTAATGGGAACTGTACAGGAAGGACCCGGTCAGTGAGGCCCACAGGCCAATCAGAGCCTGAGCCTGGAGGGGCCTTCACAGGGTGGGCATGTGAGCACCCAGATGGCAGCCTTGGCACAAAGGCCCAGATAAATTCAACGTGGTGGAAACTGCCTCAATCGGCTGGGTCAGCTAGCCTATTGTGTAAGTGTACATCTGAGTGTGTGTGTGATTGAGAATGTGTGCGTGCGTGTGTGTGTGTGTGTGTGTGTGTGTGTGTGTGTGTGTGTGTGTGATTGAGAATGTGTGCATGAGTGTGTGTTTGTGACAAGGCAGTGCACTGTGTGTTTGTGTGTTTAAGTGTGCTTGCAGGTGGGAGTATACATGGATGCATGTGAGCTCTCCTCTGTGCACACGTACAGATAGCAAGCGGGTGGTTGCGGTCCACCTCCAGAAAGCACCTTCCTGCAGCCTGCTCCTTGGAGCTGGGCCTCTTGGCCCGCACATCTGGTGGGGATGCTCAGACCGGAGTCTTGGCTCTCGGCTGCAGCCCATTTCAGTTTTACACTCCTAATGCCTGCTGGAGGGATCAGAAGGGGGCTGAGGGAAGTGTTGACAGGACGGGTGGGACCCAGGCCTGCCAGCCAGGGCCATATGCCTGGCCTATGCTGGGCTGTGTGAGCCTTGGGGTGGGCTCCGGGAACCAGCAAAACACCCTCGGCCCAGAGCACAGGCCTGGTGGGAGGGGCTGGCCACAGCCTCCCTAGTGGCTGGGGTGGGGGAGGGGTAGTGATTTCCCCTCTCCTCTCTCCGGTGGGATTTTGACGTTTTGCTTCTTTTTTGCAGCAGATGGAGACCACTACAGAAATCCCAACTGGTCAGAACGAGGGGGGGATGAAGGGGGGGAATGACCATGCCACCCAAATCTAAGGACACGTCTACGGCACACACCCCTCTACCCCTAAGGCTTAAGAAAATCGCAGAAGGTGAGGCATTAGAACCAGAGAAAGAACAACGGGGACATCTGCTAGGAGATGGCAGGTTCTAAATAGGACAGGGGAGCTGCTCTCAGGAAGCCTCAAGGACATGGCCACCACCACAAGACCTGCACAAGGACACCAGCTGGCATGCCAGCGTGCATGGGGGAAACCTCCCCTGGGCCCAGCCCTGCATGAAGAGCAACAGACAATTAATATTGCTGAGACCGCAGAGGAGCAGTTGCATTTATATATACCTATGCAGATACGTTGGAGGGGTGGGGGAGGGGAGAAGTGACAGAACTCACACATATAATTCCCCGCTCGGTGCTCTTTAAATGTGTTTCAGCGGCTGGCTGGCTGATCTGGCTGGGGAGAAGGCAGGGACCTGGGGACACTGCGATGACCCCAGGTTCACAGCATGGCTGTGCCCAGAAAGGGCCTCCACATCCAGCAGAGAGAGGCCACCTCAAGCGAACACTGTGTGTCCCAGCTGCTGCGGCCAGGACATGAATAGTTATCCCCTGAGTTGCTGGCCCAACATGTTAGCTTTTACTAATGACAGCCATAAAGGTCCCCAAGCCAGCCCGAGGCTCACTCACACTTTCTCTTCTTCAACTGGTAAGTCACACTGATTCTAGGAACAGAGCGAACCTGAACCCTTTGACAAGCCAGTTACAGTGTCACAGTCACCTGGGCTCTGGCCAGCGGGTCACAGTGCTGACATTTGCCCAGACTGGTCCAGCCTTCTCGGCCGGACAAATGGACATTCGCTCTTGAGCTGGCTGTCTGGCTCAGTTGGTAGGGTGTTTGCCTGGAGTGCGCAAGGCCCCGAGTTCAATCCCCAGCACATGAACCAGGCAAAATTAGGAAACAGATGCAGAAGTGTCCAGGGGTTGATGGGAAGATGACTCACAGGCACAGATAATGTTCTAGAAGGATCCTGGGATCAACTTTAAATATTGTGCTAAGAACTTAGTCATCTAAGACTGGGAGTGTGAGCCTGTGAGCCTGGCATTCAGGAGACTAGGCAGGAAGATCATGAGTTCAAAGCCAGCCTGGGCTTCATAGCAAGAGGGGAGGACTTTCTCATTTCCCTAAAACTTTGCCTCATAGGAGGCTATACTTCCTGTGAGATTCCAGGGAAGGTGTAGGACTGGTCCTGTGTCCTCCCAGGTGCTGGGATTACAGGTGTATAATGTATGTGGACTCCAACTCTGGCCTGCTTGTTAGGTCTGAGGCCTCTCCTAGTCTTTTCATTTTGTGAGACAGGGTTGGGGGCTATACAGTGCTAGGGATTGAACCCAGGGCTTCCTGGATGCTGAACCAACATTCTCTTTGCCGAGACATGTCCCCAGCCCATGGGCTACATGATGCTTGGAGCCAGCCAGGGATTGGCAGCCTGTTACCATAGCAACAGAAAACCAACATGGCCAAGCTCTGCTGAGCCGCTCTCTGGACAGGATCAAGGCACAAGGTCTTTCTCACTATGACAGGCCCTCAGTGGCACACAGTAGTACCCCAGACAGTGTTCACAGACTGCACACTAGGAAAAGCATGGGCCCCGGCAGCTGGCCCCACCCCAGCATGGCGGAGTAGTTTCTCTCTTGCTTTTCCTTCTTATGTGAGCCATAAAATTCAAATGAATCAGCTATTCCAGGGGCAAAGTTTTAATTATCTTCCAGCTCCGCTCTGGCTGACAAGAATGCTAATTCTCCTCTAAGTCGGTATTAAAAACAAGCTGGCTCCCACTGTGATCGGAGCCCAAGTCCCTGCGGCCAATGATGCCCAGTGGGTATGAGTTGGGGTGCTGTCTCCTAGTGTACCCCAGGAAGGAAGGGTCACAAAGGCAGTTCCTCGGTTGGGCTTCTTTCTTCCAAGGTGACTCTAGTGTTTGCCCAACTGACAAACACTAGCCAGAATATGTGTGTCCGTGTGTCCGTGTGTCCGTGTGTGTGTGTGTGTGTGTGTGTGTGTTTGTGTGTGTGTTGTATGCATGGCAGATGTGTATGTACAAATGTGTGTTGTGTTATGCCCATGTATGGAGGTCAGAGAAGGCAGTCAGTTATTTTCTGCCTTATCCCTTGAGACAGCCTCTCACTGAACCTGGAGCAGGGGTAGCAGCCAATGAGCCAGGCTGTCTACCAATGTCTACCCCACTCCCATTCACTGGGACTATTAGCATGCACAAGTGGTGTTTTACATCCTAGCTGGGGATTTGAACTCAGGTCCTCACGTTAGCACAGCAAGTGTTCTCAAGCACTGAGCCATCTCTCCAGCCCCCCAAAATTTCAAAAGATGCTTCAAATTCGCATTTCTCCCTAGGACATGAATATCCTGACTGTCTTGTCATTTACCACCACCACCAACAATAACGGAGGCTGGCCTTGAACTCACAGCCGTCTTTCTGGTACTGCAGGAATATATCATTACACCAGCATTGAAGCTTGATTCAATAAAAAGGTCTGAAACAAATTCTTGATCAGCTTGAGAGATGCCATGGCCCCAAAAGAAGCCAGGCCATGCAGGGGCACACACTTGTCACTGTAAGCCCGGCACCCAGAAGGGAGGAGAAGGAGAATCAAGAGTTCAAGGTCATCCTTGGCTGTATAAAGAATTCAAGGAGCTGGGCATGGTGGCGCACGTCTGTAATCCCAGTACTTGGGAGGCAGAGGCAGGCAGATTTCTGAGTTTGAGGCCAGCCTGGTCTATAGAGTGAGTTCCAGGACAGCCAGGACCACACAGAGAAACTCTGTCTCGAAAAACCAAAAAAAAAAAAAAAAAAAAAAAAGAATTCAAGGTCAGTTCTGGCAACATGAGACCCTGTCTCAAAAAAAAGCAGGCAACAAAACCACTAGGTAAAAGCACGTGGTCACCTGAGATTGAACCTACAAACAGGAGAATGAGAGAAATGATTTCACAAAGTTGTCCTCTGCCCCCCCACATGCATATATGTACACACACATATACACACATACATGCACACATATGTACACAAATATACACACATGTGCATGTATATGTACACAAATATACACACATACACATAAACACATACAGAACACACTCACGCTTAGGTACACACCTGTCCCCTCTGGGCTTCAACCTCTTAAGATCACCTAAGCTTCTTGGAAACAATGACACAGGCAGATGATGAGGCCCACAAAAACCCAGGTCTTCTGCATGGACCTTAGGCTGGTGCCCCTGGAGCCAGAGATCGCACATTTCTGTGCCTGTAGTCTTAAGCACTGGGGTGTTCTCCTCCATCAGGGACAAGACAGATTCCCAAGGAGGTCCAGACCCTGCCCCTCCAGTGCTCAAACCCACCCAGTGATCATTTGCAAACCAAGAATTACTCCTTGCCACAAATTCCTGGTAATAGGAAGCCAACTTTTCTATCCTCACTTTCTAAGCCAGCAACAGAAGCAGATGCAGAAACCCCCAAATCTCTTCTCTAAGCTACTTTCTACTGCACTGGAATTAATATTAATAAGCTGATAATTATAGCCAATATTCATTAATAATGCCAAAGAAATCACATGTATCTGAGGGCTTCCCACACAAAGTACTTGAAGTATTGAAGAAGTATAGCCAAGGTTAGCAGTGTTTCTTGGTTCTCAAAAGAAGCTTCAAATTTACATTCTAACATGGAGTTTTCTTTTCTTTTTCTTTTTTATTATGTTTTATTTTTTCAGGACAAGGTTTCTTTTTTATAGCTTTGGCTGTCCTGTATCTCTGTAGACTAGGCTGGCCTTGAAGTCAGAGAGAAGGGGAGAGGTTGAGGGAGAGGGAGAGAGAGCAACTCCGGCTTGGTTCCAAGTCTGTTTTCTTGGAATCTGCTCTCCATCTCCCTGAGGACTGTCTGTGGTGATATGTGCTTCTTGGAGACAACAGATGACTCCTGGTTTTGGTCCAGCCTGAGGATCTGTGTCTTTTGACTGGCAAATCCAGACTATGGGCTTGGACGCCATTGAAAGCTGTCTTCGGGTTGCTGCCATTTTGCTGATGAGGTTGTTGTGTGTGCGCTTTTCTTCAAGCTCTTGCTGGACTGTGGTCGCACTGTGCCTTTCAGTCTTCCCTGCTTCGTGAGTGGGCATGTTTTCTCTTTGGTCTGCAGGATTCCTGCGTGTATCCACCCTCCCCTCCGTAGAGCTGCCTCAGTGGTCACAAGTTCTCCAAGAGCATGGTCTTTGTGGAGACTGGTGATGGTTTCTTCCTTCTGATGTCTTCACAAAGGGTTGTTGGCATTGGGTTTTTTCTTTTCTTTTGTTTTCTTCTTCTTTCAATTATTGTAGGTATCTTTACTGGGCATAGTATTCTGGGTTGGCAGTTCTCTTTCCGAAATTGAAATATGGTCTAGAAAGTTGTCTCAGTGGATAAGAGCACCTGTTGTCCTTGCAAAGGACTCAGGTTTGATTCTCAGTGGCCACATGGAGGCTCACACACACTAGACACGCACTGGTTCAGAGAAATTGAAATATGTCCTTCTAAGCCTCGTTGGCCTTTCAAGTTTCACTCAAATGACATCGTGTTGTTCTGATGGCCCTGCCTTCATGAGTGAGTTGGTTCTTTTCTTGTCACTTTTGAAGGCAGCAAATGTGATGCAGTAATACCTCTACACCTATCTGACTTGGGTCGTACACTTTCCACCCAACCACCCCCACCCCCTACCCTCCCACCCCCGAGAATGCACTTGACAGCCCGGCTTCTGTCACATACACTATGTGCACACACCCTTCTCTAAACAGTGCACCCAGAAACCTCAGGACCCCTCCTCTCCCCATTAGATTACCAGACTCCCATCTTTGAACAAGGGACTAAGTCTTCCCCACCTATGCAACAATCAAATTTGGACGCTTTCTATCCAAGTGTATTCCCCAGGTAACTAACTACTAGCCACAGAATGGCCTATTCAGCCTGGACTGGGTTTGAGAGCACCAAAGTAGACCAAGAACTGTGTCTTCTATCTATCTTCAAAGTAGAGCCACTCCCCCCACTGACTGTTGTATGCTGATCATAACTGGGTGTGCATATGATTAAAATCAGATGCATTGTTGGGAGAGGCTTGCCCAGTAGAGGAAGTAATTATATATCCATCAAGACAGAAAACCATTCGAACTATACCCTTACTAACCTGCCCTTCCTCCCTCCTTTCTTTTCTTTATTTTTACGGGTCAGGGTTTCTCACTCTATACTTTTGACTGTCCTGGAACTCATTATATAGAGCAGCCTGGCCTTGAACTGACAGATCAACCTGCCTCTGCTTCCCAAGGACAGAAGTGGGCTGAGGGAAAAGGGGCATGCCACTATACCTGGTCCTTCCTTTTAGACCCCCACAAACAAGACGCCTTGGGAACCCTTACTCAGGAGACCTGCTGCCAATCACATTTTTTACTTAATTGATCTTTAAGATTTTATGTGCATTGGTATGTTAAAGTCCACATGTGTGAGGGTGTCGGATCCGCTAAAACTGGAGCTGCAGACAGCTGTGAGCTGCCACGTGGGTGGCTGGGTGGGTGGCAAGAATTGAACCTGGTCCTCTAGAAGAGCAGCCAGTGTTAATCACCTCTGAGACATCTTCACCCCCCCCCACGCCACACCCTACCCCCATTGTCAGTCTTGCCAGTGTTGTCCTCTACAGCCTGCAGCATTGTTTAGCTTGCTTCTTCTGTGGGCTCTTATTTATTTCTCGTATGGTATTTTACATGCATGGGGTGTTTTGCTGGCATGTGTGTCTGTGTAGCACTTCCGTGTCTATTGCCTGTGGAGGGGAGAAAAGGGCATTGGATCCATTGGATCCTGTAGGCTTAGAGTTTTTGAAACCTACTTTTAATAAGGGTTCTCAAAGACTTCAACCCTCCCCGTTTCTAGCCCACCATCCAAAGGTAAGGGAGAAGAGATGGTAAATAGGACAAAGGAGGTGTGGAGCTGTTTAGAAGTAGTTCTTTGGGGTTAATTCCAGTCTCTGTTTGTCAGGATACCAGCAGTGCAGTTCAACAGTGTCAGGATACCCAATGAGGATCAGCAGCTGTAGCACGATCCAGTAGAAACAGCCAGGCCTCCGTGGAATCGGCATGAGTCAGCAGGGGAGCTACCGGAACTAGTCGGGACACCAAGAGAAGTTCTCTGCTGTGCCTCTCTCAATGAAGTGCAGATCAGCAAAGATGCAAGACCAAAGAAACATTGCACAACTAGCAAAGCAAGCACCCCATCACTGTCCGTGAGTCCTGGGTATGCTCTCTCCAGACATCACGTGTCCTCCAATGGGTCTTACCTCAGCAAAACACCACTCGAGTCTCCCTCACAGGACACAACCAGAAACTTCCACCTCAGGACTTCAGGATCCCCTGGAACAGGAGTTCCAGATGGTTGTGAACTACCATGTGGGTGCTGGGAATTGAACCAGGGCTCCTCTGGAAGAACAGCCAGTGTGCTTAACCACGGAGCCACCTCCCCAGCCCCTGAGTTTCAATCCTTTGATTTAGGTGTTGTTCCTAAATCATCCCAGGAGGAGGGACTTTTTACTTCTCGTCTGGCATCCTAAATGCCTCCTGTGCCTGGATTTCCCTGACTTTGGGGAATTTCCTGTTATGATTCTTTAGCAAATGTCTTTTACAAATGTCTAAGTGCCTTTAAGGGTGAGAATCTCCTTACAAAGGTGCAACTCAGAGGCTCTCCACCTCGTCTTTAAGCTTGAACGTCCTTTCTTTTCCACGGAAGGTGGATCTCAGGGATCCTCTGCTCCTGAGACCTCCCCAGTGCTGTTTTGTTAGGTTTGTTCTATTAAACTTACTATAGTTTTTATTTCCAGCATATCACGCAGGTCTCCTTCACACGTCCATCTCCTGTTGAGTTCCCTCGTGTCCTCTGCCCATTTCCTATTCCTTCAGCTCTTTGTGTCACTGGACTTTATAAGAGTCATTACTTTGGTTTTTTTGTCTGGGATTCATCGAACTTACTCTCACTAGATGCTGTTACTTAAGGGTTAGTACTTTTTGTAAGAATTATGTTCTCTTGGGTTTTGGGGGTTCCTTTTCCTTTTTTCTTTGTTGAGGCAGGGTTTCTCTGAGTAGTCCTGGCTATCCTGGAACTTGCTCTAGAGACCAGGCTGGCCTCAAACTCACAGAGAGCTGTGTGTTTCTGCCTCCTGAGTGCTGGATGCAAAGGTGTACATTACCACCACCTGGATGCTTGGTTTCAATTATATTCCTTCAGTTAGAGAATTTGCAGTGTTGGTGTGGTCTGTGAAGCAGAAGTGTGTACTTTCAAGCTCAGGGTGCCTGGTGCAAATTCTATCTCACCCCTGAGTAGAATATTAACAGTGACAACAACCATGGCTTCTGGACAGTACTGCATATATGAGCCAATTAAGGCTCCGGTGCCTCTGACATCAATAACTGCTATACATAAATAAGCAAGATAGAGCTGCAGAGATGGTTCAGTGGTTAAGAGCACTGGCTGCTCTTCCAGAGGTCCCCTGGCTCAATTCCCAGCAACCACATGGTGGCTCATGACTGCAGCTCAAGAGGAACTGATTCCCTCTGACTTCCATGGGCACTGCACACGGTACACACAGTGCACATGGCACACACAGTGCACACACATACTGCACACACACACTGCACATGGCACACACAGTGCACACACACAGTGCACATGGTACAACACACAGTGCACACATACACTGCACATGGTACAACACACAGTGCACACATATACTGCACACACACATTGCACATGGTGCACACAGACTGCACACGGTACACAGTGCACACATACTCACAGACACACATCTGTACACACAAACAGAAGCAAGGATTTAAACAAACAAAGACAGAGCTAGGAGGTGATGTTGCATGCCATTAATCCCAGCATTTTTTTTTTTTTTTGGATTTGGTTTTTCCGAGACAGGGTTTCGCTGTGTAGCCCTGGCTGTCCTGGAACTCACTCTGTAGACCAGGCTGGCCTCAAACTCAGAAATCTGCCTGCCTCTGCCTCCCAGAGTGCTGGGATTACAGGCGTGCGCCACCACCGCCCAGCTTAATCCCAGCATTTAAGAAGCAGAGGCAGAGGCAGGGGCAGAGCCGGGCGGTGGTGGCGCACACCTTTAATCCCAGCACCCTGGGAGGCAGAGGCAGGTGGATTTCTGAGTTCGAGGCCAGCCTGGTTACAGAGTGAGTTCCAGGACAGCCAAGGCTACACAGAGAAACCCTGTCTTGGAAAAAAAAATAGAAAAGTAAGAACAGCAAAGAGCGCTTACGGAGCGAATGGCTGTGCAGGAGTGATGGGCTGACAGTGCCATCACCACTTCGGTTCCTCAGGCCCCGAGGCTCCCTGTGGTCATGTGCTACTGACTTTTAATTTATTGTCGCTTTTACTCAAATGAGTGTGCACATGCATACACTCATGTGAGCTTGCATCTCTCTCTCTCTCTGTCTCTGTCTCTCTCTTTCTCTCTCTGCAGGCAAGCAGAGGTCAGAGGTCAGGGTTGGGTGTCTCCCTCTGTTCCTGCCTACCTTCTTTTCTGAGACAGGGTGCCACATGTAGACCTGGCTGGCCCAGAACCCACAGAGATCTTCTTGCCCCTGCCTTCCGAGTCCGGGGTAAAGGTGTGCCCGTGTACACTGCCACAGCGCGAGCCTGGCCCTCTAGCTCATATTTTGAGGCGGGGTCTCTCCCCGAACCTGGAACTCAGTGGCTCAGCCAGGCTGCCTGGCCAGCAAGTTCCCAGGATCCTCCTCTTTCTGCCTCCTCTGAGCTGGAATTCTGGGCATCCGGTGCTGGGCCCAGGTTTTATGTGGGTCCTGGGGACCTCATCTCCGGCCCTCACATGTGCAGGGCAAGCACTATACCCGCTGAGACATCTTCCTGCCCCGCCCTTTTATTTTTAGATAGGGTCTTGCTAGGTTGCCCAGGCTGCCTTGAATTTGTTATCCTCCTGCCTCAGCCTCCTCAGTGGCTGGGATGACAAGTCTCTCCTTCCACCTAAATACACAAGGCTCGTTTCTAGGAAACTGGTACTCACTACCCCACGACAACACCCACCCAGCACAGCCTGCATCTCTCTTTCTCTCTTGCTCTCCTATGACACTTGCCCCACTGACTTATGTCTAACCCAACTCCTCTGAGTGGTTCTCCATGTTTGCTGCTCCACCAATCCTGGTCAGGGCACCACCCTCTCCTGCACCTGGTTCTAAGCCCCCTCCCCCCGAGGGCCACTTGTATCTTGGTCCCACAAGGCAATGTATTGCATTGGGGGTGGCACCTGGTGTCTGTCCATCTGGCTTCTGGACCTGTTCCCATTTCACTAGGACCCTAGACCAGTCCCAGAGTACTAAGGACTCGATATCCTCATCTGTGAAATGGGTACAGACATAAGCGACTTGCTCACTGAGACTGGAGAGGATGAACCAGGAGTCTGTAGGCCTGTGGTAAGTGCCTTACTAAATCTCGTGGCTTCTGGAGGCTTTACTTACTTCCATCTTTTAAATTCAAGTGTGACTCTAATTAGGAATGGCGGCACATGCCTTTAGTCCCAGCATACAGGAGGTAGAGGCAGGCAGATCTCTGAGTTCTAGGCCAGCCTGGTCTACAAAAAGAATTCCAAGACAGCCAGAGCTATGCAGAGAAAAACCCCGTTTAGAGAAAAAAGTGAATCCATCAAGAAAAGGCTAAGTCTAGGATTGGGACTGCGATTGTCAGGGGCACCTGGGCGTCTTGGAGCAGTAGAACTTGAGAAGGGCCTGACAAGGAGGGCCGGGCTGGTGAGCACGGGTGAGGCCTGGGGTTCTGTGCCCCCAAAAGGTGGCTAAATATGGGGTAAGCTGAATGAGAAAACGTTTGTTTCAGCAAATTATACACCAAGGCATAAAATACAAAGCAAAGCGTGCCTTCCACACCCGCTGTGCACCACCGAGGTGAGGCCTGTCCAGGAGGGGAGATGGTCTAGCACGGGTGAGGACGCGAGTTCAAACCTAGTAGGAGAAAACAGACTCCCTCGTGGCATCTAAGATGGAGCTATGGCACGGCACGTGCGTGTGGAAGAGACGCATGTTCTCACACTGGTACTCACAAGTAAAATATAATAAAATAAATAAAAAGGTAAAAACGGGGAACCACTTATAAGCCACAAATATTTGGAACAGCGCCTGGTATGGTGGGGCGCGCCTGCCATCTCATTACTTAAGCCAAGACATGGGAGGACTGAGTTCTACCTGGGTCAGCCTGGTCTACACACAGTAACTTCTAAGCCAACCAGGATGATGTAAGCTAGACTCTTTCTCTCAAAAAGCAGCCCCAATGGGAACCCTCCCAAGCGAGGGGCTCCCCACATGGTGACCAGCGCTCCACACCTGCTGAGAGAGCTCGGCATAGGAATTTCCTTGCTGCAGAAGCCGGAGAGTCCAACACCTTGTACAAGGTGGGAAGCCAGAACTGACAGCCAGGAGCTGTCCTCTGGTTGCCGCACGTGCCTGTGTCTTCTGTCCCCCACACCTACGGACTGATAAATAAAAAAAAAATTTTAAACTTTAAAAACAGAAAGGGAAGGAGGCAAGCAGAAAGGACAAAAGGAAAAAGGGAGAAAGAAAGAAAGAAAGAAGGAAAGAAAGAAGGAAGGAAGGAAGGAAGGAAGGAAGGAAGGAAGGAAGGAAGGAAAGAAAGAAAGACCGATTCACATTCTTGTGTTTTTTTGTTTTTGTTTTTGTTTTGAAACAGCATCTCATATAGCCCAGGTTACCCTTAAACTCCACGTAGCCAAGGCTGGTCTTGAATTCCTGATTCTTTTTTTTTTTTTAAGATTTATTTATTTTATTTATATGAGTACACTATAGCTATCTCCAGACACACTAGAACAGGGTATTAGGCCCCTGTTATAGATGGTCGTGAGCCACCATGTGGGTGCTGGGAATTGAACTCAGCACCTCTGGAAGAGGGAAGGGAAGAGAGGCAAGCAGAAAGGACAAAAGGAAAAAGGGAGAAAGAAAGAAAGAAGGAAAGAAAGAAGGAAGGAAGGAAGGAAGGAAGGAAGGAAGGAAAGAAAGAAAGACCGATTCACATTCTTGTGTTTTTTTGTTTTTGTTTTTGTTTTGAAACAGCATCTCATATAGCCCAGGTTACCCTTAAACTCCACGTAGCCAAGGCTGGTCTTGAATTCCTGATTCTTTTTTTTTTTTAAGATTTATTTATTTTATTTATATGAGTACACTATAGCTATCTCCAGACACACCAGAACAGGGTATTAGGCCCCTGTTATAGATGGTCGTGAGCCACCATGTGGGTGCTGGGAATTGAACTCAGCACCTCTGGAAGAGCAGCCAGTGCTCTTAGCCGCTGAGCCGTCTCTCCAGCCCTCCTGACTTTTGAACCTCCTAAGTGATGAAATTACAGCCTCCCCGCTGGCCTTTTGTTTTATGAGGCAGAGTCTTGCTAGATAATTCCCGGCTGCCTTTACTAGACAATCTTCCTGACCTCACACCCTCAATACTGGGATTATACACCAACCACTGAGGCTTCCATCGTGTTGATGGTCAAACAAACAAAACAGGCAGATGTGCTGTTCAAAGTTGCATTGTTAGTGGGGATGGAAAATTCCAGGTAGGGCAGCTCTGAGCCTGTTCCAGAGCCAGATCGACAAAGGAGCCATCAGGTCTGCGCTGTGTGTGGACCTCACTGACCAGAAGCAGCAGTGGGGTCAACATCTCAAAGCTTAGATGCCTCTCTTTGAGCTTGGGTTTTTAGTTTCTGGTGAAAAGCTAAAAGAGTTCGCCCACAGCACACAGCTAGACATCTGCCCTCTGGTTAACCACACTTCCTACTGCTCCCTGTTGTCTCCTCAACACGGAGTCCATACACCTTACCCAGAACACTCTGACAGAGAAGAGTTTTTAAAAAAAAAGAAAGCGACCAGCTCCTTGCTCACACCCTGCCCACTCTCCTTGTCTCGTGACAGGCACCTGAGTTCCCGGAAGGAACTGAGGCACGGCCTGAGCCTAACACTCAGTAGACCTCAGCCTCTCCTCCTCCCTCCCGGGAACCCAGAAGTCTGGGTGGAGATTGCCGAGGTCATCCAGGAGAGCTGGCTGTCCGGCATGACTGGGACCCCAGTAAGGAGAGCCAAAAGTAGCTGCCGCCGGAGGCCAACAAGGACATTTTCCCCATTTATGTGGTGAAGGAGGCGGCTACTTTGGGCACAGGGTGGGCCTGGGGCTACAGGGCACAGAGGAGCTGGCCAAGCCCCAGAGCACTGGAGGCCTTGCAAACCCAGGCGTTTCCCAGCATGGCGGCCTGGGGCCTTCTGTCATGGAGGGCACCCACGGCCACGCAAGGCCTTCTTCCCTGGTCCCATGCAGCCACTGTCAGGGATCCCAGCTGTGCTTCCTGTTCTCTCACCACACATCCGAACTCTGTCTTTTGGTTGTTGTTGTTTTTGTTTGTTTGTCTGTTTTTATTTTTTGAGACAGGGTTTCTCTGTGTAGCCCTGGCTGTCCTGGAACTCACTCTGTAGACCAGGCTGGCCTCGAACTCAGAAATCTGCCTGCCTCTGCCTCCCAAGTGCTGGGATTAAAGGTGGGCGCCACCACTGCCCTGAACTCAGTTTTTTTGTTTTTTTGTTTTTTAAAGATTTATTTATTTATCTTATGTGAGTTCACTGTAGCTGTCTTCAGACATTCCAGAAGAGGGCATCAGATCTCATTACGGATGGTTGTGAGTCACCATGTGGGTGCTGGGAATTGAACTCAGGACCTTCGGAAGAGCAGTCAGTCTTAGTCACTGAGCCATCTCTCCAGCCCCTGAATCCCCTGAATTCACTTCTTTTAAGTACCGGTTTTTAGCATCACCTGCCTGGCCCTGCCCAGCCGTCCTGTCTCCAGGCCAGGATGCTCTGCTCTTAGGAGTCTCTCTCTCTTTCTCTCTCTCTCTCTCTCCTCACATCAAACTTCAGCTCCAAATGGGCACTTCGCCCACATTAGCCTTCCTTGTAGACCAACACCACACCTGGCCACACCTGTCTGGTCTTCCCTCAGGCAGAGCCACCCAAGGCCCTGGGTTTGTCATCAATCAACTGATAGACTGTGTTGAGCCTAACTTGGACCATGAGCCCATGGAAACAAGGATGGACAGAATCCCTTTATTCCCCTAACGCCTCTGGCCTGCTCAGGCCCTGGATTATCCAAGGTGTCAGAACCTTCTAGGAGAACCGGCTCTCAGCTGAACACACTTCTAAAGTAAAATACTGGCTCTAATGTAACACCCTCACAGGTCCCCTGATTCTTCTATATCACATCTGTGCTCAGGGAAGACACTGAACTGTCTATTCAAGGAAATCATGCTGTTTGTCACAAAGTAGGTGCTCAGTTAACATCTGAGCCTACACTGCTATTACTAGTTGGGCTCTCTCAGACCCTTCCAGTCACTGTGCACAGGGGCCAAACCTCCACCATTTTCCCCTTCCTGGGTCTTATCCTCTGGGGACAGCCACGGTTTGGAAGCTTCCCAACAGGATTTCCTTGTTTCCCTTTCATAAACTTAGGACCTTCTAGAAAATTCTATGATTGCCTTTGGGGAATCCTATACCTGGCTGGCCACAGTCCTGGGGAACCTTATCATACAGCTTCTTCTTCAGGCCGAGAAAGCTCAGGGGATTGGGACAGGAACTTGATGGAAGGTGGCCGAATGCTTCTGCCTGGAAGAGAGGCCTCTCTGGGGCCTCACAGGCCTGAAGCCATTTCCTGGAGGCCTCCATGTTTGCAGGGCAAGCTTCAAGGAGCTGAGGAGAGTTAAATATAGTCTCAGGCTCCCCGCTGCTCCACGACCGGCATCCGCGCCCGAGAGTGCCACCTTGTGGCTGGCTCCGGGCTCCTTGGTGGGATAGAAACCATCTCAGGGGAAGGGAGTAGATCAAGATGGCTGCCCAGGATGCAGTGGAGGAAGGAGGAGGGAGGAGGGAGGAGGGAGGAGGGAGGAGGGAGAAGGGCAGGCATGTGGCTCTCCTCTCCCTTCTGGCCACCAGCCCATTCCTTACGGGTTGCTAAGTCACCTCCAACATGGACTCCAGTAAAGGCCTGAAGAGGGGCCGTGAACTCAGACCTCTACACTAACCAAATCAGTCAGCCTGCAAAGCTCTTCCAAAGCCAGGAGCCGCCTCCACCTCCCTCACCCAGCCAGCATGACAGCGTCCTGCCACCAGCAATGGTTTCCAGGGAGATAAACCCCTTCTTCTTCTTTTTTTCTCGAAGCAAAGAATTAGGACCGAGATGCCCAGATCCTTGCAGACCCCCCCACCCCCACCCCTTCCCAAACCTTGCTTGAAACAGCAGTAGCTGGCAGCAAGCTTGACCCCCACCTACCACGGACAGGTTAAGCCGCCCCAGGCCGTCCTCCCCGCACACCTTTCAGAAGAGACAGAATAAATAAACACTATGAAGGAATGGGAGGGACGCCCTAACGCTCTGCAGCGTGACGCTGCCCAGCGGGCAGTTCAGAGAGCGGTGCGACTCGCCCAAGGTCACACACCTAAGGCAGAGGGCAAGGGTCCAGGGTAGACAGGAGGCCGCAGCCGTCAGGCCTATGCTGGTAAACCAAACTGGGAGACTCGTCCCAAGCTACGGGAGAGGAAGCAGGTTGCAGATGTCCTTGGGGCTCGAGGAGGTGGCTTCATGCAGAAGTACCCGCTGCGCATGCGTGAGGCCGTCCGCTGGGACCACCAGAACCCACATAAGAAGCTGGCACACAAGTAACCCCGGTGCTGGGGTCTGGAGAGGAGGATCTGCTAGGGCTCGCTGATGAGTTTGTCTAGTTAAAATGGGTGATCTCCGTGTTCAATGAGAGAGCTTGCCTCAAAAAAAAAAAAAAAAATCATAATGACTGAGGAAGAGACAGGCCCATGCTGATCTCTGGCCTCCAAAATACACGTCACACAGAAATTGAATTAATTTTTAAAAGATTTATGTGCTGTCTGTGGGGCACCTGCCTTTAATCCCAGCACCAGGAAGCAGGGGCAGGTGCATCTCTGTAAGTTTCAGGCCAGCCTGGTCTACAGAGTTCCAAGATACTCAAGAGTTACACAGTGAAACTTTGCCTTGGGAAATAAAATAAAGATCTATTTATTCTGTTATGTGCATGAGCAGTTTGCCTATGTCTCTGTACAGTGGGATCCTCTGGAACTGGAATTACCAGGTGGCTCTGAGCCACCATGTGGGTGTTGGGAACTGAGCTTGGGTCCTCTGCAGGAGCAGCAAGTGATCTTAACCACGGAGCCATTTCTCCAGCCCTAACTAATCAATTTCTTAAAAGGGATGACAAAGTGGCTCAGAGAGTACAGAGGCTTGCAGCCAAGCCTGATGGCCTGAGTTCAATTCCCAGACCCTTCCCACACACACATAAATAAATGTAATTCTTTTAAAGATAAGTTCTCTCACTATGTAGCCCTGGAACTTGCTATACAGACCAGGGTGGCCTTGAAATCACAGAGATGCACCTGCCTGTGTTTGCAAAGTGCCTCTACCTCTGGCCAATAAGTATAATCTCTCTTCTTTTTTTCTTTCTTTCTCCTCCTCCTCTCCCCCCTTTCTCAAGACAGGGCTTCTTTGTTTAATGATCCTGGCTGTCCTGGAGCTTGCTCTGTAGATCAGGCTGGCCTCAAATTCTCTTTCTTTCTTTCTTTCTTTCTTTCTTTCTTTCTTTCTTTCTTTCTTTCTTTCTTTCTTTCTTTCTTTTTTTCCGAGACAGGGTTTCTCTGTGTAGCCTTGGCTGTCTTGGAACTCACTCTGTAGACCAGGCTAGCCTCCAACTCAGAAATGCACCTGCCTCTGGCCTCGAATTCTCAGAGATCCACCGGCCTCTGTCTCCTGAGTGCTGGGATTAAAGGTGTGTGCCATCACTGCCTGACTCGCTTTTTAAAAAAGCTTCTTTGAAGCCAAGCACCGAGATAGAGAAGGACTCCTGACCCGACCCTGAGGAGCAGAAGCCAGGAGCCAGGCTCCTCCTAACAGGCTTGGTGTGGGTTGGAAGCCAAGCCTAATTTGTCAGCAATCCCTGCCTGCAGGAGCTCTGCCCTGTGAAGGGCTGCACCCTGCTGGGGGCTGGGGGCTGGCTCTGTCTGGAGCTGCCGGAAGTCCCCACAGCTGGGTAGAGACAGAAACGACCGAAGAAGCCCCCCCCCCCAGGGGCGTGGCTCTGCCCTACAACTGTCCTGGTCTGGCTTAGTAGACAAGTGGCCCTGGATTGTAGCCACAGTTCTACAAATAAACCAAAACAAAAGTAGGGGAGGGAAGCCAGAACTTCGAATCTTGCGGGAAACACCCCAGCGTTTTCCAAATACTGACAATGTTTGCTTGTTTGTCTTTTGAGACAGGGTCTCATTGTGTGTGTGGCTCTGGGTGTCTTGGAGTTCCCTATGTAGACCAGGCTAGCTTCAAACTCATTGAGATTTACCTGCCTCTGCTGGCTTGGTTCTGGTACTAAAGGTATGTGACACCACACCCAGCCAACACATAGTCCCAGGCAAAACTGAGCAGGGCCCTCCTTAAGGGGATCTGTGGGTACCCAGTCCCACCTGGTGTCCTGACCCTGCCCATTTATGCAAACTTGAGTCTGGGCCCTTTGCCCTCAGACACCGGGCCTCTACCCGCAGGCAGAAGCAGCGCCAGCAACCTAATTCCTAAGCAAAGAGGACAGAGCTCGCCCAGTGCATGAGCCTCTTTCTCCTGCTGACCCGTCTCTCTATGCTGACCCCAACACCTGAGGGCTCCCAGGCACACCCTTGTCCCCTGGAGCTCTGTACATCAAGTACAGCTGCCTCCAGCCGGAACGACCCCCACAACACAGACCAGAGCGCTGCCATCTCCTCTCCGGAGTGTGGTGTGCCATAAATAGGGTCCAGCTGTGGTTCTAAACCTTGACCCCATCAGACGGCGGGGACTATTTCTGGGTTGTAGAGTCCACAGAAAAGGGTCCTCAGGAAGGAGAGGCAGGGGCGTGTGCTCGTGACCCCTGGCGTGGTGGGCTGTCAACTCTGGCCCTGCCCCTGCCCAGGCCACCAAGGCCCAGCTGATCCAGAGAGGCCTGTCCTGTGAGAAACATTTTTGTTTGTTATTTTTGTAAACAAAGGTAGTAGTTAGCTTCAAGGACTCCATTCCCTGAAACCCTCCTTTCCCCTCAGAGCTGATTGACCAATCACACCAGATTATAAAGTGGAGCTCTCTTAAATGGAATGTGTCTCTGTCACCACCGGGGTCAGGAGGAAAAGATGGAAGCCATTCAGCCTCACTCACCAGGCCTGGGCTCTGTGAACAGGGAGACCGGAGGCCTGCTCTCTGCTACGTGGCTGATCTCAAAGCTTGGGAGAGACGTGCCAGGTGGGCTCAGGGCCTCAGAGCTTGCCCAGAGAGTCCGAGGCCCTGAGGTCCAGCGGGGAGGAAAAGAAGAATGAAGACAGGACACATCCGGTCAGTCCTGGGTTCGAATCCACCTTTTCTTTGGCCAGCAGGGCAACCTCAAGGGACCGGACCTGTGTAGTGGCTGCATTTCTGTGGCCGTGCTTGTGACAGGAGCCACCATTCTCTTGAATCAGGGTTGTCCCTCTGACTCAGTCCTGTGGGGCAGATCTCTGGCACCCAACAGAGAGATAAGACAAGGTAGTCCCTTTCCTTGCCTCCTTTTTCAGGAGAACCCTCAGGCAAAGGCCCTTACTGCCTCTTTGTGTGGGCTGAGGAACAGAGAAGTTGCATGACTTGCTGGGGTCACACAGCTCATAAATACCAAAGCCAGAATTTGACCTTTAAGCTCCCTGGCCTCAGAGCTGACCTCTGTACCCATGGAAGGCCTTAGGGACTGCGTTCTTTTGGTTGGTGCGGGTCAGCTCTGATCTCGCTTCTCTGTCCACCTCCTGGGACTTAGGGTGGTGCAGGCACAAAGACAGGCTTATCGACTGGCCACTAACGAAGGCGTTATCCCCAAACGTTTCCAACCCACAGGAAGCACTCAAGGGCAGCTACCCCACCAGGCCCACAAATCACTCACAGGACAATTTTCTCAAGATAATCTCCTAAGTGGCCGTAGAAAGGATTCCTGCAGGCCACAGCCCACACACTTTCCACCGGGCCCTCTCCGCTCTTTGTAACTCCCCGGGCATAAATTGTTCTGCTGGAGAGGAAGGAGGTACGGCCTCACTTAAGGGGCAGGCAGGGGACAACCAGCGAACACTCTTCCATTCCTGTCCCCCTTCTGCCAAAATGCCCTTTCAAACTTCCCAGCTGGGTGGGCCAAAGGCCTGGGGGCCTGGCACTGCCTCTGGGCGAGGGACAAAAATCTGCTCCACGCACGGCCCCTCCCACTCAAGAGCAAAGACAGTGACCGACTGGCTGCTCAGGGCAGTCTTCAGAGTTTCCAACCCTTCTTTCTGTTCAATTTCCAACCATCCTGCAGGGCAGCTGGGGCTCAGTTCTTCCCTCAGAAGGAAGTCTCCAGTCACCTCTCTGCTCACTGCGCTCTTCTGACCTCTGTGGGCACAAGGCATGTATGTAGCACACCGACATGCATGCACATGAAACAAACACATATAATAAAATGTAAAATGTAATCTTAAAAAACAAACAAACAAACTAGAAATCTGCTAGGCAGGCAATACGTGTTTACCAGGATGGGGTGACAAAGTCACAAGTTCAAGGTCAGTTTGGTGGTGGTGGCGCACGCCTTTAATCCCAGCACTTGGGAGGCAGAGACAGGTGGATTTCTGAGTTCGAGGCCAGCCTGGTCTACAGAGTGAGTTCCAGGACAGCCAGGGCTACACAGAGAAACCCTGTCTAGGAAAAAAAAAAAAAAGATGACTCAGCAGTTAAGAGCACTGACTGCACTTCAGAGCTCCTGACTTCAAATCCTAGTAACCACAGGGTAGCTCACAACCATCTGTAATGAGATTTGACACCATCCTCTGGTGTGTCTGAAGACAGCTACAGTGTACTCATATAAACAAAGTAAATAATTCTTTTGTTTGTTTGTTTTGTTTCTTTTGGGGGGGAGGAGTTTGAGAGAGGGTTTCTCTGTATAGCCCTAGCTACTCACTCTATAGACCAGGCTGGCCTTGAACTCAGAAATCCACCTGCCTCTGCCTCCCAAGTGTTGAGATTAAAGTCATGCACTATTCACTGCCCGGCATAAATAAATCTTTAAAAAATAAAAATAAAAACTGGTTTCTTCAAGGTCAGCCAGGGTTATATAAATAAATAAATAAATCACAGGAAAAGAAGAAAGTAAAATCAGGACTAGATAGATAAATAAAGGAAAGGAAAACAGATAGACAGACAGACAGATAGACCAGGGCTCTCGATATGCTCCAGTGGGTAAAGTTACTTGCAGAGCTAGTGAGACAACCTGAGTTCCATGATGGAAGGGGGGCAGTCTCCACACGGGCCCCAGGGCACACATGCATCTGCCTACCGCAGCTAATTGTGAGCAGTTTAAAGAAAAATATCTGGAAAATGTATTTTATGTGTATGAGTGGTTTGCGTCCAGGTACACATGACGCCATGTGACCACACTGCTTGAGGAGACCAAAAAGAGGAGCTGGAGTTACAGGGTGTGGCAGTTTGAATAAAAATGGTCCCAATGGGCACATAAACTCGAATGCTTGGTCACTGGGGAGTGGCACTTTTTGAGAAGGACCAGGAGGTGTGGCCTTTTTGGAGGAAGTGTGTCAACTGGGTTTTAAGGTTTCGGAAGCCCATCAAAGACCAAATCTTACTCTCTCGGCCTATGGATCAGGGTATAGAGTTCACAGATACGTCTGCCTACACTGCCATGTTTCCCACCATGAAGGAAATAGACTAACCTCTGATGCCGTAAGCAAGCCCCCGATTGAAGGCTTTCTTTTTATAGCAAGAGAACAATTTTTAAGATACAGGGGTGCCAGGAACTGAACCCAAGTCCTCTGCAAGAACAGTAAGCACTATTAACTGCTGAGCCATCTCTCTAGCCCCTTTAAAATTGTTGTCACATACCTTTAATCCCAGATCTCGGGAGGCAGAGACAGGTGGATTTCCAAGTTCAAGGCCAGCCTGGTCTACAGAGTGAGTTCCAGGACAGCCAGGGCTATACAGAGAAACCCTGTCTCAAAAACAAAACAACAACAACAAAAAACAAACAAACAAAAAAAACAAACCCAAACCCAAACCAACCCCATAATTCTCTGAGGGCATCACACACTGTATTTTGGTCATATTTAGCTCTCAGTCCTCCTTCTAACATCTCCAGATCCACCTCCTCCTCACCTCTTTGCAACTCCTCCTCACGCCTTCGCAACTCCAGGACCCCCTTTCTCTTCCCAAAATAATCCAATAATCCACTGAGTCCAATTTGAATTGTATTGTACTGTGTTGTGTTGCATTGTGTTCTGTTACACTGTAATGTATATTGTAAGAATTGTATTGTACTGTGTTGCTTTGCATTGTGTTCTGTTACATTGTATTGTATATTGTATTGTATTCTCACCAGTAGGTGCTATGTGTGGGGACATCTGCTGGATCCTGGGAGACCTACCAGCTGCCAACCATCACCTTTAAAGAAAACTGTCGCTGGGCAGTGGTGGCACACGCCTTTAATCCCAGTACTTGGGAGGCAGAGGCAGGCGGATTTCTGAGTTTGAGGCCAGCCTGGTCTACAGAGTGAGTTCCAGGACAGCCAGGGCTACACAGAGAAACCCTGTCTGGCAAAACCAAAAGAAAGAGAGAAAGAAAAGAAAGAAAGAAGGAAAGAAAGAAAAAAAGAAAAGAAAAGAAAAGAAAAGAAAAGAAAAGAAAAGAAAAGAAAAGAAAAGAAAACTGTCTCTCCCCTGCCCCCAGTTACTTTTCACCTAGGGCTGGGGGCCTGGGAACCCCTTCCTGGCTTGATCTTGTGCAGGTTTTGAACAGGTAATCGTGAGGTCAGTGTCTTGTCATGTGCGGAGGACACTGTTTGGCTCTGGTCCTGCTTGACCTTTGGCGTTTATAGAGTCTCTCTACCTGCTTGTCTCACTGGAACCCTTCTAAGCCAACACCTAAATCTGGAATGCCCCGAGGCCCATGGGTCACAGAGCAAGACTCACCGTAGTCCTTCCACGGGTCTAGGACTTGGACAGGATTATTGGCTCCATGGAGACACAGATTCGCCTGCTCATATTTCTCTTGACATACAAAGCTGTCATTGGCTAATTTATGTTTCCATGGTGTCTTAGGGTTTTGTTGCTGTGAAGAGATACCATGACCACTGAAACTTATAAAGGAAAACATTTCTTTGGGACTGGCTTACAGGTTCGGGGCTTTAGTTCCTTACCGTGATGGCCGGAGCATGGACGCTCCCAGACAGACATGGCGCTAGAGAAGTAGTTGAGAGTCCTGCATCCAGATCCCCACGCAGCGAGAAGAGAGAGACACCGGCCTGGCCTGAGCATCTGAAACCCCAAAGCCTACCCCCAGTGAGGCACTTCCTCCAGTGAGGCCACACCCACTCCACCAAAACCACACCCTCTAATAATGTCACTGGCTTTGAGCCTCTGCGGACCATTCCCATTCAAACAACCTTGTATGGTTTAAACAAACATTTCCATATCTTCTTACAATTTTAGTAATTAAAAAGCAGAAGCAGCTGGGCGGTGGTGGCGCACACCTGTAATCCCAGGACTTTGGGAGGCAGAGGCAGGGGGATTTCTGAGTTCGAGGCCAGTCTGGTCTACAGAGTGAGTTCCAGGACAGCCAGGGCTACACAGAGAAACCCTGTCTTGAAAAAACCAAATCCAAAAAACCAAAATAAATAAATAAATAAACAAATAAATAAATAAATAAATAAAATCAGAAGCAGAGAGCAAACTGCAACCGGAAGCAGCCTCCACATAAGTAGTAGTGGCCACCAAGGATGGTGGCTGAGAGCTAAGCGCTTTGCTGCAAAGCCCGGGCTAGCCTGGAACTCACTAGGCAGACCTGCAGACCTGTAGAGTCTGTAACTCGCAGTCGCACTTTCTAAGTGTTGGAATTCCAGGAGCAGGCCACTTAGATCAACCAACTGAGCCTTAAAACGGACGGAGGAGGTGGAGGCAGGAGGATCAGGAGTTCAAGGGTCATCTTCAGCTAAACAGTGAGTTTGAAGCCAGCCTGCTCTACATGGTGAGTTCTAGGCTAACCAGGGACTACGTCATAAGACACAATTTCAAAATCGAAAAACAAAAATAAAAAAAACAAAACCAGGTCTAACTAAAGGAGAGACCCTGTAAACAGGAACTGATCTAGCCCAGCCCGGAAGCCTTTCTCCAGAATACTAGTCACAAGTGAGCGTCTCAGAGCTCCTAGAGTTTCAGCCCTCTTCACCCCCTCAAGCAAAGACCATGGTGTGAGAATGCCCCGGGTCCTTCATTTCTTCCCTTCCTGGCCACTCTGTTCTCTCATGAGATGGAAACCAAACTGTGTCTACTTCTCTCTGGAGGTCCTGGCAACAAACCCAGGTTCACCCTGGGAGCCAGGGGGCTGACTTACAGAGCAAGGATGCGGGGTCACTGGCTGGAGGGCGGGTGACCCCAAAGCATCTATTTTGAAGGTCTCACCCCACCATGAATAAAGCTGTGTTGATGGTCCCCTTTCAATTACCCCCCAACCCATCCTGCCTGCGGTAGCACCTCCCCAGACCCTTAGTTAGAGCAGAGGGGCCAGGTGGGTGGGGCACGCCTTTGATCCCAGAACTCAGGAGGCAGAGGCAGGGGGAACTCTGTGAGTTCAAGGAAAGCCCGATCTAAAGAGGGAGTTCCAGGGCGGCCAAGGATACACGGTGATACTCTGTCTCAAAAATAACAATCACGAATTATATACAAATGGCTGTGAGAAGCCATCTCCCTCCAGGGGTGACCTTCCTGTGGGGGACAGCCAGCAGTCAGGAAACTGGACAGTGAGAGACTAGACAAAGTTAGCTTAGTGGACAGGGTTGAGCTATTGGCTGCTGTGCTCTGGGGAACCTCGATCTACAACACAACAAACGAATCCTTGCCCCTACCCAAAACGGGGCAGTCTAGCCGCATCTGGTCTGGTGGTCAGGAACTGGGATCCCTGAGCCACTTCTGTCTTCAAACACCTGGCCCCCTCTACTGGCCTGTGAGCTTCCAGAGACGCCCCCCCCCCCAACTGCCTGTCTCCCAAAGAGGAAGTAAGAGAAGGAGAAAATGTGGAACTAGTAAGCTGCCTGCCAACTAGGTTCCTCGGTCCTGGGGAAGGAAGGTGCCCCACCAACCGCCTCAGCTCCCATCTCAATGGCACCCCAAGAACATGGGCTGTGCTCTAGCTCAGGACCTCTGTAAGGACAGATCTCCAGACTAGAAAGGTTTGTTTTATTAATTTATTTTTTAAAAAATATATTTTGTATGTGCTCACTTGTCTGTGTGTCATGGAGGCCAGAAGAAGGGATCAGATCCCCCCACCCCCACCCCTCTCCACCCCCCTAGCCCTCCCCACCCCCACCCCTCCCCACCCCCATCCCTCACCCCTGTAGCTGAGGTTACAGGCAGCTGTAGGTCACCATCGTGGGTGCTGGGAACAGAACGCGGTCCTCACAAGAGCAGCAAGTCTCTCCTTGACTTAGATTGCAGGAGGGGCCTGCGGTTTGCCAGGCAAGTAAATGCTCTGATAGAGAGCTGAGTCAGACCTTCAAATTGACAGCTTTTTCTCCTGGTGTGTGTGTGCATGTGCGTGCGTGCGTGTGTGTGTGTGTGTGTGTGTGTGTGTGTGTGTGTGTGTGTGTGTGAATTTGAATGTGTTGCTGGCCGTGGTACCCAGGGCTGAATTCTTCACCAAGTACAAGCTCAGCCCCTGATTTTTCTGAGAAACGGTTGGTCTTGCCGTACATAGCCTAGGCCGACCCCGCTCTGACCATCGACCACCTGCCCCGTGTTAACAGCCTTCGCTGTTTATTTCCAACTCTACTGCGCCGCTGTGGGGGTCTTAAAAGAGACCGGATGGAGAACTTGGGTAGGTAGCTGGTTTTGGGTTTTTTTTTTTTCCTACACCTAGACAGACCGCCCGACACAGCTGGAGAGTCTAGTTTTTAGATCTACTGTGTGTTTATGCGTTTAAAATAGAAAATACGACCAGGACGCACACGGTATTTTCTTCTTAGCAACCATAGCTGCCCACCGCCTCGCCTCGGGGCTTCCTGGAACCCGTGCGGCCCACACACCGCTCCAGGCATCTGGCTCGGCCCGAGAGGAGCTGCCGGGGCTGAGACCTGCAGGAGCTGTGAGGCAAGTCGGCGCCTCCAGGGTCCCTCCGCGGCCTTGCGTGGCACAGGGTGGTCGCTCTGGGCGCTCTCACCCTGTGCACTGGAAACCTGGGGACGCTGGGGTCCCTGCATGGAGATGAGACTCCTGTGGGGTGGGGTCTCAGATACGGTGGGTTTCTAAGTAGGGATGGGACCAGGGTGATCAGAGGTCCCGGGTGGGGATGGACCCCGGGGGGTGGGGTGGGACCAGGGTGAGGATGAGACTAAGGGAGACGGGGTGGGAGTGGGAACAGGGGGAGGAGATGTGGGCCCTGGGTGGGGACGAGCCTTGGTCGGCTGCAACTGGGGCAGGAACATCTCTGGATAGCCCCAGGAGGGCAGGTCTCCGGGAAGGTGACCTCAGGTCCCCGCCCCGTTGATGGCGCGGTGAAATCGATGTCTCTCCCGGTTCAGGGCCACGATCCCCAAGCTGGAGACCGCGCTGCCCGTCCACATTCACCGCACTTACCTCTGCGAGTCGGGGAGACTCTGGAGTCGGGGAGAGCGCGAACTCGCGTGCCCCACTGTTCACCGACTCTAGCTGATCGGCGTCCAGGAGGACGGCCTAGTCTGGCCTGGCCTGGCGCGGCGCCGTAGCCGGGAGGCCGCCCTGGCGGAGGCGCAGCAGGTGCGGTCGCAGGACCGGACGCCGGCCGAGCGCGCAGCGCCGCCCAGTGGCAGCGGCGCGCTCTGCAGCGACCGCAAGGCGCGAAGCTCGGGTGCTGCTCTCTCCCGTTGCATCTTCAACCCGCAAGGAGAGATGCAAGCCAGCTCCGGCTGCTTGTTAAAAACCCACAGGGAGGGAGGTTTTCCTCGGACCAGGTGCTGTGAGTCACAGCACTTTCTGGATCAAGAGTTAAAGTCATCATCCTTGATTACACAGTGGGTTAGGTTCAGGACCAGCCTGGGCTACGTGAGACCTAGTCTCAAAAGCCTTCCCCCACCCCTGCCCCTGCACACATACGAAGACCTAATTGAGAGTTCTTGAAATTAGGAAGGCCTTGGGGAGAGGTAGAAGCTCTTCTCTTCCTCCCCGAGTCAGCTTTTATTTATTTCTTTTACAGTTATTTGTGTGTGTGTGTGTGTGTGTGTGTGTGTGTGTGTGTGTGTGTGTGTGTGTGTTGGAGCTTTTAAAATAAGCTCCAACCCCATCTTACAAAATAAAACAGAGAGGAAAGGTTGCAGCGGAGCCCAAGGACCTGAGTTAGACCCCCCATGACCCTTGAATGAACAGAGAGCTGACACCTGGAGACTGCCCTCTGCCTTCTACACACTTGTGCTGGCACATGTGACCTACACGTGTGCACCCACACACTAATTAATAAACATAACACGCAGAAAAATATAACATATATGAAAAAGCTGCAGGGGGTGTGGGGAGATGGGATTCTGGGATTCGGGTGAAGTTAGTGGGCCAGACTTAGTGGCTCCCAAAAAGAAAGAAAGAGAGAGAGGGAGGGAGAGAGACAAAAAAGAAAGAGAGAGAGGGAGGGAGAGAGACAGAGGAAGGAGAGAGAGAGAGAGAGAGAGAGAGAGAGAGAGAGAGCTAAATTTGAGCCACCCAGGCTTGGAGGCTCACCCAAATTCTCCAGTGCCTGGGCTACAGAGGAAAATCTCCTTCCAATACAAAAGCTCAAAATCAAAAGGGAAAAGGATCAGACCATAGTCTAGTTTTGAGCTTCCAGTTGATGTCTTTTAAAATAAAACATTTATTTTTAAATGAGCTAGTCTTAGGGTTGGGAATAAATATCCACCATCCTTGCCCCTTCTGCGCAGTTTTTGTGAGTTCATCTTGTATCTGACAGCCCTCGGGAGGAGCCTAAACTCGCTCGGTCTGGCCTTGGTGCGCTCTGGGGCTACTGGCTCCCCACTTCCCGATGTGTGGCTGCCGATCTTCTACATCTGTCTGGACTTTCCAGGTCTCTGCCCAGCATCTTCTGGAAAATTCTTGCCAGAACCTTGGGTCCTAGGCACTTAGAAAGGGAATCCACTGAGGCTACACATGGTCACCCATCCATCCTGGCTACGACATGTTGGGTTCTGAGTCAGGGCTCGGGACAGCAGGAAGAGCCCAGGCTGGCCTTGGCTGGCCTATAGCACTGAGAGGCACAAGCCACTGGGTGGATAACTAGAAACCGCCAGGTAGGGGAGGTGAGGGAGGGGCTGAGGCTTGGCGCGGCGGTCCCCTGTCACCGGGCACTGGCTATACTGCTTTACTTCAGCTGCGGCCTGGCCCCGAGGCGGGAACTGGTACTGAAGCAGGGTGGTAATTTTGGGTTGAGAGAGAAACTTGGGGAGAGTACGTTAAAGGTTCGAATATCTGGAAGGCCAGTTTCTTCGAAGTTGGTTATAACCAACCTTTAGAGTACTTTTGGGTGGGAGGGGCAGGAAGATCAAGGTTTGTGGTGATTTGCTGCTACTTGTACGTTTGAAGCTAGCCTGGGCTAGGTGAGCCCCTTTCTCAAAACACCAGCCTGGAAGTTTAAAATGTGAGTGGCTTAAGGGAAATTGTCAATTTCTGGGGAAATTGCCACACCCTGGGCAGAGTTGGGGAGGTCAGAAATCATTGTGTCTCTAGAATCCGGTGTCCCACCGCACCTTTTGAACTGGGGACCCTGGAGAATGGGGAACTGGCCTGCCCTTTTCACCAAGTCAGTCACTAAGTGGTTTTGATGCAGCCGGATTCAGGGCTTCGCCTGGTGAGGGCCCTATGCCAAGGACCCTGCCCAAGGCCGCAGCAAAGGTTTTAAACAATGCACTGAATTCGCACAGGGTCTAGCCTCTCAGAGCTCGTGGTGGCTACGGTCCCCAGGCTCTCTACCCGCAGTGGTCCTGGAAAGGCCTAGAACGCGCTGCTAGCCAGAGGCCTGGAATGCAGCCTGCAGAGGCCGCACCCTGCCCAAACCAGTTTGAACCAGCTGCGGGAAGAAGCCAGGCCCGTCCCTTGGAGCTCCCTCTGGCGCCCAAGCTGTCTTAGAACTGCAGCCGGATTTAGCGGACCCTGTGGGTGGGGGCGGGGCCCAGCGAGGCCTGGGCGTGGGGGTGGGGGTGGGGTGGCGTGGGGATGCCTGCCCAGCCTCTGCCCAGCCTGGAGACTCCCCCGGAGCCCTGAGCTGGACCCCAGCTCACGCCCTCTACTCCCGCATCTTCTGGCTTCACCTCTACACAATGGCTGATCTGCCTTTCAGTCTCAGGGTTCTCTCAGCTCAGACTTCAGCTCCAGGTCTGAGCCCTGCAGTGGTGCAGGACAGTAATGGCCCCAGTTTAGGTGGAGGCAGGAGAGTGGGGAATTCAAGGGCGTTCTAGGGTACACAGTACATATCAAGTTCGAGGACTTGATAAGTATCCGATACTATTTCAAAGAGAGGAGAAACGAAAAACACCAATTATGGACATAGTGGAAACTCCTTTTTTTTTGGATTTGGTTTTTTCGAGACAGGGTTTCTCTGTATAGCCCTGGCTGTCCTGGAACTCACTCTGTAGACCAGGCTGGCCTCGAACTCAGAAATCCACCTGCCTCTGCCTCCCAGAGTGCTGGGATTACAGGCGTGCACCACCACCACCCGGCTGGAAACTCCTTTTAAAAAAATGTGTATATTTAAAATTTCATTGTATTTAAGTAAATACAACAATTTATTGTTGGGGGAGGAGTGTGCTCATGTGCACGCGCTCGCACATGCATAGAGGTGTGACAGTCGGGACATTTCGGGGGAGTCAGTTCTCTCCTTCCATCATGTAAGTCCCAGGAATTGTTGGCTACAGACCTCATCCAGGTCGAATCCTGACACTGTGAGTTAGTCGGTGTGGGATGTGGCCTTAGCTTTGAGTTTTGGAAGACTCAGGAGTTAGTCCCTTGTGCCAGGTTCTGGGCTCTGGATCAGCTGTGGCACTTCTAGGCTCTGCTCACTAGTGTCATCGCACCAGTGGCCCAAGTGTCACCATGTGCCAGGCACTATTCCCAGACTGTTGGAGTCCCATCACACCAGTGTGAATGTCTGCCCTGCCATGCCCCCATTGAACGGAGGTGGAAACTGAGGCCTGGAGAGGTTGAGCATCGCAGTCATCTTCATAACTAATCGGTGAGAGATCAGGACCCAACCTGGAAGAGTTTGACTCCAGGAATGAAGTCCCAGCATGCCTAGCAGCCCCCGGCCATCTGAGCAACTGCAACTCTCCACAGGGGGCCCTTAAAGAAGGTCCTAGG
Source organism: Apodemus sylvaticus (assembly GCF_947179515.1). Taxonomy (NCBI): domain Eukaryota; kingdom Metazoa; phylum Chordata; class Mammalia; order Rodentia; family Muridae; genus Apodemus; species Apodemus sylvaticus. Next base: position 153,673,049 of record NC_067476.1, on the reverse strand, counting down.
GAAAGTCATTAGCTCTCACCTGCGATTCCAACTCCAGCTGGATGATGTAATTCTGTCTCTGTGGTATGTGTTCTTAAGTGTGTAGACGGGTGCTGGAGAGCTGGCTCAGCAGTTAAGAGCACTGATTGCTCTTCCAAAGGTCCTGAGTTCAATTCCCAGCAACCACATGGTGGCTCACAACCATCTGTAATGAGATCTGATGCTCTCTTCTGGGGTGTCTGAAAACAATGACAGTGTATTCATATAAAATAAATCTTTAAAAAAAAAAAAAAAAGAGTGTTTAGAAGCCAGGAATGGTTGTGCACACATTTAATCCCAGCGCTCAGGGGACAGAGGCAGGTGGATCTCTGTGAGTTCAGGGCCAGCCTAGTCTACAAATCAAGTCTAGGATAGTCAGGACTATACAGAGAAACCTTGTTTAGGGAAAGAAGAAAAAAAGAAAAGAAAAGATCGTATAGAAGGATGGGCAGCTAACTGAGGGGACTCCATCCACGCAGCTGCAGGGAAGATGTCACCCACATGGGGTGTGGTGATTGAACAAGAAATGTCCCCCACAGGCTAACGTAGAACACTTATTCTCCAGAAGGTGGTGGGCGCTATGGAGTCTTTAGGAGGCGCAGCCCTGCCGGAGGAAGTAGATTAGTTGGAGTGCATTTTGAGGGTTATGGTCCCCCCCACACACACACCCCGCTTCCAGTTTGCTCTTCCTGTTTCCTGTACACAGTTGAGACTTGAGCTCTAAGCCTCCTGCTCTGCGTGGGTCACTGTGGCCACTGTGACCCATCCTCTCTTCCTTAAGTGGCTCTGGTCATGGTGTTATCACAGCAACAGAAAAGTAACTCACGTGCCAGACTGAGGCATTTTAGCGACTCAGCAGCTGGTTTGGGGGTCACCTAGGCGCCTGTTTGAAACCCCAGTAACCCTATTGTCTCAGCGAGCTGGACTTAGGCAGAATGACAGCGCTGGCCAGCCCATGGTGCCCTGTCTGAGGTGAATGGAGATTACTTCGTTTCTCTCCAGGCAAGTTCACACCACCAGGCCCTCGATGGCTAATGGGCGTGGCCGCCAGGTGACAGCTACAGGCTGAGCTGCCGTGCGCCCATACCACGTGGACAGGTTTTCTGAACAAAACGGATGAATGGCCTCTGATGTTGAGCTCAGTGAGGCCCCAGGAAGAACCGAGATCAAGGCTGGTGAGACCTCATCAGGAAAGAGAGCTGGGAGCCGACCCTGAGGACTTGAGTGACGGACCCACAGGGTGGAAGGAGAGAACTGGGCCCTGCAAGCTGACCTCTGACCTCTAGTCTTGTGCTGTGGCATGTGCACACCCAAAATAGATATCCCTCCTCCTCCTCCTCCTGCTCCTCCTCCTTTTCTCTGTCTCCTTCTCCTCCTCCTTCTTCTTCCTGTAGCCCTGGCTGTTCTGGAATTCACTCAATAGACAAAGATGTCCTCAAACTCACAGAGATCCCCCTGCCCCTGCCTTCCAAGTGGCAGAGTCCCCAGGCTCTGGGGTCTCTCTCTCTCTCTCTCTCTCTCTCTCTCTCTCTCTCTCTCTCTTTTACACTTGCCATCTGAGCCCTGGCCGTCTGAGTATTGGGACTGAAGTGTGTGTGCTACCTCACCTACCTAGCCTCCTGACAATGGCAGGTAGCTTTGGAGAGAACCATTTCTGGTGGCCACCACACAGCGGGTAGACTCACCCAATGTAGGTTCAAATACCGGGTGCACAGCTACCCTGTGTGACCTTGGTAGAGTTGATTAACCTCTCTGTGCCTCATTAGCTTCATTAGTAGGTGCTATACTGCAGCTTACCAGTTTTCAAAGGGGTGCCGTGTGCTCACCCCATAAATGGCATCCAAGAGTGTCTGGAAGACAGAGATCCTCACCCGCAGGGAGTGGAATGAACAAGCTGGTGTTTTCATGACAGGGCAAAGTTGGCCAGGTCACAATGTAACGGGTGAACCTGCCAGGCAGGGTCTTGGTTAGCAACCATGATTTGGGACCATAGTGGGGCGAGGGGCTGAGGCTGCAGAAACAGATTCCCTGAAGATGAAGGAGAGAGGCTCAGTGCGAGCTCTCTGGGAAAGGACTCCAAGCGAACCAGAAGCACAGCGCCCCATCAGACTGTGCAAGCTGGTCGACCCCTGCCAGGCTACTGTGCTCAGGGGACCAAGGATGGCAAATTCTAACTCGGTCCCGAGCAGCCCCGCCCCCTGGTGGACAGATTTGGTATGGCGTCCTCTCAGAGCCTGGGTGGAGGTTCAATTAGTTGCTTGGGAGTTCATCAAAGCGGCTTGTCTAGAGCACGCTGACGTCATCAAGCGGGCTCCTTACTAGAGAGCTGAGAACCGGGAGGTGGAGAACGGCTTAGTGGGAAGACAGCAGTGATGCTCACTCCAGCTGGCGCAGAAGGAGGTAGGTGGCCTCACTGTGACCTGCCTGGACCAGTGGCCAAGGGCAGCAGGTGTTCCAGGAGCCTGAACTGCAGCTAACGTCTGTCCGTCTGTCCGTCTGTCCGACTGTCCGCAGCCGCTCAAGCATTCCACACTCTGAATGCACCTGGCAGAGGCCGGAGGCTTGCCGTGCCACAGCCCGTATGCGGGACGTTTGACTCACCCTGATCCCAGAATCTGTGACAATTCTAACAGAGAGGTGACAACATGGCCCTGACACGGACAGACAGAGCTTGTGCTTGGAGTAAAGCTGACGTAGAGCAGTGTACACGGGGGTCTGTCTTAGACATGAAAGTGACCCAGGATCCCTGGTGTTCCAAATCAGTGACAACCTCCTGGGAAGTTAGAAATTACCATGTGTGGATGGGCGCCAGGCTTGGCAGTAGGTGCCTTGGCCCATCTTATTGTGTCTACTTGGGGGATCTGACCAACGCAGAGTCTGAGCAGGTCAGCGGGATGAACTGACTGTGGGTTCTTCACAAAATGTTGAATAGAAGATGGTAGAATTTCCGATAGCCTCAGGAAGATTGTTCTTTTTGTATGTGTATGGTGGGTGTCTGTGGTGTGCATATATGTTTGCACATGTTGGTGTATGTGTATATGCACTGGAGTGTGTGTGTGTGTGTATGTGTGTATGTGTATGTGTGTGTGCATGTGTGCATGTGCATGTGTGTGCATGTGCATGTGTGCATGTGCGTGTGTGTGCATGTGTGTGTGTGTGTGTGTGTGTGTATAGGCCAGAGGCTGGTGTTGGAAGTCTTTCTGGATGGCTCTCTGCCTTATTCTCTGAGGCAGGGTCTCTCTAGAATCCCAAGCTTGCTATTTGCCTAGGCTAGCGGGCTAGCCTGCTCCAGGGATCCTGTTTCTGTCTCCCAAATGCTGGGATGACAGACACCTGCTGTATCCAGCTGGCACATACAGGGCACGAGGGACTTGAACTTCCAATCTCCCTTGTAACAAGCACCTGGCGCACTGAGTACTGCCCCACCTCCTTTGTTTACCGGACAGGATGGCAGAGCCTGGCCCACCAGGAAACTGCTGCTCTTGCAGACAGCCTTGTGACTGTCTTGATCGAGGGTGTGTTCCTGGGGCTGGAGAAATGAGCACTGACTCAGTGGTTAAGAACACTGACTGCTCTTCTGAAAGTCCTGAGTTCAAATCCCAGAATGGCTCACAACCATCTGTAATGAGATCTGATGCCCTTTTCTGGTGTGTCTGAAGACAGTTACAGTGTACTCACATATAACAATAAATAAATCTTTGGGCCGGAGCGAGTGGGGCCGGAGCAAGCTGAGGTCCTGAGTTCAATTCCCAGCAACCACATGAAGGCTCACAACCATCTGTACAGCTACAGTGTATCATATACATAAAATAAATATTTTTTAAAAAGGGTGTGTCCCTATTGACACAGACAGTGGTGCATCTCAAGTGCCTGCAGCTTGATGGCCCTCCCTTCTTCACTGTGTCACCGAGGTGTTTAATGTGTGTGGTTCAGTCACTAGCTACACCTGCCTGGTATGCCCAGAGCCTGCTTCCATTCCCAGCACACACAAACTGATTCACTCTTGTAATCCTAGCATTTGAAGATGGAGGCCGGAAGATCAGGGCTTCAGCACCAGCCTCGTTAGATAGAGACTGCAGGAGGGCCAGCCAGGTCTACAGGAAACTGTTAAGAAGAAGGAGGAGGAGGAGGAAGATGAGGAAGAGGGGGAGGAGGAGGAAGAGGAGGAGGAGGAGGAAGAGGAGGAGGAGGAGGAAGAGGAGGAGGAACAGGAGGAGGAAGAGGAGGAAGAGGAGGAGGAGGAAGAGGAGGAGGAGGAAGAGGAGGAGGAGGAAGAGGAGGAAGAGAAGGAGGAGGAGGAGAAGAAGAAAGAAGAAGAAGAAAAAGAAGAAGAAGAAGAAGAAGAAGAAGAAGAAGAAGAAGAAGAAGAAGAAGAAGAAGAAAAGTATGGTGGCCTACACAGCCCACACCTTTAATCTCTGCATTTGGGAGAGAGAGGCAGGCAGATCAAGGCCAGCCAGGATTACATAGTGAGACTCTGTCTAAAAAAAGAAAACAAAGTGTCTTAGTTGCTTTTCTATTCCTCTGAAGAGACACCCTGACCACAGCAACTCTTGTAAAAGAAAACATTTACTTGGGGCTGGCTTACAGGTCCAGAGGTTCAGTCCATTACCACCATGATGGGAAGCAGGGCAGCATGCAGGCAGACATGGTGCTGGAGAAAGAGCTGAGAGTTTTGCATTCCCACAGGCAGCAGGCAGAGAGAGACAAACACTGGGGCTGACTCGGACTTTGGAAACCTCAAAGCCTGGCCCCAGGGACACACTTCCTCCAACAAGGCCAGGCCTCTTCTTATTTCTTCCCAACTGGGGACCAAGTATCCAAACATCTGAGCCCCCGGGGGCTGTTCTCAGAAGCGATAAGTGATTTCAGAAGAAATCTGGGGTTGAAAACAACAAAGAGTTTGGTGGCACATGGTTGAGCCTTACTCTTGGGAAGCTGGGGCCAGACGATTGAACGCTGGAGGCCTAGCTACATAGCAGACTGGAGAGATGGCTCAGCCTATACAGTGCTTGCCACGGAAACCTGATGTCTTGCATTCGATCCCCAGAACCCACGTGGTGGAAGAGAGAATCTGGAGGTTATCATCCTCAGCCTGGCCTCCTTGTGTTGGTTCGAGTGAGAACAGCACCCATAGGCTCATAGAGTTGGATGAGAGTCATCAGGGAGTGGCACTACTTGAGAAGGATTAGGGGCGTGGCCTTGTTGGAGGATGCCACTGGAGATGGGCTTTGACAGTTCAAAAGCCCAAGCCAGGCCCCGTGTCTCTTCTGCTACTGCCTTGGCCATGGTGTCTCTTCACAGCTAGAGAACCCTAAGACAGCCTCTCACCCACCACGTACACCACGTGCATGCAAACGCCCTCAATAAAATACATAAAAGTTGTAAAAATAGAAAAACTCACAGTGCACAGATGTCCACACAACCCCAGCCTTTGGTGGTTCACTTTGTAATTCTATCCCCAGGGAGGCTGAGGCAGAAGGATGATAATAAGTTGGAGGCTAGCCTGTGCTACATAGTGAGACCCTTTCCCCAAAGCAAACCCAATGATCCAGACAACCCAAACGCTCCAGCTGCCCAGCATGCACCTGCATCGTTCATGCTTGACCTCAGGAGCCCAGCATGGAGGAATTGTGGGTAGCTTGCTTTTCTTAGAGGCTTGTGTACCCGGAAAACCTGGGTGGCTACTTCCTCCATGACACCCGGCAGACCAGCTGTGCTCCTGCGAACCTCGCTGTTCTTTCCAGGGCTGGGCTGCAGTGAACACCACTTTCTATGATTGTCCAGTGTCTCCTTGGGGTGGCAGGGGTGGGGTGGGGAGGGGTGGGGAATTCCCAGAGAAGGAGGTGGAAGTAGATAATGATTTTGGAAAGAAAAGGGTAAACTTCTCCCTCCCTCGTTCTCCATTCTTTCCCTCCTCCTTCTTTCCTTCCCCCCTTCCTTCCTTCTTTCCTCCCCCTTCCTTCCTTCCTTCCTTCCTTCCTTCCTTCCTTTCTTCCTTCCTTCCTTCCTTCCTTCCTTCCTTCCTTCCTTCCTTCCTTCCTTCCTTCCCGACAGTATCTCTTGTAGCCCAGGCTGGCCCCATACTTGCTAGGGAACTGAGGATCAGCTTGGACTGCAGATCCTCCTGCCTTCACCTCGTGAGTGCTGCTCTCACAGGTGTGCGCCACCACCTTGGCTGATCTCCTTTTCCTTAGCGAATACTCTATACAGTCACACAGTTCAGAAGGAGGCTGGGCATGGCTTGGTCGAGGAGCACTTGCCTTGCCCCACCTCCTGTAGCATAAACCCTGGGTCCCACATCCAGCACAACACAGATTGGAGATGGTGGATTGTGCTACAGAGGTGTGTGTGTGTGTGTGTGTGTGCAGGATCAGAAGGTCAAGGTCATCTTCCGCTGTGGATTGAGACTTAGGACAGCCTGGGACACCTTGTCTCAAACTACTTGAAACTAAACATGGGTGTTCAATTTTTTTTTAATGCTTTTTTTTTTTAAAGATTTATTTAGCTGGGCAGTGGTGGCGCATACCTTTAATCCCAGCACTTGGGAGGCAGAGACAGGTGGATTTCTGAGTTCGAGGACATCCTGGTCTGCAGAGTGAGTTCCAGGACAGCCAGGAACTCTTCTCTGTATTCTTTCTATAAAGAGAAATCCTGTCTTGGAAAAAAAAAAGATTTATTTGTTTATTTGTTTATTTATTTATTTATTTAATGTAAGTACACTGTCGCTGTCTTCAGACACCCCAGAAAAGGGCATCAGATCTCATTACAGATGGTTGTGAGCTCCCGTGTGGTTTCTGGGATTTGAACTCATGGCCTTCGGAAGAGCAGTTGGCACTCTCAACCCCTGAGCCATCTCTCTAGCCCTTTAACACTTACTTTATGACTTATGTGGGGGGGGGGGGTCAGAGGTCGACTCGAGGGCATCTCTTCTCTTTGAACCGTGTTGCTTCTAGGAATTTAACTCAGGGCACCAGGCTTGGCAGTGAGCGCCTTTACCCACGGGCCACCTCACAGGCCTCCAATTCCTCTCTCTCTCTCTCTCTCTCTCTCTCTCTCTCTCTCTCTCTCTCTCTCTCTCTCTCTCTCTCTCTTCTTTCTTTTGAAGTTCACGTAAGAGCCACACAAGGTCTGTAGTTTTCACTCTGGTTATGATGTGGACACAAACTACGTTGTGGACAAAACACTGTTGGGCGCTGGGCTCAGGGCTCAGCGGCAGGAGGGCGATTTCTTTCCTAACACGCAAAGCCCTCCATTAGGTGCCAAGCACGGAGAATTAGAAACCAAGGGGACTTGATCAGATCTACCTGTCAACAAGAAAAATGTACAGTTAGCCTTGGGAAGAAAAGCGGGGCAGATGTCAAGGACACAGGCGGTTGGCGGGCGTCTGAGAAACCCTAAAGAGGGCGAGGCTGAGGCCGGAAAGGAGGAAAGGAGCGTCAGCGGAACCATGAATTATGCATGGCCGCTGTTAAATATTTCATCCACTCTTAAGCACGGTTTGTCTTAGCGCAGCTAAATGAGGAATGAAAAAAAAAATGTTGTGGTCGGAAGCCGAATCGGTCTGGTCATCTTCATGGGCCCTGGAGCAGGCACCAAGATCGCCAAGACACCAACACGGGGCACACCAGGCTCTGAGCACCCCAGGGTGACCTTTGCCCTCAGTCGGGTGGGGGAGGGCGGGGAGGGCGGCTTCACCTTCGCTTCTGACCCATCGGCCTTCCGGATCCCCACGACCTGGTTCCTCGGTTGGGTTGCTAAGGGGTCTGAGTCCCCCGAGCCCCACGCAGGATGTCTGCGCTCCAGGAGAGGAGGCGGAGGCGCCCGGCCCGCCTGGCCCGCTGCCCAGCCCGGCTGCTGCTGGCGCGGCTCCCTTTACCGCGGATTTTCTCGGGCTCCCTTGGCTCTCCGCGCCCGGCTGCTGGAGGCACACGCCAGCCCCACTGGGCACGGGCACTGGGAACACAAGCCAAGGCCTCCTGGGGCGGAGGGCACCGAGGCCAGCTCCCAGGGAACCGGCTCCTGGGATGCAGCAGAGTCACACAGGCTTTCCTGGGGCCTTCCACAGGGGCTGGGTCCACAGCATGGAGAGCCTTTGCCTGTCATCAACAGTGTGTGCTGTGCAGGAAGCTTAACTTCACATCCAAGTGGATCGTGTGTGTGTGTGTGTGTGTGTGTCTGTGTGTCCGAGTGTGTCTGTGCACGCGCGCGCACCCAATTCAAAATGTACTTACTGATCAGAAATTGGGCTGGCTTAGTGGTTACAGGCATTTCTGCCAAGCCTTATCACCCAAGTTCCATCTCCCGATCTACATAATGGAAGAGAGAACAGACCCCCCCCCCCACACACACACACAAATTGTCCTCTGATCTCCCCACGTGTGGTACAGTGGTAAAAACACACACTCACAAATAAATAGAAGACAATGAAATAGAGTTTCATTGTGAGAGCGCTCATAGTGTAGAGATGGCTCTGTGGACCGAGTTCAACCCAGAACCCACTTAACGACCAAAGGCTAGCCGACTGCTAGCAGCAGTGCTTTAAGCCCAGGACTCAGGAAACAGGGAGGCTGAGCTCTGTGAGTTCCGGGCCAGTCTGGTCTACACAGAGAAACCCAGTCTCGAAAAACAAAACAAAAAAGATGGACAACAGATTGACTTCACAAACCTTGGCGTGCACTCTCCCTTCTCCACTTGAGAGAGAGAGAGAGAGAGAGAGAGAGGAGAGAGAAGAAATAAATGAATAAAGAAAAGTGTGTATGTGGTTTTGAGACAGGTGCTCCTTCTGTAGTGCAACTTGACCTCCACCTCTCAATCCTCCTGCCTCAGCTTCCTAGGTGCCAGGATTACAAGTGTGGACGCTCATTCCTCACTAGCTCATTCCTGACTACGTTTATCTGTTACTTTGTTTACTGATAAGGTCTCCTGTGGCTTAAGCTGGCCTAAAATTTGCTATGTAGCTGAGGATGACCTTTGAACCCTTGACCCTTCAGCCTTAGCCTGCAGAATGCTGGCCATGGGACCCTGAATGGCGTGGATGCAAGGCAAACTCTACCAACTGAGCCATGCCCCCAGGCCCCATGAACTTTTATTTATTTTTCTTAATTCTTTGCATCTATTTACATATGCATATGTGGGTATGTGTGTGCCGTGGTATGTATCTGCAGGCCAGAGAACAATCTTCAGGAGTCCGTTCTCTCCTTCCACTCTGTGGACCCTGGGGGATGAGGCTCGCTGGCAAGCGCCATTACCTGCTGAGCCACCTCCAGCCTGCTGTGTTTTGAAACCAGTTTCCCCCACCCTTCAGCCACAGAAATAATTGTTCTTTGTCTGGCCCCCGGTGCGGACCGCTGAGTTATAGCTGCTCTCTGATCCCAATCGCGGCGACAGTGGCTCACACCTCTCCGAGGAGCCCGCCTGGCACCGTCGCCCTCATTCGGCATTGTCCTGGCATCCCTGGAAGGCGGGCACTCCGGCTCTCCGGCTATCTGCTGGGTTAATGATTGCGTTTCGGAGTCACTAAGCACACACTTGGACAGTCCGTTAGGGCGCATACCCGAGACAAACAGCTGAGGGCTGGAAATGGCTTCTCCTGGGTCTCTGTCCCTCCGGCCAGGTAGCCTGGGAACAAGTTATGTTCTAGAAGAACTCGAGTACAGGCTGCACGCCTGGGTGGAGAGCAGACTCCTCTGGCCTTAGAAAGGACGCATGAGCATGAGCGCTCTTTGCCCGTGCCCCTGAGCACCCTGGGAATCCGGACAGAGAAGGCTGTGCTGGTAGGGCATCAGGGGGTTGTACTGGGTCAGATGCTAGCAGATGACACAGCACAGCCACACAGCCTGGAGTCCCCAGGGGCTCACTGCATGCCTTTGGTGATTCCTGCCCTGCTGTGAGGAGTTGGTGGAGCCATCAGAACTGTTTCTGAAGGGTTGCATTCCTTCCCTTTGCAGATCTGCACGCCAGGACTGATCTGAGTTGCTGCGGTGAGAACTAAGAGTTGACCTTGTCTACCGAGCCAGCCAGTGACACAAGTGGAAATGAATTCCAGGCTCCTCGAGTGGGTGCCCGCCTTGATGCAGCATGGCAGCTGACGGGGGTAGAAGACAGGACTCCTGAGGGCTTATGATAGCTAGAAACCATACTGGGCTGAGACTGCCAGTCAGAGCTTCAGTGTCACCTAGCCTGCTCAAGTTCCTGAGTTCAAGTCCCAGGAGGATGGGGCAAAAAAAGCCAGGTGTGGTGGCTCATGCTTTATAATTCCCGGCACTTTAGAGGCAGAGGCAGGAGGATTAGGAGTTCAAAGTCATCCTAGGGTGGTTAGTGAGTTTGAGACCAGTCTTGATGATAGGAGACCCTGTCCTGAGATTAAAGGACAAGACACAGTGGCTCAAACCTACAGCCACAGCACTCATGATGGGACCAGCCTGATCTACACTGTATGCTCCAGACCAGGCAGTGTTACCCAGAACCCTCTGCTTCAGGGGTTCAGGGCCCCCATTTGTCAGCCCTATCCGCCCTGTCCACTCCAGACCCGGGGCATTAGAACCAGCAAGAGAATTTAGCATTATATATTCCCACCCACCCTGCAGAGGGATATTTATCTATTTTACACATGAGATTGGTGACCATAAGTGAATGCCACATGCGTGGGTGCCCAGAGGCTGGGAGGGGACAGCTGGGCTGTCCTGAGCTGCCAGACGTGGGGACTAGGAATTGAACCTGGGTCCTCTAGATGAGCAGCCAGTGGTTTGCTGTTGTTGTTGTTTTTGTTGTTGTTGTTTTTTGTTTTTTTGAGACTGGGTCTCTCTATATAGCCCTGGCTGTCAAGGAACTCACTCTGTAGACCAGGCTGGTCTCCAACTCAGAAATCCACCTGCCTCTGCCTCCCAGAGTGCTGGGATTACAGGCGTGCGCCACCACCGCCCGGCACAGCCAGTGTTCTTTACCACTGAGCCATCTCTCCTGTCCCTGTGTCCGGTACATTGCTTATTTTTGTTGTACTGAGACAGGGTATCCTTACTTGAGCCTTCTTCCTGAGAGGCCAGTACCCCGCCCGATGTGAGGGAACACCCCCCAAGGTTAACCTTAAGTCCCAGGCCAGGGCAGTGACGTCACTGGGCTTGCTTGGTTCAGGCACAGGGTGGGTATCGGAATGGGATGGGTCTCTGTAGGCCACCTTTTCCACAAGCAAGAAACATGCCTGAGAGAAAGGCTGAGGAAGCAGGGAGGGCCCTGCCTAGGTTGAAGTCACCAGCCACTAATGGTTGTGTGCATGTCTGTGGCACACACGTGTTCATGTGTAGGACAGCGTGCATGTACATATGCAAACTTATGTGTAGAGGTCTGAGGTTAACATTGAATGTCCTCACAATTGGAATTTGTGCCTGGGGGAGCGCTGGAGAGATGACTCAGCAGTTAAGAGCACTGACTGCTCTTCCAGAGGTCCTGAGTTCAAATCCCAGCAACCATATGGTGGCTCACAACCATCTGTAATGGGATCTGACAACCTCTTCTGGTGTGTCTGAAGACAGCTACAGTGTACTCATACACATAAAATAAATAAATTAAAAAAATTTTTTTTGCTGTGTGTGGTGGCGCACACCTTTAATTCCAGCACAGACAGAGCAAGTTCCAGGTTAGCCAAGGTGACACAGGAAAACCAACCAACCAAGAAAGAGCACTTACACTTGTGGTGAGAGGACAACTCGAAGGAGTTGGCTCTCTCCATTATGTGGGTTCTGGGGACCAAACCCAGGTTGTTAAGATTTGGCAGCAAGCCCCTCTCTCCTCACTGAACCATCTTGCTGGCCCTCCATTTAATTTTTCTGAGACATGGTCTCCTACTGAATCAGGAACTGATCCCATTAAAGTTAGGGGTCAGCCGGTCCCAGCCCCGGCTGTACAGCTCTGGCTCTAACAAGCCACACCTCAGGGCCCCCTTCCCTTCTTCTGTTACTGGAGGCCAAAGCTATATGCTCACACATATTAGGCTAACTTTCCACCAGCCATCCCAGCCCCGTTTACTTCCGCCATGGAACAGAAGTTGTTCGGCCTGGCTTTGAACTCGTGGCTCAGCCTCCCCAGCAGCTGGAATGACAAGCTTGTGTTACCAGGTCTGGCAAACATAACTGTTTTAAGTCAGTAACACAGTGGTGGAAGTCCTCTCCTGGGTGAACTGTCTACATTTTCTTTTCTTTTCTGAGGCAGGGTCTCTCTGCCTGTTTCTCGGCAAGCCTCAGCTGTTTAGTTCCATAGGCCAGGAGATCTCACTGCTCCAACCTACCTGGAGCTTCCTGGTCCAGGCCCAGGCCCACTGCACTTCTCACACTTGGGTCAGAGGAAACAATCACCAAGTGTAGAATCGCGCCCACACAGCCTCCAGCAGGATGGCTTGGTCCTAAAAGTGCTTGCTGTTTAGACTGTGGATCCCCAGAACCCAGGAGGGGTGGAGGAGACAGTTCCTTTGGCCTCCAAGTACTGGCTGTGGTCCACCCACCTGGACACACAAAAGAAAGGATGCATATACCTGGGGCCAGACCCCAAGTCAGAACAATGCCAAGTTCAAGGTTAACCTGAGCTACACAGTGGGCTCTCAAAAACAACAACAACAAAGGAAACAAAAAAACAAATAAAAAACCAAGAGGCAGTGTGTGGTGTGTGGTGGCAAGGGACTTTAATCCCAGCACTCAGAAGCAGAGGCAGGCGGCAGGCGAGTTCAAGGCTAGTCTGGTCACCTGTCAAGTTTCAAAACCAGAACACAAACATAAGACAAGGCCGGTGGCACAAGCCTGTAGTGTCAATACCTGGGAGTGGAGGCAGGAAAAGCAAGAGTTCAAGGGTAGCCTGAGGCTACAGAAGACTTTCTCAAAATAACTGCCCTCAGATCAAACAAACAAACAAACAAAAAAAACCCAACAAAATACAAAAACACCCCCCAAAACTGAAGTCAAATAACAACAATCCAAAAGAGAAAAGCAAGCCGCCCTTGACATCTGGGCATAGGGCTCTGAGAACCCAGTACACAGCAGGCGGGGCGGAGATATGAGTCTCAGGCTAACCTGGGCTACATGAGGAGACCCTCCCTGACACAGTGGGAGAGGCCCAAGTCCTACAAGTTGTCATCTGACCTCCACAAGTGAGCTGTGGCCCAACACCCACATATACACACAAATGCACTTGTGTTTGCACACACAAAATACTTTATCTCAATAACACATGTCCTCACTGAGTAGCCCTCACTGAGGCTGGCCCGGGACTCACAGAGATCTGACTGCCTCTGCCTCTGGAATGCTGGACATCAAAGGCATATCCCTGCACCTGGCCTAAAATTAAAAAATAAAACAAACCAACCAGGGAAAGGTCATGTGGCCTGGGTCTGCAATCCCAGTTCCGAGAGACCGGTGCCCTGAGTTGGAGTCCAGCCTGGACTATTCAATATACAAGAGTAAAACAGGCGTGGTATGTGGCTCAGGGTGGGGAATGTGGTGACTGAGGCCTGGGGCTCAGCACTTAACCCTAGAAAGGGGTCAAGGGATCCTTGGTGACTCAGTTTCACTCTCTATGCAGTAACTAAGGATGCTTGGCAAATATCCTAATGTCCTCTGTTCATATAATATCAAACAAAAAAGTAGCCTTTATACAAGTCCGTTTTTATTTGTAAAAAATAATATGTAACTAAAGCTAACTTGATTTTTAAAATCAAAGTTCATTTAGTGATAATGTACATTTTATAATAAAATTGTAGTAAAATACTGACATTTAATAGTTTAAACAAAGTATCATTCATGTAAAAATCATGTTATAGCATGTAAAATTTAATTAGAAAGTTCATGGTTCACAACAGCCCAGCATCTGGTTGACAAGGTTGACTTAGGACAGAAGAGGATTCACAGTGAGGCTCGACGTTTGGGACAATAGCACTGCACGCTAACCTGCTGACGCTGGGTTCTAAGATGCCTCGCGTGAATGGAGCGACGGACTGGACAGGGCGGGACCCCACAGCCTCACAGCAGGTCTACTGACCGACCACTCGCTTCATCCGTCCGACCTCATTGCTAACACGATTGTCCTTTAAATTAAAATCAGTGTCAGCCCTGATCTCCATTTCCAGATAGAAGAGAAATCTGTTTTACAGTTAAAATTTGTACAAAAGTCAAGCCCTGAAGTTTTTCTTCCCCAAGATAAAAGTTCTATGTTAAAACTCTGTTAAAAAAAGAAAGAGAGAGAGAGAGAAGAGAGGTAGTGTGTGAAATATCCTTACTTACAACATTGATCCCACGCACCCCTAATTCACATGTACACTGAGCCTTCTGTGCCTACGGCTCCTCCCCGAGAGCCATACCGTGGGGCGCAGTGTCAGAGGGGGAACCGTGTTAGCAAGCCGTGCCGTGTGGGAGGAGGGACTCCGTGAATGCCACGGTCGTCGTCGTGGGGTCACTGCGCCCAGCCTCAGCCAGGCGCTTGCAGAGTCCTGTGCCCTTCATCGGATCAAGACTTCATTTCTGCCGGCTCTTACTAAGGGGAGAAAAGTCCTTCAACGCGGAGTCAGTACACAGCTGAGGCGCCCACACTCGGCCACCGTAAGGTTTAGAAATAAATAAGTGTCCACCTCGGGGCCTCCGGGTGGTCGGAGCCACACATGTGGGTCTCGCCGACCACATGTGACAGGAGGGGACCAGGTAAGGGAAGACGACTGCAGTTACCTCGTCCTGAATGGACACACAGGACAGAATAAGAATAAATAGACTCGAAGACTCACCACCCCTGTGAGTGGTGGACTTGACACGAGTTTCCCCCAATGCAGGCAGCACCCTAGAATCCCCAGAAGAAAACTCTGTTTTTAGAATTAAAAAAAAAGTGCACATTTGCATTGTGTGTAAGTCTCTCAACCTGGGGGCCTTTTTATCCAATGATCCACACTGTCTGATACACTGAAAGAGTGTGGGAGCCAACTAACTGTGCTGTGCTGCATCTCTCTCTCTCTCACACACACACACACACACACACTGAGATAATCTTCAGTGGACTGGGATGAAGAACTGCGGCACCCTGCAGCTGTACAGCCCCAGGGTGGGGACACCAGGGGCTGCTCTGGGGCTGGGGAGCGTCACCCCTAAACATGGCCAGCTAAAGTCTTAGAAAACAGGAAGACAACAAAACCTGCGCATGAAAAAATAATGCGTCGTCACAGTTAACAGAGGAACACTTTAAAGTCAGCAAACATCAGCGCTGGAATCTAAGAACCAAGGTTCCCAGTGTCTAACAGACATCAGACTCACAGAGGGCAAGGGGTGGGCTGTGCGGGCAGGGGACCAGGCACCTCAGCACTGCTCAGGCAGGTCTGTGTCAGAGAGGAGCATCTGCCCTGTGGCTAAGGCCTCAGGTCACAGTGGCCGCCACCCACCCACCCAGCCACACTTGCGGCCCAGAGAGGCCCAAGCGTCCGTCCGTCCATCCGTCCGTCCGTCCGTCCATCCATCCATCATGTGCCCACACTTCCAGTGCTCCTCATACCCTCACTCAGGAAACAACCTGGCTGCTCACAACGTTATGATGGTTCCGTCTTCCTCTAAGAGTTTCTGGTCCGGAGCCCTGCTGGCGGGCTCCGTGTCCGGGCTGCTGGACACGGGCACCAGGCTCGTGTCCTGGGGCGCGGAGAACCCGTTCTGTCCCGACTCAAAGCTGAGCTCGATCTGCGTCAGCGACTCCAGGCTCTGGGCGTCGGGGGTGGCCTTCGGGATCTGCTGTGGCTCCCCACTGTCTTCGATGATGATGTCGTCCTCATCGCTGTCCTGGTCCTCGGGCTCGAAGCTGGCCTCTGCCTGCTGGGGGTAGCCCAGGAGGCTGTTGTCGGTGGACTGGCTGGAGCTGCCCGAAGTCCGACTGTTGCGCACCACGTTGTTCCTCTGGTTGGCCGGCCGCACGGTGATGATGAGGTTGCGGCTGTTGGCTATCATCATGTCAGTCACCTGGTCCAGGCTCTTCCCCGACACCTCTATGCCATTCACTTCCAAGACCTCGTCGTTGACGGCCAGCAGACCGGTGCTCTGGGCCAGCCCGCCGGGGACGAGCCTGGAGATGAAGATCCCGGGGACCTTCTCTAAGCCGTGCGGGGTCACCCGGACGCTGGAGCCGTCCCGGATGTAGAAGCCCAGGGGCTTCTCCGTGCCGTACTTGTACAGCCGGACCCTGCGGTGCGTCTCCGGGAGGATGTCCACGTCGATGATGGAGGACACAGGCCGGAAGTCCTGCGGCATGCTGATGACGATGTGAGGCTTCTTCCTGTGGTTGTCGGGCCGCAGCACGTTGCTCAGCACGTTCTTCTTCCTGATGAGGGTGTCGGTGCCGAAGGCGCTGTAGTCGGCTTCCTCTGCATGGAGAGAGCAAATACGGGACGGTGACAGACCCGCCGAGAACCACACCTGCCCACAGCCGAGCCGCGGACGACAGCCAGGCAGTGCAAGCAGCACCTAGCAGCACCTCGCAGCACCTTGAGGTGAGCCTGAGTGTGAGCTGTGGCAGACCAGGAGCACTGCCCGGGAGACGGCCGTGCCCTACACGGACACTAGAGGGCCCTCTCACACACCTCAAATGTCGCTAGCTTTGAACACATTAGCTGGCCAGTGAAATTCTGATAGTCAGACCTGGCCCACACACCTGCCATCATCCCTGTGCTCAGGAGCCTAAGGCAGATGGTAGAAGGATTTCAAGTTCAAGGCCAACCTGAACTACATCCTGAAACCCAGTTTCAAAACCTAAAAACCAAAACACACTACTACACACAACAAACTAACCTGTGGTAGATCTCACAGGCCCAGAATTAATTCCTTCCTTCCTTCCTTCCTTCCTTAGGCGCAGTCTCACACTGCTGGGCCCACCTTGGTCTCCCAGGCGGCTGAGACACCTGGCCTGTGTGTGTGGATGCCACCACTTCTGCCTACAACTTCATCTCTTCTCATGTGACTTCCTGTCCCCAGGTTTTTACTTGGAACTTAAGGCAATCCACTTGCCTCAGCCTCTGAAGAGCTGGGATTACATGATGTACTTCCAATGTTCAGTTTACTAACTCATTTTAAGAAATCAAGCGTGGGCTTGCAAGATGGCTCAGGGGTAAAGGGGCTTGCCGCCATGGCCAATGACCGCAGTTTGGTTCCCAGGACTCACGTGATAGAATAAAGAATCAACTCGCAGAAGTCACTCGCTGACCTCTACACGCACACTGCTGGCACACATGTACACACATTTAGTGGCTCACAAGATCAGAGCAAGGACAGCCTCACCTACATATTGAGTTTAACACCAGCCTAAACTGCATGAAACTCCCTCAGAATTTAAAAAAAAAAAATTAAATATATTTACATGTATGGAAGTTTTGCCGGCCTGTGTGCATGCGCACCATAGGCGTGAGGGCTTGGTGCCATCAGAGATCAGAAATGGGCACTGGATCCCCTGGAGTCAGTTATACCAGCTGTAAGCCACTATGTGAGTGCTCAGGAGAGAACCTGGGTCCTCTGGAAGAGCAGCCAGTGCTCTTAACAGCTAAGTCACTTCTCCAGCCAGAATAATAATTATTTTACATCAGCTACTTAAAAATAAAATTTCTCGCTTGGGAGTGGTGGTGCACACCTTTAATCTCAGCACTTGGGAGGCTATACTAGGATTAGAATTATCCCAACCTGCCGGCTTAACACAGCTCCTTTAAAAGCATGTTTTTCTGCATTTAATTAGAACACTTCCACCTTGCATATTTATCCCATCCAACACAAGGACAGGGGAAGGGATACTCATTCCAAGGAACTCAGGAGAGAAAAATGGCTGGGGTGTGGCAGTGGAGGCCCTTGCCTTGAACTAGTGAGGCCCTGGTTCAGCTGAGCACCAGCAGCAGGGAGGGCGGGAGGGAGCGGGCAAACCTCACCGCATTGCATGGCACTCACTCGCAGCCCCCAGCCAGGACGCAGCAGCGCTCATGACAGTGTCTTGTCTCTCTCGCTTCTGCCCCACGTGCTCTGAACCTCTCCCTCCCCACCTTGGCATTGGCAGAGGCAGAGGCAGAGGTGTCGGATCTTTCATGTTTTCAGCCAGGTGCGATGTCGGTGCAGCGACAGACTGGGGTGCAGGGCGGGCGGCAAGGACTCTGGCAAACATGGCGCTCCTGCCCCACCTCAGTTGCAGTCTCTTAGTTCCTAGCAGACTTCCCTCCATGGCGGAGAGCCTTGTTTTCAGCAAGATTCCTTTGTTGTGTCAGGTGGCTCAGTGGCTAGGGTGCTGGCTGCCAGGTCCATGGCTGGAGTTTGAGCCCCGCCACCCATAAAGCAGAGCCAACGCCTTCAAGTCGGCCTCCGACCTCCACACGCCCACTGCATAAAGTGGGTGCGCACACACACACACATGCACCACGCATGTACACACGCACACACATGCACATACACATGTACGCACATATACACACATGCACACACATATACAAACATGCACACACACACACACACACACACACACACGCACAATAAACATAAAGAAATAGTGCTGATACCTAGTAAGTCGCACATGTGCTAACTCTGCACCTGCAGCTGGACTAACTCCTTGAGCCAGCAGAGTCTGTCACGTGCAGGAGACACAGCCCCAGACACCGCTGTCACAAAGTGAAGGCAGAAAACATCAGGGAGGAAGGGCTAGGGACAGGATGGGCAGCAGGAGGAGAGCTGAAGCCACCTCAGGCTGAGCTGGTGTGCAGTTCCAGAGGCTCCCACTGGACATTTGAGTTAGAGCCCAGGCTGGGCTGCACCAGGGACTTTTATCTCAGAGAAAAAAAAGCGAAAACCTAAACCAACCAACCAAGCACAACTCAAAATTCAAAAGTAAATGGGAAACAATCAATTAACAAAGACAAACTTCAGTAAACAGAGCACAGGGCTTGGGACACTGAAGCAGAATCAGGAGCCCAAGGCCACACATCCTCAGCTACACGGTGAGGCCAGCCAGCCAGGGAGACACAGACCCTATCTCCAAAAAACTAAACTTTTCCTGTGCTTCCCCATGCCCAGGGTAGCTAGCTGGAGATTCCCTTACAGATAGCCCAGGGCCCCAGAAACCCTGCTGCCCACTCAGCAGACCTGCCACATAGCCAGGAGTCTGCCCCACAGCCAGGGGCCTGCTCCACCCACAGCCGGAGGCCTGCCCCACAGCCAGGGGCACCCATCATAATCTTCAGATCCCAGCCCAGGGAATTAGGAATACAGAACCCGAGACAGGGGGAAGCCAGGCCTTTACTAGATCAGAGACTTCCAGGTTCCTCTTGGCACCTCGGGGTACGAGTGTGCGACTCCCCAGGCCTCGTAAGGAGCCCCAGGGATGCCCTGTCTTGCCATCCCTCCACTCATATCTTCTCACAAAGAGTCTGCGTTGTATTCCTTAGGCAGAACGTTGCTTTATAGTTTGGTTTGAGAAATAAATCCATTAAAGCAGAAAGAGCTGGCAAAAATCTCGATAAAAGCCCTTAGGATTAGTCTTACACTGAACTGTTTATTTCAGAACAACCAAGAGTGGAAGGCCTGTGTGATGTGCCCAGGGGAATTCCAGACCACAAGACAGAGAAGGCCACCAGGCTGCCTCCATGCCTGCTCATGGGAAACCCTACCGAGAAAACCCAAATCTGCATAATTTGGCTTGGCCTAAGACTTCCTCTGAATGCTCGCTCTAAATTCTCAGAAGCACTGCGCGGCACAAAGGCACCTCTGTTCTCCCACCCAGCTAATCAGTTTCCAGCCACTGGGAAAGAAACACGCTGGCAGCAGGCCAGGGTGCAGGGTGTGAGCATAGAGTGTAAAGGTGACCGGCCAGGAGGGCCCAGCTGGAGGCCAAGGTCACTCCCAGAGGCCATGGGAGTCCCAGAAACCTACAGCAGAGCTGACCAAGGCCATACAGGAACACACTATGGAGAACTCTGTCCCTCAGCCAACGACCTCTGCTCACTGCTGTTGACAATCCACCCAGAAGCTTCTGAACTTCTGAACAGCCACTGTCTGCCTCAGGACCAGGGTCCTAGCTTTCCTAACAGCACACTCATATGGGGGTGGGCCGGGGCCCATCGTGATGGGGAGCAGACAGAAGTAATGCCCACGGTGAAAGAAGCAACCCTGGTAAACAAAACCTCAGAACGGTACCAAGCATTCCCAGACAGGAAACCAGGTATAGTCCTCAGCAGGCGCAAGGGCTTGTCCCATTGCAAGTTCAGAGGAAGACAGGGTAGCTAGGCCTGGTGGCATGGGCTTGTAAGGACAACTAACTACACGGAGGCTGAGGCAGGAGGATTGGTTCCAGGTCAGGCTGGACATACTCACCTATAACTCAGCACTGGGGATAGATGTAAGAGGACCAGGAGTCAACTTGTTGCACAGCAAGGTTAAGGCTAGCTCCTGTCTTTAAAAAAATTAAGACAGGGCGGGGTTGGCAATGGTAGGATGCTGACAGCGGGCATGAAGCCCTAGGTTCACACAACACTCATACCTGAGGCATTGGGGGGTGAACACAAATGCCTTCGAGTTCAAAACTAGCTACACAGCAAGACGCTGTCTGGTTTTGCTGGGCATTCGGTGCCACCTCTACGACCAACCCTGGGCTACAGAGAGGAGTAAGAAATGTTTTTAAGAAAAGGTTACAAAACATCAGGCCTGTTCACCAGTCCCTTTCTAATGCACCACGATGAATCAAAAGCTATCCAGCAAGTTGGAAAGGATTAAATATTTAAACTTTAGCCAGAGTTCAAATGATGTGGACTCCTTTGCCTCCCCAGGGAAGAAGCAACTACACAGTACTTTTCAAACCATGCCTGGGACAACACGTCAGGAGCGAGGGGGGACCCAGAGGGGCTGGCAGGATTTCCCTGTGGTGTCTCCAGAGATGAACAGAAGCGGCTGGTCAAGGAGGGCAAGTAGAAAGGGGAAGAAGCTTCCAGATGCAGAGAGAGCTGTGGTAGGGGACAGGAGTCGGTGCAGGTCCGACAGAGGTAAGGATAGGCTGGGCCATATCGGAGGTGCGGACAGGGCTTCTGGGGAGGAAGTGCTGTTGGCTACAGATTTCAGCCCTGGGCTGTGAATCCAGACCTGGTAACCATATCTGCGTTTTCCAGAAAGCTCCCTGATGCAGCCCGGAGACTGGTCTCTGTAGGCACTGAGGAAGGTGACCAGCCTGGGGCAGAGGCAGCATGCGGAGCAGACATGGAAAACAACTCAGGCGTGCTACGGCTGTGACTGAGAACAGGTTGGCTCAGAGGTGGGATCAAGGCTTCTGTCAGCGGCAACTGGGATCATTCGTGAACCACAGGGCTGCAGTTTCCGGAACAAAGCCTTTTGTGGCAGTGTCTATACTTCTGTTTTTATTTAGAGGCTGGCCCTGAACTCACTTCTGACCAGGATCACAAGCTTGTACCAACCACTACTCTTGCCTCCTGTGAGAAGTAACTGCTGTGTATCCCTTGAACTGTATTAAAATTAAACCCTGGCTTAGTAAAATGTAACCTTAAATGTCATGTCCTGTGCCAGGTCAAGGTCTAAGAGCTGACTTTCTGCCAGTTACAGGTGTGTGAGTCACAGAGGCCATGTCCTGAAGGAGACCCAGTAGAGTGGAGGCCCTGCCAGCACTGCTCACATACCCTAGGACACCAACAATTTGTGTGACAGACCACCACCACAGTGAGAAGCCTGAGCACAGTTACGACTAGCTGTGTCCTAACATGTCCTGGGCCCCAGACTACGCAGATCTGTCTGGAAACACATCACCCTGACTCTACAGGAACAGTCTATGGCAATGACCTCGTGGGTTTAAGTTGTTTTGAGACAGAGTCTCACTATTCACTCTGGCTGTCCCAGAACTCAGAGATCCCCTGCCTCCACCTTCTGAGTGCTGGGATTAATGTGTGAGTAGTGCCACCATGACCAACACATTCATTGTATGTGACCATGTGTATGCATGCACGTGCGTGTGCCAGGGCATGAATGTGGAGGTCAGGGGACAACTTGTTAAGAGTCAGTTTTAGGAAGTACTAGTGCTGATGCTAAGTGCCCATGCTGCTGTCCCTGACCGGGGCAGGTTTTAAAGGCAATCTTCAGCATTTCTAACTTGTCTTGTGCACAGTCATGGGGCAGACGACAGTGGACAATGCTTGTCTCACCCTGGCCAGGCCACAGCAGGAGATACTCCAACCCTAGAAAGGAGCTGAAAACCCTCGGTGAAAATCATTGCTCAGATATCAGTTTTTTGTTTTGTTTTGACTCCCATGATAACAGTCCAAGAAACAGTATGGCATTTTTCCCCTAACAGAAAATTGCTCTAAAACAACTTTTCAAGTGTGCGAGTGAGAGAGTCGGTTGTCTGCGCTCAGCTGTGAGTGTCCATGCTCGAGCGCCAGCACTCGCCCACAGACACGTCATTCAGAAGCACATCAGACTCTAAAAGACCACCGTTTTTAAAATTTAATGGCTTTGGCTTAGTGTTTGAAAAAAAATCATGAGGGAATGAGGGCACAGCTCAGGGCATGGTATCTGCCTGGCACCATGAGGCTGTAGTTTCAAAACCAAGGCGCACCACAAAATAGAAAAGGCAAAACTAACAGTTAAAAATATAGACTGAGGCTTTGATTTAATTCCAGCACATAGGAAGTAGAGGTACGCATGTCTCTGAGTTCAAGGCCAGCCTGGTCTATGTAGCAAGTTAGCAAGTTCCAGGCCAGCCAGGGCTGCACAGTGAGACCCTCTCTCCAGACAAAAACAAGACAAGAACAAATCAGAAAGCCAAGTCAGACTGCTGAGGCTCTGCAGGCAGATGCATCTGGCCCTAACCAGGCTTTCTGCTGGCTTCTTCAGGGCTGCAGACAAAAAACAGCCCCCTGCCTGAGCCTCTGTTTGCTTTAAGAAAATGTTAATCCGAATTAGAATGGTCATGCATGCACTATCTCTGACTTTGATGCTAGGACCTGGTGGCCAACATCGTATAAACAAACCAGAGAGCCTAGGCCTGTGATTAGATCTGCAAAGAAAACTGGTCAAGAAGGGCCTAAGAGACCCTCTGGCAAAGGCAGGAGGCAGAGAGCAGGGAGTTTACAGGGCAGAAAGAGGCGCTTCCACGGGCGGGTGTGAAGAGTGGGTGTGCAGTGCTGGAAGGTCTGGCCGATCTGTTCACACCAGGACTCTCTTAGCTGAGTGAAAGAAAGAGTCAAGCAACAACTGATGGGATAAGCTCTTTCTAATTCTCACTGGACATAACATATCCCAGATACGCATGCATGTCACAGGCACGCACACACCGTGTCAGTGCGTACCATGGAGCATGTGATGTGGAGGCCAGAAGACAATTTAAGAGAGCTGGTTTCCTGCTCCCACCACGTTGGGCCCTGGGGATCACACTGAGGTCCCCAGTCTTGGTGCTAAGTTCTGTGACTCACTGATCACTCACTAGCTCTCAGTATGCACTTGAGGGTGACCTGGAACTCTGTAGTCCAGGGTACCCACCACCTAACTCTCCATCTTCCTCCCTCCAGCTCCTGAGTGTTATCATTACAAGACACACACACACACACACACACACACACACACACACCACACACATAATACTTCTTCTTCTTTTTTTTTGGATTTGGTTTTTTTCGAGACAGGGTTTCTCTGTGTAGCCCTGGCTGTCCTGGAACTCACTCTGTAAACCAGGCTGGCCTTGAACTTAGAAATCCGCCTGCCTCTGCCTCCCAGCGTGCTGGGACTACAGGCGTGCGCCGCCACCACCACCCGGCTACACATACTACTTATATTACATTTATTCATGCGTGTGCACACACATGCCATGACACACATTAGGAGGTACGAGGAAACTTCAGAAATCAATTCTTTCCTTCCATCTTGTGTATCCTGGGGATAGAAGAACTTAGGCTGCCAGGCTTGGTGGCAAGAGCCCTTCATCTGCTGAGCCATATCTCCAGCCACAACGTTTTCTCTTTAAATGCTAAAACTCTGCCAGGGTGCTGGTGCAAGCCCTTAATCTCAGCACCTGGGAGCCGACGCCATGGCATATCAGCCCCTTCCCCTCACAAAACAAACAAATGTAGAAAATGTATACACTAACACATACATAACCGTCAATAACACCAGATCTCTGAGTTTGAGGCCAGCCTGGTTTACAGTGAGTTCTAGGACAGCCAGGGCTACATAATGAGATCCTAGTTTAAAAATAATAATAGGCCGGGCAGTGGTGGCGCATGCCTGTAATCCCAGCACTCCGGGAGGCAGAGGCAGGCTGATTTCTGAGTTCGAGGCCAGCCTGGTCTAGAGTGAGTCCCAGGACAGCCAGCGCTACACAGAGAAACCTTGTCTCAAAAAAAAAAAAAAAAAAAAAAAAAAACCAAACCAAACCAAAATTCTGTATTTGGTTGGTGGAGGGGCTTGTGGGTAATGGCACACAGTGGAGGTGAGAAGGCTTGGCTCTCTTTCTACCTGAGGGTTCCAGGGATGGACTCAGGCCATCACGCTCGGTGCTTGCCACTGAGCCATCTCACTGGCTCCCTACGTGGAATTCTAAGCACTGATCATTTTACTGGACCTTCTACTTTTATCACACAGAGAACCTCTGTCCATACAGTAACGAGCTTCTCACCCTGATGTCTACACAACGGCCTGTGGTGGCACTGGCCTGTATCTTAGGACTCAGAAGGCTGGAGTAAGACCAGGCCACGTTTGAAGGAATTTTGGGCTACAGCATGAGATACAAAATGAGTTTCAAGAGCTGGAGAGATGGCTCAGCCGTTAAAGGCTAGGCTCACAACAAAATGAGTTTCAAAACAAAAAGCAAACGAAAAAGAGACAAAACCCAGTGAACACCTGTAACACTGACATGAAATTTAGGTAACACCGGCAGCAAGACCGTGAGAGCCGACAGGGAGGACCCCAACACTGTAGGGGTGGCAGCTTAAGAAGCTTCTCTCAGCCAACATCGTGGTTCATGTGCAATCCCTGAACTTGTGAAGGTGGGGCAGGAGAAACGTAAACTTCAGGCCAGTCTGGGCCGCAGGTAATACCCTGTCTCAAGGACACGAAACAAGGCCAGGGGACTTAGTTCAACTGGTGACAGTATTTACTGCCAAGCCTGCTTCTCTGTGTCTGTGTCTTCCCTGTGTCTCTGCGTCCATTACCAGAACGCACCCGGTGTAAGGAATTAATTCACGTGCTGTCCTTTTGCCTCTCTAAGTGTGTCACGGCGTGCATGTCCTTCCGCCCTCAAAAGCAAATACATTTAAAATACTTAAACACACATAACTGTTAATAAGGAAGGATCATTTCCATCAAATGTCTCTCCTCCTCTCCCAGCCCATGAGTCATGCTCCACCAGTCCCCAGTGGACCTGCTCCCCAGTTCTCCCCAGTCCCCAGTGGACCTGCTCCCCGTTCTCCCCAGTCCCCAGTGGACCTGCTCTCCAGTTCTCCCCAGTCCCCAGTGGACCTGCTCCCCAGTTCTCCCCAGTCCCCAGGTGGACCTGCTCCCCAGTTCTCCCCAGTCCCCAGTGGACCTGCTCCCCAGTTCTCCCCAGTCCCCAGTGGACCTGCTCTCCAGTTCTCCCCAGTCCCCAGTGGACATGCTCTCCAGTTCTCCCCAGTCCCCAGTGGACCTGCTCTCCAATTCTCCCCAGTCCCCAGTGGACCTGCTCTCCAGTTCTCCCCAGTCCCCAGTGGACCTGCTCTCCAGTTCTCCCTAGTCCCCAGTGGACCTGCTCTCCAGTTCTCCCCAGTCCCCAGTGGACCTGCTCTCCAGTTCTCTCCAGTTCTCCCCAGTCCCCAGTGGACCTGCTCTCCAGTTCTCCCCAGTCCCCAGTGGACCTGCTCTCCAGTTCTCCCCAGTCCCCGGGTGTGACCTGTTCTACAGTTCTGCTGTTCTTCCAGTTTTTATGTTGTTTTGTTGTCTTTTTGAAATAGGAGCCCAGGCTAGCCCGGAATTCACAGTACTCTGCCTGCCTTGGGATCTTGGGCTGAGATTACAGACTGAGTCACTGAGTACAGCTGTCATGTTCCTGGTGCCCACATCCCTAGAGTCCCACCCTCAACCCCAGACTACCATCTCTAATCCAAGGGGTGGTCAATTCCAAAGACCACTGAGATAATCTATTAGCCTAGGATCAAGTTTGTCATTCCCCAGCAATCCCAGCCCTCTGCTGGATTCGGATATGATGGTTACAGTGCTCAAAGCCCCAGCTGTGCTCTGCTGTGCCCTCGCCTGCCTGTCTCCTCTCTGCCGCCTGTATTGGCTCTCCACACACTGATTCTTGCGAGAATCATAACTCCTCTGCCACAGTGTATGAGACTGCTGTGCGTCGACCCTATGCACCCTTGTGACCATTAGCACTAACTCGATCAGAACAGGATGCAGCCCATCAGCAGATGAGACTGCCAGACTTCAGCTTCTCCAAACCCAGAAAAAGGAAGAAGCCAGCGTCCGGTACTCAGGGCCCTGGGAGTGGCTAATGCCCACCTTCCTTCCCTTCAGGCCGCTACAACAAGGTCCTCATCACACTCAAGCCAAAATGGGCTTTTCAGACCTTCCCTTTACCAAACAGAAGGGATTGAATAACCAACAGGACAGGGCCGTCTCTCCCTCCACCTACAGTCTCTCTGCGGCTCCGACTGTGTCACACCCAGGGCAGGGGCAGTCTTAGGTTTTAGGACTTAGACACTTTCTGAGAGACAATGTTTACAGCCCCCAGAGTCGCCCTCCCCTTCTCATTTCCTAGCTAGCTTTATATTTAGACTACTTTTGTGAATAAAAAAAAATATTCTAGGGCTGAAGAAATGGTTCAGCGGTTAAGAGTACTGGCTGCTCTTCCAAAGGTCCTGAGTTCAATTCCCAGCAGCCACATGGTATCTCACGACCATCTGTCACAGGATCCGATGCCCTCTTCTGGTGTGTCTGAAGACAGCTACAGTGTGCTCACATACATAAAATAAATAAATATTAAAAAACAAAAACAAAAAAAAACCCAAACATCTAAAATGGAAAAGAAACAAGATTCTGCTGAGAACCGCTCAGAGCTGGTCCTGCCCTCCATGAGGGAGAGTGAGTGGCCTGCTTCATTTGCTCTGAGGTGCGAGGCTGCCAAACTCACTCATTCCCATCAGCCCAACAATGAACACTTTCTTTCTTCTTTTTTTAAAGATTTGTTTGTTTGTTTAATGTATTCAGACACACCAGCAGAGGGTATCAGACCCCGTTGCAGATGGTTGTGAGCATGTGGTTGCTGGGATTTGAACTCAGGATGTCTGGAAGAGCAGTTGGTGCTCCTTACCACAGAACCATCTCTCCAGCCCCAATGGGGCCTTTTTAATTTCCTAATTTTGACTTTTGAAACAGTTGAAGAAGAGGCAGCGGCAATATGGCTCAGTGGTTGAGAGCACCGGCTTGTTCTTTCAGAGCGCACAAACTTCCATTCCGAGCACCCACGGGGCAGCTCACGAATGCCTGCAACGCCAGTTCCAGGGGATCTGACATCTCTGGCTTCTGAGCATACCTGTACACATGTGTGCAGAACCAAACACTCACTCACACTCACTCTGACACACACACACACACACACTTTAAAAATAAAACTCTCAGAAGGAAAGCCAGCGGCAAGCGGTCCTGCAGCTGGGAGTGCCCGCCGCCTAGCTTCCTGCGAGCCGCTCTCTAAAATCCACAAGACTGACTGTCTCTTCCATCGTGGTTAAAACCACAGACCTTTCTCCAATACACTCAGAAAGCTTGGACATTAATGAAGCCAGGACAGGATGCTTTAGCTTCTTGTGCTATCTGGTGGAAGCCTTACACGACAGGCAGGCGCACTGTATCACAGCAAGCCCCACAACCCCCAAAGTGCATGCTCCCACAAAGGCACTCACCCTTCTTCTGTATAAAAATCCTGAGCAGTGGATTGGCGGTGGAAACCGCCTTGTGGTAGTTGTCGTCATTGTTTATGGGCAGCAGGTCCCCGTGGATGTCTGCGTAGCCCACCAGCACGTCGACATTGGGGATCTTGTGAACGTGTTGCAGCAGTCCATAAAACTCCTCAAATTTTCCAGGCTTGGATCTTTCCAGTGAAAACCGGCGAAACTCAGCTCCAAACTATGAATATAACAAACACATCAGAAGGTGGAAAGTTAGCCGGATGGTGGTGGCGCATGCCTGTAGTCCCAGCACTTGGGAGGCAGAGGCAGGCAGATTTCTGAGTTCGAGGCCAGCCTAGTCTACAGAGTGAGTTCCAGGACAGCCAGGGCTACACAGAGAAACCCTGTCTCGAAAAAAACAAATCCAAAATAAAAAAAAAAAAGAAGAAGAAGACGAAGAAGAAAAGAAAAGAAAAAAGAAAAAAGAAAAGAAAAGAAAAGAAAAGAAAAGAAAAGAAAAGAAAAGAAAAGAAAAGAAAAGAAAAGAAAAGAAAAGAAAAAGAAGGTGGAAAGTTAGCCAGCCGTGGTGGCGCATGACGCACGCCTTTAGTCCCACTTGGGAGGCAGAGGCAAGAGGATCTCTGTGAATCTGAGGCCACAGAAAGCCCTGTGAACCTCACTGACAGGAGCGGAAGGGGAAGAAGGTCCAGAGCCATTGCTACAATCCCCCCATGCCCGGGTCTCACAGGACCGCCTCTGCATATCCGTTCAGCTCCAGGCCAGTCTGACACCAGAGGCATTCGCAGGCCTAACTTCCTATCACTGCGGTAACACCCCCATAAAATGAATTATCTCTTCCTGGGCTGTAAGAGTCACATCTAAGTGTATCAAGAGGACTTTGAGCTTCTTGTCATGAAATGAGTGATGTCACCATGCGAGGAATATGCTTAAAGACAGGAGAGAAGGGTCTTGCCCCAAGTTCCTGAGGGGGGGGCGGGGGCGGGGAAGAGCTTACTCACACTCCAGCTTTAAATCCTGTCTGCTCTGGTTAAGGAGTACGGTGGTGTTCTGGGACCAGGAGGCTGGCCTGCTTCAAAAGCCCAGCAATTAGTGGGTGAGGAGAAAAACGGCCTCGGGAGGCAGGAGATCACAGGAAGGGCGGGCGGGCAGGAGGCACCTGTCATTCCCATCTATCTTCCAGGTCCCTCAAGGCCACACGTTAGACTCCCAGTGGGACTGGAGTGGCGCACTCAAACAGGGACCCTAAGAAAGGTTCATCTGCCTTCTTTAAACTGTCCCCCCCCACTCCCCTCACTCCCACCCCCCCCCGCCCCGGGTCACTGGGTATACAGCATATTAAATGCTCAGTTAGATGCCAGGGGCTGGGCTGATGGCTCAGAAGGCCAGAGTGGGTACTGCTCTTGCAGGGAGCTGGTTCAGTTCTCGCACCCACAAGGTGGCTCACAAACACTCCAGGCCCAGGATCTGATGCTCTCTACTGACCTCCAAGGGCACCAAGCAGCACACATGGTACACATATGTACACGCAGGCAAAATAGTAATATACAGTAAACAGAGGAGGAAAAAGACGGGAGGGAGGGAGATTTGCTCATGGGGGGGGTGGAGGGTGGGGGTGGGGTGGGGTGGCGGGGTGGGGGTTGTTAAAATCCTATTGTTAACTTTTTTATTTGAGGCTAGAGATATAGCTTAGTGGTACAATATGAACTTCGAATTTGCAAGACTCTTGGTCCAGAACCACCAAAAGAGAGAGAGAGAAAGAGAGAGAGAGAGAGAGAGAGAGAGAGAGAGAGAGAGAGAGAACCAAACAGTGTAAATGTTTGCCAAACACATTTGACTGCCAGACCCGTTTTCTGTATAAATTCCAAGGATAGCCAGGAAACACGAATGTTCCACAGGAACAGCAGGTGCCAGGCAGAGAAAGGCCCTATCCCAACCCGGCGGTCACAACCAGCAGCAGCCCAGGGCGCCCAGCCACCCAGCCACCCAGCCTCCTCTCTCTTAAGGCTGACCCTCCTCTCACAAGCACTCTTCCCAGGGTTTGACGAGGTTTGATGTTAGAGCAAAATTCACTGGCCACTTCTAACTCTTAACAAATTCAAAGTTTCCAAAACACATACCTGAGACATAAACACTAACATTTGTCAGGAAAATCAGGTGACTCATATTTAAAGTTCTCAAAAAGTTAGTCACACCTACACACTTCAGAGTAAATAAAACCCAGGGAACACCCTCCATATCAGTCAGCCTTCAGATGTTATCAGAGGCCGCTTCTCCTCCACTTTCTGCAGGCTGGTCTCAGCACAGTCCACAGGGTGCAGGCTGACTCACCCCAGGCTATAACCCCCCCCCCACACACACACACACACTCTGACTGGGAATACACCTAATGACTTATTTAACCCTTTAGGTTTCCCTAAAGCTTCTGCATACACATTCTCTGTTAATGCCTTCTTCTCTGGCGTAAATATCTAGATATTAACAGTAGATTGGGCCCCACCCCCCAGTGCTGGCAAAAGGTGAGGTGGGACTGGGTTACTTCTGGCAGCAAAGTATGATAATAAGAATTTTTTAAGGCAAGAAGAAAAATCAGATAGAGTTCAAACGATCCCAGGCAACAATTATCCACCATGTGATTTTTCTGGCTTGGAATCCAGATGTACAATGGACTTGCTCCGGCATCTGGAGAACGTAATTTTTTTGGAGGGAAGGGGAAAGGACCCTGGTCCTCGGGAAGAGCAGTCTGTGCTCTCACCCAGACAGGCATCTCTCCATCCCTAATCTGTGTCTATGTGGTAGGCTCTCCCGTGGAGGTGTGCGGTACTGTTAACACTGCATTTGCTCATGAGTAGCAATTAGGAAGTGGTATGTCTCAAGACTACTCTGAGGCTGTTCGGCAGGTGTCTTGGCTGTGGTGGAGATGCAACCAGGCCTAGGTATGCTGGTCAAGCTCCGCTGTAGCAGCTATAGCCCCTGCCCTTGAGACCAAGGTTACCTAAGGACATCAAAATGATTACAGAGAACTTTCTGGAGAAACAATCAGGAAGATAAATCAGTTACCAAAGAAATCACCCAGCTGCTGGTATCACACTTCTGACTAGACCCTTATTTACAGTCCCCATTATTCTTACTATCTCTACCCTGTCTCCCTTCCCCAGCAAAGATAATAAGGTTGACACTATTGTTTCTTTTTTTTTTTTTTCTTTTTCTCATTTTTGCAAGATGGACAGGGTTTTCTCTGTGTAGTCCTGGCAGACCTGGAACTCTCTCTCTGTAGACAAGGTTGGCCTGGAACTCAGAAATCCTCCTGCCTCTGCATCCACATGCTGGGGTTAAGGGCGTGTGCTGTCCATGGCTGACACTACTGTGGTTGTGAAGGAGATCCTGCCCATGACCCGCACACTATCCAGTTCTGGTCAGGATCGCCTACCTGTACATTACAGAACGGATACGGACCAGCAGATGGTTCAGTGGGTAAAGGTGCTTGCTGTCAAGTCTCACAACCCGAGCCCAATACCCAGGACCCAAATGGTGGTGAGAGCCAACTTCCCAAAGTTGTCCTCTGACCTCTACACCCACACTGCGATACCTGTGAATCCCCATACACTCACGCACACCAGGTGAATGATCAGAATATAATGAGAATTTAAATGCATTTTTACCATTCACATAGCATAAAATGAGAGTATATTGACAAACCTGAGCAACACATGACTTTACTCTCCCAGCAGAGGCAGTCAGATCTCTGTGAGTTCAAGACCAGCCTGGTCTACATATTCAGTTCTAGAACAGCTAGGGCTATGTAGAGAGACCCTGTCTTAAAAACAACAACAACCACAACCACAACAAAAGAACATGTACTGCTCTTCCAGAGAACCCAAGTTGAGTCCCCAGACAAGCACAGGGAACCGTCATTCCATTGAGCCGACACCCTCTTCTGGACTCTGTAGGTACCTGCACTCAGGCACACGCATACATAGGACAGTCAGGGCTACACAGAAAAAACCTCAAAACCCCACAAAGCAGGGTCCACCTCCTCTGGCCTATACCGTCTGCCATCTGTTAACAGACGGGCCAGCATGACAGCCTTTCCGAGTATATCTTCTGACCACCCTGCTTCTGCTGAAGGGAGGGCGCACCCTAGGAGTATTATGGTATGGCAGCTGAAATAGACACCACACACTTTGGACAGAACTATGTAAAATATTCAAAAATCAGTAGATGGGAGAGGAAAACAAAAAGCTTGAAATTCCAGTTCCCAAGAGCTCGGTTTCCTTCCACCAGAGACCCACTCCTATCTGACTCGCTGGCACACCACCTAGGATCTCTACTCTTTTTTTTTAAATGATAAAAACAATTTAAAGACTCACTACCAAGATTGGGACCATACAACTGAGTGTTAGCATTATGCAACATCACAAGTGGTTTTCTCTCCTCATCTCAAGCCCCACAAGCCAAACTACAAAGAGATGCCAGGAGAAAACTTGCGTGCTGACAGCGACAAATGGCTAGAGAAAAAGATGGACATTTCTGGAGTCAGTCATCCCCTATACTAACAAGTCACTTTATTTGCTGTTGTGCAGAGCCCAGCCAGGAAGGGTGTGTTCCTTAAACCATCATACAGTTTTATTCTAGAACAATTAGGTGTACACTTGTGTTTCTGTCTCTGTATGTCTTGTGTAGGTGCCCTGGGAAGCCAGAACATCAGATCTTCTGGAGCTAGAGAGAAGGTGCAGTGGTTAAATGCAAGTGCTGCTTGTCCAGAGGTTCTGGGTGTGGGTCCTGGCACCCACAAGGTGGCTCACTACTTTAACTCCAGATCCAGGGGACCCGACTCCCTCTAGTATTCTGGCCTCCTGGAGCCCCAGGCATACAGGTGGCATGCAGACATACACGAAACACTTAAACACACAAAATAGTACATTTAAAGAAAGTTACAGGTACGTGCTGCTTGACAGGGATGTTGAGAACTGAGCTTGGGTTGCCTGCGAGAGCAGTGCACTCTCAAAAATATGCAGTGCCATTTCTCCAACCCCAACAGTCCTGTTATTATTAAACAGATCTGTATTTCAATCTAGTACCTATTCTGAAATATAAATTCCTCCTGCCCCCTCCATTAAGACAGGGTCTGGAACTCCCTAGTTCCAGCATCAATAGTTAAAAGAGGTTACAAAAAACAAACGACAAAAAAAGCCAAAAAACAAAAAAGAAAGAAAGAAAGAAAACAAACAAAAAACCAAACCATTAAAAGCAAATGTAGATTTGTGATTCTTAGTTACAGAACTTTGCTCTCAAGCCCAGAAGCCACACAAAGGCTCCTGGTAGCTTTCTTCACTCACCCATTCTCTGGACCGACATTTCCCCAAGAGTCCCTTAACCACCACGTTTCTTATTTCTACAGTGGGTGTTCAATACACCGCTCCTTCTATATGTCTCACCACAATTTTGTCCTAAATTCTCACGGTCAGCAATGCCCTCTAACTACTGTTTTACTAGTTGCTCAGTAAAAAGCCATCGGCAAGACCTGGTCCTAGAGCAGAGCTAGGGGGAAGTCACACCCTATAAGAGCAGGTCTTCTTGTCATCTCAGAACTCTCGAGAGAACCAGGCTATATAATCTTGCTCCTCCTGCCCTTTCAGAGTCAGGGGAGGCTTGCCGACATGTTCTGGTGGCTACAGATCACCTTCAAAATCCATCTGAAAAGCCCGTTTTTGGAAGAAGGCATTCTCCTGCTAATTCCCACGGGCTACTCTGCTCACCCGGCCTTGGGACTGAGGAATTCCACGGACACAGAAGACTGGCAGACCCGCCAAGGGGGAAAGCATTCCGAATGAAGAGTCGGGAATGAAGAGTAGCAGCGTCTCAAATTGTCAAGCGCAGCACCGGAGTAAGGCGATAGTGCTAATTTCATAGATTAGACGCATACCAAAGTTTGAGCTGGAAAAAGCTCTCCTCCATTCGATGTAGCCCCGAACCCCAAGAAAAGGTTATACGAGAAGATAACAAAGGTGCTCCGAGAGACTCTGACTCGTGCCCGAGGTGAAGGGATCCCCAAAGCTATCCCATCACCTTGCCACCTTGCACTGGAGCGGTCCCCATCCCACCCTTAAAACAAGGCGGGAATGCGAAGGCTACAAAACAGGGGCCGGGCGGCGGAGCAGACGCAATCGCTTCCCGTCGCCGCGCTCCAAGTTTCTCTCCTACGTGCTTCGGCCAGCAGATCGCCCTCCGCCCGTGTTCCCACAGGGGCAGCCGAGGTCCACCATCCCGCCACCCTGCGTCCTCACCGGGCAGCCCGCGTCCACCATCCCACCAGCCCTCGCCCCCGTCGCCCCGCCCGGCCGCGCACCTTGCTCTTCACCTCCATGGTGCCCAGGCAGCCGCTGCTCACCCCGTGCCGGTGGCCGCGGTTCATGCTGAGTGTCCGGCCGGCGGCGGCCGGCCCTCGGGAGCGCGGGCAGCGGGGCCGCGGAGCGCGGGCTCGGGACTCGAAGCGCCGCACCGCGCCTCGTCACCGCACCTGCTGAGGTCCGCGCAGCGCTGGGCCGGCTGCTCCGCGGCGGCCTGAGGGTCGGACTGCCAGTGCAGCAGGCGGGGACACGAGTCCCTCCCAGCGAGGCTCGGGGGCGGCGGCGGCCGCGGTGAGGAGAGGGCGGAGCACAATCAATCCCACTGCGTCCGCAGCCGCTCTTCTCCGCTGCCTCCCTGCGGGCACGCGCGCGGCCCGGTGCTCGTGCACCGAGCAGGGCCGCAGCCGCGGCACGTGCGCGCGCTCACCTGCAGCCTCGGCAGCGGCTCGCGCTCCGCCCACATCCAATAGGAAGCGCGCACCTGCGCCCGCGGCGACAGCCAATCGGCACGCAGCCTGCAGGGCTCGCGCGGCCCGTAGGCGGGCCTCGTGGTTGGAAAGCCACGCCCACAACCTCGCGATTGGTCCTGCGTTGCGAGGGAGGGGCGGGATCACCTGAAGCTCTGGGGCCTTTCTGGATTAAGCTGAGGAGCAGCAGGACGCATGCGCAGGCTGTAGAGTTTCCGCCCGGAGAAGGCAATAGGGAAGGCCGGCCGGAAGAGCGAGCACACCTGGACCGCAGTTCAGAAGGGGGGTGTGTTTTGCGCATGCGCGTGAGCGGTTTCGCCTGCTGGGTCGGGTCGGGAGCACCCGTATCTTTAACGTGCCCTAGTCACCGGCTTGGAATGTGTGTACAGCCGTTCCCTTGCCGTGATGATGTGGGGTGGCTGGGCTTCCGGGGCTCCTCTTCGACCTGGGCCCCCGTGCTGCGACTTCTAGGCGGCCCCCTGAAACTCTTGTCGAAAGATGCAAGTTTTCCCGCCTCTGCGGCAGTAACTAGGGGGAGAGGCTGGTTGGAGGGGGCTCTCGGCCCGATTTCATGCGAGGAAACTGCACTTTGTCCAGATCAACGCTTCACAGCCTGTAGGCTCCGACCCCCAGGACGACCCTTTCTCAGGGACACCTAAGACCATTGGAAAACACAGAGATTTACGATAAACACAGCTATTAACAGTTAGCAAAATTAGTTAAGTAGCTAGGGAAACAGTTTTATAATTGGAGGTCATCACAACGCAAGGTCACAGCATCAGGAAGATTGAGAACCACTGCTCTAGATCTTCCCTATCCCGAGGGTGCCCTAGGTATCAGGAGAGGACCAGGGAGCTGAGGCCCACGATGGTCCCCACAGGCCCTCAAGTCGTCTCCGTGGAGTAATTTCTGGGCCGTTTGTTGTTTGTACCAACGCCAGCCTCTGGGTTGTGTTCTGTGACGGAACTGTGTCCCGGGGTAACACAACACCAATTCCTAATCTCTGAGTGCCTCACTCTGGGGCTGCTGCCTTTCTCTTGGTTTTGTTTACCCATTGGCCTTGCTGATACTGGGAGGAAATCGAGACCCTCAATGATCCCCCTACCCCACGGAGGGCTGAAGAAACTGATCAGGGGCCTTCACTCCTGTCCACCCTCTCTCTCCCCTTGTACTACAGAATCTAACATCTTTCTGCTGTGACAGGGCCCAGTTTTTCTATTTTCCTTTGTGCATGTGCACTTTAAACAGCGTTCCTCTATGTACAAAGAAAGCTACCCAATGGTGGGGATACCCCAGCTTGTTAGGTTGTTCATGTTGGGAGAACCAGTCTCCCGGCATGCTCTCATGTATGTATTTGGGGACAGAGGAGCCGAATCTGTGGCTGCTCCAGGCTTCACCCTATACCTGCAAAGATGAGAAGCCCCCTTCCCCTTGAACAAATCAGTTCACCAGATGTTGGTAGGTGTACTGGCTGGTTTTGTGTGTCAACTTGACACAGGCTGGAGTTATCACAGAGGAGCGTCAGGTGAGGAAATGCCTCCATGAGATCCAGCTGTGAGGCATTTTCTCAATTAGTGATCAAGTGGGGAGGACCCCTTGTGGGTGGTGCCATCCCTGGGCTGGTGGTCTTGGGTTCTATAAGAGAGCAGGCTGAGCAAGCCAGGGGAAGCAAGTCAGTAAGGAACATCCCTCCATGGCCTCTGCATCAGCTCCTGCTTCCTGACTTGCTTGAGCTTCAGTCCCGACTTCCTTTGGCGATGAACAGCAATGTGGAAGTGTAAGCCGGATTAACCCTTTCCTCCCCAACTTGTTTCTTGGTGGTGATGTTTGTGCAGGAATAGAAACCCTAAAATGGTAGGCAGACTTAAGGTTTCCCTGGTCATTTTGGAGGGAGAGAGACTGTCCCCAAGCTGAATAACAAGGCTGGCTTCCCGACCCATACGGTGTGGTAGAAAGAAGATGTGTGGTCTTGAGGGGCAGCCACAGGCCTGGAACCCTGCCTCACAGCACCAGCACAGCAGTTGCAGCTCTTTGAGTCCCAAAGACCCCTTTAACTAGGGAACCTCCAAGTCTATGAATGCCTATGAGTATTTATTGTATTGGAACTAAAACAGAAACCCGATTAAAACAATACACAATACGTATTCCAAGCAGTTAAAGATGATGTCATCATTTGTCATGTCTCTTGTGGAAAACTCCGTCATTTGCTCCTGAGACAAGGAAGGAGAGAAGCAACACCTTCATGAGAAAAATATGACTTTGGAAACTCCCCTAGCGAGATTTCCAGGTGCCAGTGGACCCGTGGGCCACTCTTAAAACTGATGTGCCTGAGAGCATAGGACCTCTAATCTCAGCTCTCTCCTGCCTCTGCCCTGAGCAGGTCACACCTTGAGAACTGTGGACCCGTGGCCCCAAGTCTGTGCGGATGACGGCTGGGTGGCTGCTGTAACTGTTATCGAGACTCCTTTATCAGCTGCTTTGAGGAGGAAGCTCACGGGTGCCAATGCACCTGCGTGGGCCCTGCATTCCTGGAGCTGCCGTCACATCCGCCCTCCCCTCCCCCCGGGTGTGGCATCCCTCACTACCCGAACTTTCCTTTCTCGAAGGGAGGGCCAGGTCAGAGCTTCCTGGATTTCTCGGGCAGATCTGCTGCGAGCCAGCCAGCCAGCCAGCGCTGTGTAAGGAGGAATGTAGAAAATAGTTTGCGTTTGGTGAAGGTGTTGTGGGGGAGGGGAGCCTTGTCAGCTTTGCATAAGAAGCCTGAAGACCAGAGAAACAGTGTGGATTAGCTCTTAACTCCTGCCTCTTTGGTTTAGAGACTGACTGTAACCTCCTTCCTCCCCCCCAACCCCCCTCTTCTCCCTGCCCCCAAATCCTCAAGCCAGAGCTGATCTGGACTGACAAGGGGCCTGAGAAGCTATGGGAATTAGTGCTCAGTGGGTAGAGAGATAAGGTAACAGCCTGACCCGGCTCCATAAATTACAGGCTCCTCAGATCGGGAGTCTGGAATGGGTCACCGGAGCGCCACACCCACACACCGCCATCCCACCCCTGAGACTCCTCGGCAAGGGTTAGAGTTTCACTTTATCCTCTTCCAACGTGGTCTTTCCAGTCATAAACACTTAGCCTGGCCTGGTGGCTCAACACTTGTAATCCCAGCACTCAGGAGGAGGCTGAGGCAGGTGGATTACCTAAATTCTGGGCAATCTGGGCTACAGATAGATTCTCTGTCCTTAAAAATAAGGGCTGGGCCGCATTTGGTGGTGTGTGTGGTACTTCCAGCCCCCACACCCTCAGGCAGAGGTAGGTAGGTAGGTAGGTGTGTGAGTTCAAGGCCAGCCAAATGGCTAATCTGATACTATGGCTTAGTCAAGTGCTTGTTGTAGAAGTACAGAGATCTGAGCTCCACTCTCAGAACCCATGGGGGGAAGAATCACCTGCCGGTGGTATACATTTGTAATTCCAATACCAGGGAGACAGGTACTGGAGGATCCCTGCACCTGCGCACTCGCCTCCAAACAAGAAGGTGAACAGTATTTGAGGAATGGCCTCTGAAGCTGTCCTGTGGCCTGCACTGGCACACATACCCGTAAACACGCACGTGTGCGCCTGCACGCACCAACACTACAGACCCACCCTGTTAAATTCTTTAGAAATGTACCTTGCATGGTGGAAACAGTTTGTAAATTTCCACAATTTTTTATTTTTTAAATTAACATTTGACATAGTGATCTTCCTCCAGCTCTCGGAGGAAGTGCGTGAAAAACCCGGAGATGGGCCGGTAAGATCTCTTCAAGGAATGTCTCCACAGAGCTCTTTCTCTTCGGCTCCTCAAGTCGAAGTCTTGAAGGAGCTGGTTAATGATTTTTTGAGAAAGAGCTGAAGTGTATATTTATGAATCTCTGGCGACTCACCCAAGCATTCTAAGCCCTTTAGCCGAGGCGGAATTCTGTCACATGCTCTTTTCTGGTTAATGGCTTATAATGCCTTGCTGGTTTGGTGGGGGATAAGGGCCCAGTATTTGTTGTAGCCTTTTAGAGGCTCACTGCCCCTTTCGTTAAGAAGACTATGTTTTCAGGAGGCATCTGGACCAGGCTCCCACCTCTGTCTGCCTTGCTTGGGTTTCTGTTGTGACCCTAATCCGCTCTGGGACCCAGGATAAAGCTGTATTTACTCTCCCAGCTCAATGCTCTCTGGCCCCTTAGGGATCTCGGAGAGTGATGGGTATCTCAACATTCCCAGGGTGGACTGGGATGGGAAGACTCAGTTTCCCATCATGCTCCACGGCCAGACTGTAATCCTTGGCCAAGATACTCTTCCCAGGAGGAGTTGGTAAAGGTGATGATTGGATTCACATTTATATGAAACCTAGCAGGTGCTTTCCCATGGAATAACTGATTTAATCTTAAGGTCTTAAATGGCAGGAAAGAGTGTTTGTAGCATCAGGAGGCAGTTACCAGAAGACCTGGCTTGTTTTCTAGGCTGACAAGTTCACTGAAGTCCCTGCTCTGCTCCTTACTGGTTGGGTAGTGTTGACCCTGTTCTTACAAGCAATCAACACTCTTTTCTGTGAAATGGGACCATAGGGGTGGCCCTGGCAATTGAGACATCATTTCTTTCAGATGAAGAATGACCCAAGACTGCTTTGCAAGCTACCAAGTAGGTGGCAGCCATGCATGACTCTGACTGCTCTGCCTGTTGCCTGAGCACCAACAGCACAGGGCAAGTCGCCTAAAGATGCAGTGGTGATGTGGCAAAACTCCTTGTATTTGTTTTCATGTGTGTGTGTGTGTGTGTGTGTGTATGAGAGGGAGACTGTGTGTGCCTGTACATGTGTGTGTGAGTCTGTGTATGTCTGTGTGTGGTGTGTATGTCTGTGTGTGTAGTATGTGTGTGTGTGTGGTGATGGTAGTATATTTATGTGTATGTGTGAGAGAGAAAAGAGAGAGAAAGAGTTGTGTGCCTGTGCATGTGTATGTGTATGTGTATTTGTGTTACAGTCATGCAGTCACACACATGTGATGCATGTATCCATGTGCATGCACTTGTGATCACAGATGTGAGGCCAGAGCAGGATTTGTATATCTTCCTCCATCACTGTCCCCAGATAAACTTTTGAACAGACATGTCCTTCACAGTCCAACAACAGTCAACTTGGAATGGTGGGTTTTGGTTTCTCAGCTCGTGTGTGTGTGTGTGTGTGTGTGTGTGTGTGTGTGTGTGTTTTAGCCTACATGTATCTCTGTACTAGAGACCTTCTGGTTGCCTGTGTGCTGCATGCGGGTGCTGTGCTGAGAACCAAACCTGGGTTCTCTGGAAGAGCAGCCAGTGCCCTTGACCGATGAGCTGACTCTCCAGCCCCAAATGGTAGGATTTTGTTTGTCTCTGAGAAAGGGTTTTTCATAGTTGTGTAGCTTAGGCTGGTCTGAAATTGACTCTGTAGCTCAGGCTATCATCCAACTTATAGTGATCTTCAAGCTTCCAAAGTGTGGGAATTATAGGTGCTAGCCACGCCAAGCTTAGAATGGTCTTTGTGTATATTATTATATGCATTTGTTATTATATGTGTGTGTTATTTATTATATGTGTGTTATTATGTCCTGCACACAAAGGCCACAGTTGACATCTGTCTTCTGACACTTCCACCTTCCTTATTTTTTTGAGACAGAGTTTCTCACTGAACCTGGAGCTCGGTGATTTGCCTGGACTGGACCATGAGCTTTAGGGCCCTGTCTCTGCCTCCCTCGCTCCTTTGCAGAGGTGCCTTCCCTTCCTGAGCGTGCGCAGGGTCTCAACTCAGGCCCCTCATGCCTTCAAAGCAAGCACATTATTGACTGAGCCATCTCCTCAGTCCTTAGAAAGGTCTGAGAATAGGACTTTGGGACAGGAAAGGACAGACCCTGGGAAGAATGGATACCTGTCTGCATATACACAGTCCTGGGCTTGAGGCCCAGTACTATAAAAAACAGTTTTTAAAATATTTAGAATATAGCCAGGCATGGTGGTGCACACCTGTAATCCCAGCACTTGGGAGGCAGAGGTAGGTGGATTTCTGAGTTCGAGGACAGCCTGGTTTACAGAGTGAGTTCCAGGACAGCCAGGGTTACACAGAGAAACCCTGTCTCAAAAACCCCAAAAAAAAAAAAATTGGAATAGAAAAGCCAACAGTGGGGTTTGATGGTTAATGCCTGCTCTTGGGAAGCTGAGGCAGGAGGACTCTGGGAATTGTCTTAACTACTGTTCTATTGCTGTGATAAAACGCCACAACCAAAAGCAACTTGGGGAGGAGAAGGTTTGCTTGGTTTCTGCTTCCACATCACAGTTCATCATTAAAGGAAGTCAGGCAGGGCAGGAGCCTGGAGGCAGAAGTGGTGCCGAGGCCACAAGGGGATGCTGCTTGGCTTGCTCCCATGGCTTGCTCAGCCTGCTTTCTGAAGAACCCAGAACAAGCAGGCCAGGGCTGGCCCCACCCACCATGGGCAGGGCCCCCCCCCCATCAATCACTAGGTAAGAAAATGCCTTATAAGTCTGCCTGCATACAGCCCAGTCTTCTGGAGGCAATTTCTCAAATGAGGTTCCCTTCTCTCAAATAACTGTAACTTGTGTGGAGCCAGCCTAGACTACAGTTAGTTTCAGGCTATCCTAAGCTAATAAGACCATTAAAAATCAATCAATGAAACAAGTACAGGCCTCAAGCTACAGGTCAGGCCTGTGTCTGCTGCTGTCACTGTGGGACTGCAGTCAAGTTCTCTGAGACTCAGTTAACAGGTCTATGAAATTAGGATAACAAGAGCTAATTGTCTGATGGGTTTAACTTGCACGCGGCACACTTAGGCCAGATCACAGGAGTGAGGACTCTGTGCGTGCGGGGCACCTCTGCTCTCATTATTTAATTATTTTTACTGTCCATTGTCTTAATAGGCTTCACCAGGGCAGTAAATGTCACCACACCCCACATGTGCACGGAACAAGGGCAGAGATAAAAGTGTACTAACAACAGAAACAAGTCGGAGCTGGGGCAGCCCCATGATTCCGGTGTTGGGAAGGTGGAGTCAAGAGGGTGACAGAACCTTCCGGGCCTGCCGGGGCCACAGAGACCTTGTCTCAATACCAAACTCAAACAATAACAGAAATGATACACACACACACACACACACACCGCTCTTCATGGTTCACAGACTGACAGTCAGCTAAGGGTCAGATGAGTAATCCCGAGAAGATTCTAATAGAATTCCTATTCCATTAAACCCTTGAGAAATAGCCACGGACTGTCCCTTGGCAGCAGTGGCCCAGGGTCATGATTGGAAGGGACCACTACAGTGGACTCCACTCAGAGAACCCCAGGCAGGGGCTATCTCTCCTTAGGGAAGTGGTGGGAGACAGAAGCATACATGTATTAATGTTCCTTCATGTTATTGATTCATGAATTGATAATTCCTTCATGTGATAATGTTTTCCAATGCCTTTTCTATGCCCAGTAGTTAAGAAAAACATCACAAAAATATCTGTTCTTCTAGTGCTGACATTGCAGGGGGACCAAACCTAGATGTTAGGCGCTAGCGATGACTCAGTGGGTAAAGGTGCTTGCGGCCAAGGCCGATGCTTCAAGTTCAGTCCCTCAGACCCATGTGATAGAAGAGGAGAACCAACTTGTACAAGCTGTTTTCGCACACATGTATGACTCTCTCTCTCTCTCTCTCTCTCTCTCTCTCTCTCTCTCTCTCTCTCTCTCACACACACACACACACACACACACACACACTCACACACCCTGGAGATATAGCTCAGTGATGGATCACTTGTCTAGCATGTGGGTGTAATTCAATTTAATCTTCTCTTCCATGAGGGGGAAATAAGGAATAAAGA
Organism: Apodemus sylvaticus; assembly: GCF_947179515.1. Classification (NCBI taxonomy): domain Eukaryota; kingdom Metazoa; phylum Chordata; class Mammalia; order Rodentia; family Muridae; genus Apodemus; species Apodemus sylvaticus. The sequence continues at coordinate 153,630,444 of NC_067476.1, read as the reverse complement.
CTAAGATCTGGGGGGGCTGGAGAGATGGTTCAGTGGTTAAGCACACTGACTGCTCTTCTGAAGGTCCTGAGTTCAAATCCTAGAAACTACAACCATCGGTAACGAGATCTGACTCCCTCTTCTGGTGTGTCTGAAGATAGCTACAGTGTACAAAAAGGAATAAGATATAATATTTAAAATAAGTGAACTGATTTGGTGAGCCACAGAAGAGCAAGCAGAGGCTTGGGGAGTGGGCCCGAGGGAAGAGAGGGAACTGTGGGCCACACCCGTAGCTCCAGCCAGTCGAGAGGCTGAGGCAGGGGATCACCAGGAGTTGGGGCAGCAGAGGGAGACCCTGTAGGTTAATTAATTAGTGCGGCTGGGTTGCCTCTACGGAGTCAGGCGTGTAAGTGGGGTCGAAGTCTGCGGCTGGGGGCAGGGCAGCTTATCCAGGCCAAATGCAACAGCTAAAGGTGCTTGCTCCGGTGCCTGGCACTTTCGAGGGCTGGCATGGAAGACACCAGCTGCTATTTTGAGGTATTACTCAGTGAGGGCAGGCCAGGGAGAGGAGAGGTATTGCAGAGAATGACTAAGTCAGCTGGAGGGTGAAGTGTTTCCTGGGTGAAGTGGCCCGGGCAGGAATGAGTGGGAGTCGGCTGGGGAGGGGGTGAGAGCATTCCAGGGACAGAGAGCTGGGGAGTGGGGCAGGGAGCCTAGCGAGCTAGCGAGCCAGCCTGGGGCCTGGGCAGGGGCTCGAGGAGGAGATCTCTGCTGGGAAGTGGGTGGGAGGCAGATGGGGAAGCCTCAGAGGCTCCCAAGATGCTTAAATCTGGGCTTGGAAGAATCGGATTTGTGTTCCTTTCTGTAAGATCTACCGAGGGGGATGGGACGGCGGGGTGGGGGCGGGCAGGAGTTAATGAGTCTGGCAGGCTGAGCCTGATTAAATGGCCAGAGGAGTGGGGTGGCCTGTGGGAGGAAGGGCATTTCTTCAGCTATTAGCTTGTGTGAGAGGTATGTGTATCAGTGTAAGTGCATAGATGTGTGTGTGTGTGTGTGTGAGAGAGAGAGAGAGAGAGAGAGAGAGAGAGAGAGAGAGAGGGAGAGAGACTACTTAAATGGGACATGTAGGGGAATTTCTGCCAAGGAAACTTTCGTTTTCATTTGTTTTTCCAGATGGTTTCTCTGTGTAGCCCTGGCTGTCCTGGAGCTCGCTCTGTAGACCAGGCTGGCTTCAAACTCACAAATATCCTTCTGCCTCTGTCTCTGGCATAAAAGGTGTATGCCACCCCTCAGAGGCTCAAAGGTGACTTCGTTATGGCCATAACCTTGCTGAGGTCAGGAGCGATCTTCTGTGACAAAAGCCAAGGATCAAGGCAAGAAAACTCATGGTCCATAATGAATACAGAGGAAGCCATGGGGTGGGGGCAGGGCATTGTATCTCCCTGTGTACCACCAGGGCCTTGGAAGGAGACAGGGTGTAGTGTGTGTGTGTGTGTGTGTGTGTGTGTGTGTGTGTGTGTGTGTAGTAGGCCTGGAGCTTGGAGTGAAGGAGAATGACTTACCATGGGTGTGGCCCGTTACACAGGCCAAAATGGGTTTATTCTAAGGCCCGTGAGAAGTCATCATGGGATAATTGGGAACCATTCTGAGGAGCGGGGGTGGGGAGGGACATGGCTAGCTGGTGGAGCACTGGTCTAGAATGCACCAGACGTTGGCCTCCAACCCCAGCATGGCAGAAACCATCTTAGGTAGCGCAAGCTCTTTCCTCAGCACTTGGAAGCAGATGCAGGAGGATTGGCATCCTTGGCGATGTCACAAGTTCAAGACCAGCTTACAGTACATGGGATCCTGTCTCAAAAAATAATATTTTAATATTATATTATTATATCATTATATATTATGTAATATATCTATAATATTTTATATATCTTATATGATACATATAAAAGATATGTTATATAGATATATTTTAATGCATATTAAAAGTATATACACATAAAAGTATATACATATGTATATGTATACGAATCCATGTATATGCCAGGTGTGGTGTTATGAACCTTTAATCCCAACACTTGGGAAGCAGAAGCAGGAGATCTCTGTAAGTTCAAGGTCAGCCTGGTCTACATAGTGAAACCCCATCTCAAAAATACAAAACAAAAAGCTTTAAAAATAAAAAGACTCATTTTCTTTACGTGTATGAATATTGTGCCTGCAGCACAAGCTTGCCTGGAGCCTGTGGCAATCGGAGGAGGGTCCGGATCACGGGCAGCTGTGGGCCACCCTGTGGATCATCTGAAAGAGTAACAAGTGCCCTCAACCACTCAGCAAGCTCTCCAGCCTCCTGTCTTTAAACAAGTAAAAACACAGTTTGTATATATGTGTCCGCATGTGTGTGTGCCCATGTGGTGGGGAGGTCAGGAGGGCACTGCATCCCCTAGAGCCAGGGTCCAGGTGGTGCTTGGATCTGAACTCAGGTCCTCTGGAAGGGCGGCAGCAGGAACTTTAACCCCTAGCCATCTCTCCAGCCCAAAAGAGCATCTTATCAGTTGACAGCCTGAGAAGACAAGTGGTTCAATGTACAGAGAAATGTAGCTTTCCCAGCTCCTAACTCACGTAGGGACTAAGTGTTCCCCACGCCAGATGACAACAGCCATTCGCTCTCTCCAAGGCTAGAAGCCAGAAGTAGGAGATCAAGGTGTGATCTCTTCTTGGTCTCTTCAAGAGGCTCTGGGGACAGGCTGTTCCAGGCCTGTCCCCAGCCTCCCATAGCTGCCAGTCACCGTGGGACTCCTGGGCTTCCAGATGAGTCATCGCAGTCTCTCCCCCATCCTTGGCCTTTTCCAGGTCGGTTTGCGGTTTGTGTGTCTGCAGTCTGTGTCGATAAAGGGGTACCCGCTATTGGATTTAGGACCTACCCAAAGAAGCTTATCTTAAAATGATAAGTGTCTAAAAGGTCCAGGGTTCCTTAACGACCCCCTCTTAGTTCAGTTTCCCCTTCTCCTTCCCTCCCTTCCTCCCTCCCCGCCCTTGCCCGCCCTCCCTCCCTTCCCAGAGCCAGGCAAGCATTTCTAACCATGCTGCAACATATTCCTCGTCCCTTTTGTATTTTTTATTTGGGGGACAGGATCCCACTATGCACGTGTCTTTTTATTTCCGAGACAACATCCCACTAAGCCTGCCTTGAACACACTCTGCAGTCCGACGAGAGTTCCTTCGTTTTACAACCTGGCATGAGTGAAATCATTCGGGAAGTGGGAGGAAGGCTGAATGAGAAAATGCCTCCTGGACCGGCCTGTGGGCAAGCCCGTGGGCATTTTCTTCATTAACATAGGAGGGCCCAGCCCACTGTGCGGCACCACCCCTGGGCTGGTGGTCCTGGGTGTGTAAGAGAGCAGGCAGAGCAAGGGGTGAGGAGCAGGATGGGAGGCTGTGTTCCTCCACAGCCTCTGCCTCCACACCTGCATCCTGATTCCTCCATCGAGCTCCCGCCCTGACTTCCCTCACTGAGGGAGTGTGACCTGAGAGTGTGACACACAAACTCTCCCCCAAGTGGCTTTTGGTCACGGTGGAGTTTTTGGTTGGTTGGTTGGTTGGTTGGTTGGTTGGTTGGTTGGTTGGTTTGCTTGCTTGTGTGAGACAGGGTCTCACTATGTAGCCCTGACCGTCCTGAATCTCGCTGTGTAGACCAGGCTGGTCTGCTCACTGAGATCTGCCTGCCTGTCTCCCAAGTGAGTGCCAAGCCCTGCCCCCTCCGCTTGGTTGTGATGTTTTATCACAGCAATAGAAACCTTAAATAAAGGGATGGAGAGATGATTACATTTTCAGATTTACAGGGTCCCCGGTGAAGCTGGACTTGGTACACACACTTGAAACCTCAGTGTTTGGGAGATGAAGACAGGAGGAGCTGAAATTTAAGGTCAGCCTTGGCTAAATACCAAGTTTGAGGCTATCCTGGGCTACATGCCACAAACAAACAACAAACCTCCAAATTTACATCTGGGGGTAATTATACCTGCATGTGAAGTCTGAGAAGCTGGTGTGCAGTTTGCTGGGACCTTAGAGGGTTTTGCGGAATCTCAGGACAAAGAAAGGAAATCAAGAAGGGAAACCTGTAAGAAGCCACGCCCTGGGGGAGGAGCCAAAGGGGATGCCAGGGGAGGGTCCAGGTCAGAGGAAAACTTTTGGGAAACAGACATCTCATTCCATCATGTAGGTCTGGGATCAAACTCAGGTCATCAGGTTTGATGGCAAAAGCCTTTTCCCCCACCAGGCCATCTCGCTGTCTCTTAAGGGTCAAATAGAATGAACAAGAGTGACAATATTTTCCGGTGCTGGGGTCCAAAGGCAGGGTCTCGTGCATGCTAGACAAGCAGTTGACTGCTGAGCCACGACGACAGGTCAGAGGCAGGCTTTTTGTCACTTTGTTGTTTTGTTTTGTTTTGTTTTGTTTTAGAGCTTCCTGTACTCTGGGCACTGTGTCAAACGTTAGGAGCTTTGCATGGAGCATTGCATCAGGTTCACAAGACAGACCTGAGGAGTGGAGCAGGTGTATTACTAACCTTTGTATAAATAAGGAAGCTGGGGGCTGGAGAGATGGCTCAGCGGTTTAGAGCACTGGCTGCTCTTTCAGAGGTCCTGAGTTCAATTCCCAGCAACCACATGGTGACTCACAACCATCTGTCATGGGATCTGACGCCCTCTTCTGGTGGGTCTGAAGACAGCAACAGTGTACTCACATAACAGTAAAATAAATAAATCTAAAAAAAAAAAATTAAGAAAAAAGAAAGTCGGGCCCTCACTGCACCTCAAATCTGTAATCCCAGCCCAGAAAAGGAAGGATCCCTGTGAGTCTGAGGTAAGCGTGGGGCACACAGTGAGGCCCTGACCTCGTCAAACCTTGGCTGGCCCCTCTGAGCAGCAGACGTCTCCTGTGTTGGAATGCCTGGGAAATACTTCCCACAAAGTCAACAGCTCTTGAGGAGGAGGAGGAGGACCCCATCAGAATGCCTCTCCTCCAGATTAAGTCATACCCTCATTAAGGATGTATCAAATCTTACTTATGACCTGACTGTTCTATAAGAGAGGCAGAAACAGAAAGCCCCAAGTTCAAAGCCTGTGAAGGGGGTCTTAATTACCCTTTTTTTCTTCCTTCCTTCCTTCCTTCCTTCCTTCCTTCCTTCCTTCCTTCCTTCCTTCTTTCTTTCTTTCTTTCTTTCTTTCTTTCTTTCATGTCTTATTTATTTATTTGAGACGGGGTCTTACTGTGTGGTCCTGGCTGTCCTGGAGCTCACTGTTGTAGACGAGGCTGGCCCAAACTTTCAGAGATCCCCCTGCCCCTGCCTCCCCAATGCTGGAATTAAAGCGCTTGCACCACCATGCCCGGCTGTAACATGTGCCTGCTCGAGGCCATGCAGGCCAGAAGAAGATGTTGGCTCTCCTAGGATTAGAGCTGCAGACAGCCAGGAACCACCAAGTGGGTCCTTTAGAAGAATCACTGCCATCTCTCCAGCCCCTTACTTAAGGTTTCTATTGAAAATTTTCTATTTGAAAAGGTAAGTCCCGGGGCTGGAGAGATGGCTCAGCCGGTAAGAGCACCGGCCAGCCTGGGCTACAGAGTGAGTTCCAGGACAGCCAGGGCTATACAGAGAAACCCTGTCTCGAAAAAAAAACAAATCCAAAAAACCAAAAAAAAAAACAAAAAAACAAAAAAAAACCAAGGTTTCTTCCAAAGGTCATGAGTTCAAATCCCATTACCCACATGGTGGCTCACAACCATCTGTCAAGATATCTGATGCTCTCTTCTGGTGTCTTCTGGTGTATGAAGACCGCTATGGTGTACTTACATATAATAAATAATAAATCTAAAAAACAAAAAAAAAAGAAAAGGTAAGAAAAGGTAAGTCCCTGTCCCTGTCCCACAGACAGTCCCCACTATTCTCTGCTGTTCTTCATAGGGTATATAAATGTCCATATAAACGTCCATAGTTGGCTTAAAACCATTTTATTGGTTTTTTTTTTTTTTTTTTTTTTGGTTTTTTGGATTTGTTTTTTTTCGAGACAGGGTTTCTCTGTATAGCCCTGGCTGTCCTGGAACTCACTCTGTAGCCCAGGCTGGCCTCAAACTCAGAAATCCGTCTGCCTCTGCCTCCCTGAGTGTTGGGATTACAGGTGTGCGCTACCACCGCCCGGTGTTTTTTTTTTTTTTTTTAATTATTTATTTTTTTAAAAAGGGTCTCAACATGTAAACTCTAGCTGGCCTGGAACTCTGTGTAGACCAGGCTGGCCTTGAACTCACAGAGATCCACCTGTCTCTGCCCCCTGAATGTTCTACCATCTTCTGGCCTGAATGGTTTGAGGGCAGAAAGAATATCTGAGTCTTTTTTCCCTGCTCTGAAACAACCCTGAAGGTAAAAGCAAGGTGAGACTCAGGTTGCGAGCTACATTGCCTTCCAGAACTTTCTAGAAGCCTGACACCCTCCCTTCAGCTTGTGCCTCATAGCCTCACACCTGAAGGGGGCCAAGGGGTAGGGGGGTTGGCCATGGAGAAGAGACTGAAGGAAGGAGACCGTTTAGAGAAGACGTTTTTCCCTCAGCCATTAAAGAAGTGAACATATTAAAAAAAAAAAAAATTCAAGGAATGCCAAGCTCGGGTAAAACTAAACCAGCAGAGAGGGAGGTTTGGGGACGACAAAGCCAGCCAAAGGCAGTTAGTTCCCAGGAGGGAGCCACAGAGGAGCCTAGAAACCCCGCAGGTACTCTCAAGTAGGCAGGGCTGGCCGCTCTTAGGGCCTGGGTCGTCCCCTCCCCGCCCCTCCCCCGCCTCACCCACCTCCGCCCCGCCCCCGCCCCGCCCCCCAGGCTTCTGCAAGCAATTCATGAGGACGAAGCTCTAGGTGCGTTCGCTTGCTTCCTTGCTTGCTTTTGTTTGAGACAGGGTCTCACACTGTAGCCCAAGCTATCCCAGAACCTACTATTAGCCGGAGGTAGCCTCAAAGTTACAAAATCCTTCTACCTCAGCCTCCTGGGTGCTTACCCTCACTTGCCTTTTGTTTTGTTTTGACTTTAAATCAGATGAACCCTTTGTAATTCCAGGCCTGTTTGTGTCTGGAGAGAGTCCGGCAGGTATGCCTGGCAGGTCTTCTTGACTGAGGCATTTTCCCCTCAAGTGCAGACAAACATTTCTGGTTGAAGGTGTGTCCTGCCCAACCCAAAGGCTTCAAGAGAGAACTGAAGACAGCCAGAGGGCTGAATTTCTGCTTCTTCTCCATCTCACCCAGAGCAAGCACCTGGAAAGCTGATAAGTATGTTCAAAAGCATTCACTAACAGAGGGGTCTTAAACCAGGACCCCTTGTGCCAAGCCCAGGTTCCCTGCCAGGGCCTTAGGAAGCTAAGAGGAAAGTTTGCCCCACCTGTGAGCAGAGCCTGACATTTCAATCCTTGTCAGCCTGTCTCCATCTCTTTTCTCAGCTGATCAGTTCCATGAGGTGGAGGAAAATTTTTCCTGATATCACCTTCAAAATCAAGAGAATGCTGGGTGTGGTGACCAGAATAGGTCTGTGATTGCAGTACTCTGAGAGTTGAGGCAGGAGCATTACCTCAAGCTTGAGGGCAACCTGGGCTACTCAGAAACCCACAAATAAGTCAGATTACACAGACCTCATATAGGATAGCCTGGTGCCTGAGGACAGAGCTGCTAGCCTCGGTGATGAATAGCAGCTAATGTAGCACCACACCCCAGGCGACAGATACATAGTACCAGTGCACCCTGTGGGTTCCATCATGGCGGGCCCAGAGAACTTTGGAAGTCATGGGGTCTCAGCTTCCTTGTCATCACCGAGCCTTGCCACTGGATTCCTGAGAGCAAGCGGTTGACAGGATCGGACCCACAGAGCTGAAGGACGGTAGGCTAATCGCTCATCCTCCAGATGTCTGATGGGTCAAGACCTCTCCCGCTGGGCTCTACTCCAAGCCTCGGGTGAGCTCCGCCTCTAACCCTGTACTCTGAAGGTAGAAGAGGAGGATCAGGAGTTCGAGGCCATCCCCAGCTCCACTGTGAGTTTGAGGTCAGCCTGTGGTACGTGAAATCGTGTCTCAGTCCAACCAACAAACAACATTTCCCACTTCAAACTACTTAGATGAGTCGCTATGGTTTTATTCTACAGATGAGTATACTTTACCTGTACTGTACAAGGAAGTTCTTCTATAGGGGAGACTGCTCTGCCCCTTCCTTCCAAGCTCTCTCTCTCTTGCATACCACACATAGCTTCCTGACTTGCTAGGCACACTCTCTGCAATGTGTCATCTCGATACTTCCTCTTACCTGCCCTCCTAAGTCGCTTGCTGCTTGCCTAGTTATCCAAGGCAGAACAATTTACTTAGGTATCAAGGTCACCGTGACTCAGAGCCGTAGTGGACGGGCCCATGTGCTGGCCCTGTGCACCACTCACATGCATATATCTCTAGGATGGACTCCAGGAGGTCAGAGGCCATGCACGGTTTATATGTGTCTGTACTGTGAAAGATGGTCATGATGGACAAAACCAGTTCTCACGGATCTTAGAGAGGCAGTTTGCTGTTAAACCCCCCGCCAGTCAAGAGGCTATGAGGGTTCAGAGTGAAAAGGCCACGCTCAGCTTTCTCTCTCTCTCTCTCTCTCCCTCCCTCCCTCCCTCATTCCCTCCCTCCCTCCCTCCCTCCCTTCCTTTCTTTCTTTCTTCCTTCCTTCCTTCCTTCCTTCCTTTCTTTTTTTGGTTTTTCTAGACAGGGTTTCTCTGTGTAGCCTTGGCTATCCTGGGACTCACTCTGTAGACTAACCAGGCTGGCCTCGAACTCAGAAATCCTCCTGCCTCTGTCTCCCAAGTTCTGGGCAAGTTCAGCTTTCTAGTAGCTGAGGCAGGGGGATTGCTGAGAGTTTGAGGCCAGCCTGGACTACAGTGTTGAGATACTATCTAAACAAATCCACCAATATCTCCGAATCTGGTGAGGCTGGAATGTTGTGTGGCTAGCTTCTGTTTTCTGTTGTGTAACCCAGGGCTTCCTGTACACAAGCACACACTCTACCTACCAGATGAGCTATTTTGAGCCATGCACAGCCTGTTTCCTTTCTTCTTCTAAGGTTTATTTACTTATGTATTTTATATAGATGGGCATTTTGTTTGCATGTATGCACACCAGAAGAGAGGCCCGGAACCATGGGACTACAGTCACAGATGGTCGTGAGCCACCATGTGGGTGCTGAGATTTGAACTCAGGACCTCTGGAAGAGCAGTCAGTGCTCTTAACCACTGAGCCACCTCTAATCCCCCTATCTTCCTTTCTTTCTTTTTATTCTGTTTTTTGTTTGTTTGTTTGTTTTTGAGACAGGGTCTCTGTGTAATAGTCCTGGCTGTCCTAGAACTCACTCTATAGATCAGGCTGGCCTCGAGCTCACAGATTCCCCTACATCTGCCTCCTGAGTGAGGGGATTGAAGTTGTGACTAACGGCATGCACCACGCTCTAGCCTCTCTCTTCCTGCCCTCCTGCCTCCTTCCGGATCTTTGTTGGTTTGAGCCGAGGTATTATTGTGTAGGCCCAGGTTGACTTTGAACTTGAAGCAATCCCACAGCCTCCGCAATGCTGGCTTTACAGGCAAGTGAAGGCTTTATCTGCCACTTAGAACTTGTTGCAGTGGCTGGGAGGGAAATGGCTCAGTGGTTAAGAATGCTTGCTGCTCCTCTAAAGAACCAGCTTTCGGTTCCCAGCGCCCTCATCCATAAACTCTAGTTATTCTTGGGCATAAAAAGAAAAGGTCCTGTTCCAGGCTGGCCAGATGGCTCTGTAGGCAGAGGTCCATGCTTCCCAGTCTGATGACGACTTCCACACCAGAATCCCTTGGGAACTCTGCTCTTCGTCTCCCGTGCTGTGCAATCTTTGAAGGGCACAGTGACCTCTCTGGTCTCAAGCACAGTGACTTTATCTTGTCTCTCCTCTCTTGCTGAGCTCCATGAGTGACAGCAGGTCCTTTTCTGGTATGCAGCAGGTCCCAGGCTAGACCTTCTGTCTCCTGCAAGAACTGAACACCTGCAGCAGATGAACTTGTGACCTCTTTGTCTCTGACAGTCCACACCCACACCCTACACCCCCACGCAGGGGTGACACCACTTACAGCTCAGCGCTGCTTGGTGGCCTCCAGGCCTGGTCCTAGTCATCTGATTTTGGTTCCAGTCCTGGCTGTTGGACACCTTAACAGGCATGATGTCACCCTCCTCCCACACCTTGGGAGACAGGAACAATTACGCTCTATTTTAGGACTAGGAAGCCCAGAGCTGCCAGAGTACTTGACTGAATCAAGCCCACGCGACCAGGAAGGGGCAACACAGGGATCTGGAGTCTGGTGGGTTTTAGCCGGATCCCAAGCTGGTCACCATGTCCCCTAAGGTCATCCCACGAGCTGAGCATTGTTGGGATGGCATTCCTGTAATCCCAGCACTTAGGAGGTGAGTGCAGGAAGGCCAGGGGCTCAAGGGTAGCCTTGGCTACCTAGCATATTTGAACTAGCCTAGGTTACATGAGACCCTGTCTTAAAGAGTGCCCCGCAAAATGGCAAAAATGGAAGCTGGGTGCGGTGATGCACGCCTTTAATGGCAGTACTCAGGAGACAGAGGCAGGAGGATCTCTGTTAGTTTGAGGGCAGCCTGGTCTACATAGAGTATCCCAGGACAGCCAGTGCTACACAGAAAAACAAACCCGGCTCAAAAATAAATCGATAAATACAAAAACCAAACCAAACCAACTAACTAACCAAACAAACAAAAAATCTTGTTTAAAAAGACAGGAACAGAGGGCCAGAGAGATGGCTCAGTGGTTAAGAGCACTGACTGCTCTTGCGAAGGTCTTGAGTTCAAATCCCAGAAACCACATGATGGTTCACAAACATCAGTAATGAGATCTGATGCCCTCTTCTGGGGTGTCTGAAGATGGCTATAGTGTACTTACATACATAAAATAAATAAATCTTTTTAAAAAATAGAAATAAAAGACAGGAACAGGGGCTAGAGAGTCAGAGACATAGGCCATACACCTGCACATGCGTGCGTGTACACACACACACACACACACACACACACACACAAGCGTGACTGCAGAGGCAGGGGGTGGAGAGTTGGCTTTGATTACTTTCTGCTCTTGCAGAAGACCCGCCCCTGTGACAGGCAGCTCATGACCTGTCACAGCTCTGGGGGATACAAGGGTGTCTTGTGAGCCACCATGTGGTTGCTGGGATTTGAACTCAGGACCTCTGGAAGAGCAGTCAGTGCTCTTAACCGCTGAGCCATCTCTCCAGCCTTCGCAGCTTTATATTTTGAAACAGGATTTTAGGTTGGAGCCCAAACTGGCCTGGAACTCTCTGCAATCCTGCTTCAGCTTCCTGCATGCTGGGATTGGAGGAGCATCGCAGCGAGCAACCACGCTCTCTTCCAACCCTTTCACCCGTCTGTCCGCACTGTGCCTCAGGATCTCTGTTCTCGCCACCCTGCCTCCCACCCTGGACTCAGCTACCATTGCCTCCTGACAGGACAACAGGATCGTTGCCTTTTCTCAGATCTCCCTCCTCCTACCCTCTGCTCTGCTCCTCTGTGGTCCAATATGAGAAGAAGACAAAGACAGCATTCTGGGAAAATCCAGTCAGATGCCACCCATCCTCTACAGTGGCTGCTTCTCCCTGAGGAGCCTCGATCTTCCCTCCTTCCCTCACCTCATCCCCGGTCTCTCCAGCTCGCTGCTGCTGTTGAGAATTGTCAGGCTCTGAACAGGGTCCTCCCTGTGAGGACTACAGCTCTGTCTGCTTAGCATCCCTCACCCCCGCCGCTACCAGGACCATACGCTCTGAGAAGGACTTCAGAAGTTTCTGCACATTTCCACATATGAGAGGTGGATGCTAGAATTCGAAGCCAGCCTGGGCCACAGGAGATCCTGTCTCAAAACACCAAGAAAAAAAATTCATTTCGTCATCTAGATCTATTCTGGCACATAGTTCCTGTAATGAGGGAGGGGCTGAGGGCTGTCAATCAAAGTCTGTGTTAGCATCAGTCAGCGAGCATCCCCTTACCCCCGGGGATGAGGCCGCTGTGACACCATAACTCAAGGGGTTAGTCACTCACGTGCCTGTGTTGCTGTTGCTGCTCACACCCGTGTCCCTGTGGGGTAAACATGCAGCCCGTGTAATTAGGCACGCTTGCAACACCTGGCTGTGGCAAACCGTGAGGCTACTCTTTGTGTGGCTTCCGTGCTGTACCTGTCATTATCTTAGAGCGTTCTCCTACTTATAAAATCAAGTGTGCTGTCAAGGCGCCGGCTGGCGGCAGCTTGTCCCCCTGCGTGGGCCACTTTTCTTTGGGCTTGATTTAATCTCCCGCTGTTTTGTTCAAGTCGCCCTGGAGGGACTGACCTGTCATTGCACACCAGGCCTGGCTCCCTCACTAGGATTTTTTTGCTTTTAAAAAATAAAATATTTTACTTATTGATTTGTTACAGTCGAGTCCGCTATATATCCCTGACTGGCCTGGAACTCTCTATGTAGACCAGGTCGGCTTTGAACTCACGGAACTCCGACTGCCTCTGCCCTTTGGGTGCTGGGATTGAAAGGGCATGCCACAGCAACATTGAGGCTAAGTTCTGTGCAGCTCAAGCCGCCCTTGAACTCTCAGGGACCCTGTGCTGGCATCTCAGGTGGGTGCCACAGTCTTAACCCCTGAGTTACCTTGCTAGCCTGTTCATCTGGTTTTTGAAGCAGCCCTTTTCCAGATGCTTTTGAGAAAGCTGGAAACCCCTCTGTAGGGTAGGCTGGCCTCTAACTTGAAGTGATCTTCCTGCCCCAGTCTGCAAGTGCCGGAACAGCATCTTCAAATCACATTTTTAGTGATACCCAAGTAACGCTAAGAGTCCAGCCATCAGCTTACAGGTCGGGCTTTCCAGCAGTGGTAGGGACTGGGGGAGGTGGACCATGTGTGCAGGGAGTATGGGGTGGGGGTGGGGACAGTGTCTACAAGGGGCATCTGGAGATGTTCTGCTTTGTAAGCAAGTAAGAAGCAAGTATGAACTTCCCTGAGTCTCAGGAAATGCAAATTCCAGGCTCTAGCATTCCCAAGAAACGCAGAGTTAAGGGCAAAGCACACCGAGGCTGCTCCTCTGAGCTGCTCCATGTGCTTAGTATGTGCTTGGCGTGTTCCTGTCTGCGTGCCCGTGACGTGCACGCGTGAGTCTGTGGGAGGCAGAGGCTGAAGTCCGTGTCCTCTTGACTCTCCCCACGTCTTAGTTTTGTGTTTTGTTTTCTTTGAGGCAGAGTCTCACTGTGTAGCCTCGGCTGTCATGGAACTCTCCATGTAGACCAGGCTGGCCTTGAATGTCAGGAACCCACCTGCCCCACCTCCTGTGTGTTGTGGTTACAGGAGTGTGCCATCACACCTGCCTAAATTTAACTTTAATTTTTTTTATTTATTTGCGTCTTCCTTTTTTCTTTCTTTCTTTAAAGATATTATTATTATTATTATTATTATTATTAGTTCCCCCCCCCCCCCCAGGCAAGGTTTCTGAGTAGTCCTGGCTGTCCTGGAACTCACTCTGTAGAACAGGCTGGCCTCGAACTCAGAAATCTGCCTGCCTCTGCCTCCTGAGTGCTGGGATTACAGGTGTGCACGACCACTGCCCGGCTAGATTTATTTATTATTATATGTGAGTACACTGTAGCTGTCTTCAGACACTCCAGAAGAAGGCATCAGATCCCATTACAGATGGTTGTAAGCCTTCATGTGGTTGCTGGGAATTGAACTCAGGACCTTGGGAAGAGCAGTCAGTGCTCTTAACCACTGAGCCATCTCTCCAGGCCCTCTCTTTTAAAAGATTAGGTTTTTTTTTTTTTTTTAAATTTTATGTATGCATTTACCTGAATGTACAGATGTTCACTCTGTGGTGTCTTCGAATGTTGCCTTCGGAGGTCAGAAAGGGACATTGGATCTCCTGGAATTAGAATTACTGGCAGAAGCTGGGCAGTGGTGGCACACGCCTGTAATCCTAGCACTCTGGGAGGCAGAGGCAGGCAGATTTCTGAGTTCGAGGCCAGCCTGGTCTACAGAGTGAGTTCCAGGGCAGCCAGGGCTACACAGAGAAACCCTGTCTTGAAAAAACCAAATCCAACAAACAAACAAACAAACAAAACAAACAAACAAACAAAAGAGAATTACTGGCAGTGGGTGCTGGGAACTGAACCCAGAGCTTCGAGCACAGCCAGTGATTACTGCCCAGCCTTCTCCCCACCCCCATGCCTGGCTTTTTTATGTGGCTGGGACCTGAGCTCAGGCCTTTGCTGCTGCGTGGCCAGCGTTCTATCCCCTGAGCCCACCTCCCTCTGTGAGCTTGCTCCAGTTTAGCCCAATTCCCGCTGAGATCCCACGGTGGGTGCACGGGTGGGCGGACCAGACGGGTTGAGTCTGCTCCTGGTCGCGGTGCCTGCCCCTTTAAAGGCCGCATCGGTAAGCCCAGAAGGTAAGCCTTCCTGGCTCCCTGGCCAGGTACATTCCACACAGCAGCAGGGCAGCGAGGCCACCCCTAACCCCTTTAGCAATCGCTCGGTCCTGGAAGTCTGTGACCCCTCACAGACCTGCAGTCTGGATTGGTGACATTCCCGCCATTCTCACTCCAACCCTTAACACAGTGCCAGCGAGACTCAAATATTTCTTGAGTGAATGATCGTATCAGAAATTCTGTTGTTGTTATAGCAGGGCTGGGGACAGTGCCCCACTGCCAGGCTCTGTCCTACCTGAGAGATGTCCCCCAAACTCCCTATGTTGTTTTAGGTACTGTGTCACTGAGTCCCCCGTTCTGTGGAGAGCTCAGTCCTCTGTCCTGAGAACAGTGGGTGATGCATCTAATTGGATATTCAGTGTCCTAGCCAGTGAACTGAGGGCGCATCAGACCGGATCCCGGAGCCGTCCCTCCTCCCCTTCTCTCCCTCCCTCCTCCCCTCTTCCTTTTCTTTTTCTCTCTTTTCTTTTCTCCTCTTCCTCTTCTTCTTCCTCTTCTTCCTCTTCTTCCTCCTCCTCTTCCTCCTCCTCCTCCTCTTCTTCTTCCTCCTCCTCCTTTTTTGAAACAGACTCTCACTATGTAGTCAACCTCGAACCACAAACTTGCAGGAATCCTCCTGCCTCTGACACCTAGTTGAGCTATCATGACTTGTTTGTTTTTATTTTTTCCTTTTTCTGTTGTTTTGTTTTGTTTGAGACAGGGTTTCTCTGTGTAGCTCTGGTTGTCTCAATCTGTAGACTAGGCTGGCCTTGAGCTCAGAGGTCTGCCTGCCTCTGTTTCTCAAGTGCTGGGATTGAAAGTATATCACCGCTGCCTGGCTGGTTGATTTTTCTTAATTAATATCTTTCTTTCTCTACTTATTGTCTTTTTATAATTTATTTTCATTTTGTGTGCATTTATGTACTTTGAGTGCATGTATGTTTATGTAGAGGGCATTGGATCCCTTGGAACTGGAGTTACAGGTGCTTGTGAGCCACCATGTGGCTGCTGGGAATTGAACTCAGGTCCTCTGGAAGAGCAGCCAGTGCTTTTAACTGCTGAGCCATCTCTCCAGCCCTGTTTGTTTGTTTGTTTGTTTGTTCATTTGTTTGTTTGAGACAGGGTTTTACTATGCAGCCCTGACTGGCCTAGAGCTCACTACCTAGACCAGGCTGGCCTCAAAATTACAGTGATCCTCCTGCCTCTGCCTCCCAAGTACTGCAATCACTGGCATGTAGCACATGTAGTCATATCTAGATTTGATTGAAATCTCTTATTTGAAGTTGTGTGTGGTAGCACAAGTACCTACAATTGCAGCAGTGAAAATGAGGTAGAAGGGCTAGCCTGGACTACATAGTCAGACCCTGTCTCAAGGAAACAAACTCAAGGCTGGGGGTGTAGTTGAGTGGGAGAACACTAGCTTAGCAAGTGCAAAGCTCAGGGTTCGGTCCCCAGCACCACAAAACAGACAACGCCTGACGTTTCCGGAAACTGGAGTGGACGTTCATGACCCTGGGTCTCAGTCCCCCCCTCACTTTGATGCACACAGGAGCTGGGAGGAGGCGGAGGGCAGGGAATGCAAGGGGACTGAGCACTGAGCATCTCCAGTTGGGAAGAGGTGGCCCAGGACACGGGTCCAGAGGCCAAGCCAGCAATGTGCCCGCTGCACGGGCACGTGCCCGTTAGAAGGTGGTTTAACAGAAAGCGGTTCGGGGTCCCTTAATGCAACCACACACTTGCGATGCCAGCCCGTAATGGCCTGCTCATGCTGGCTCTCATTTCCAGCTCCATTACGAGGTATTTGTGCTTGGAATATAAATTATAGATCTAAACACGGGCAGGGTTTGTCTCCACCCCCACCCCCAAAGCGGATTCCGAGCAGCACGAAAGCAGCCAACCCAAATAAACTGAGCACTGGCGCGCTGTTTCCAGAGCCGTGTAAACCATCGGGCTTTGAAGAGGGCCTGGGAGCAAGCGCCCCACCATCAGGGTTCAATTTAGGCTGTGCATATTTGAACAGTTTACTAGAAATCCGTGGCAAAGACAGGCATGTACGGTGGCGGGGGTGAGGGGTGGGGGGGGCACGGGGACGGGACACTTCGTATCAGATTATGAAAGATGCAGCTGAGGTCTTGTTGCAAACTCAGACATCTCACAGAAGTCCCGCACACCAGGGGCCAGCAGAATTCCTCAGCTGGTGGAGTCATCTCTGGAATGCTGGGCGCACTCTCAGTGGTATGTTACGGAGATGACAGTCACCACGTGGAGAAACGCAGGCCCTCCAGATGCCGCCAGAGAAGCCCCGTGGCTGCTTGTGTGTGGAAACAGTTTACTTAACTGGACTGGGTTTCTGCAAAGATTTAACTCTGGCAAGAACTGGGGGGTGGAGGGCTTCTGGGGAGGGAGAAAGGGCTTTCTTTAGGGTCGGGCCTCGACCTCGGCTAATCATCCCCTGATTGATAAGGCTCCCAGATTTCAGGGCTGTTTCACTGGAGCTAAACTGAGGTTTCTGGTCCACGCCAGAGGTAGACCTTGTCAATCCAAAGGCTCAACTGAGCCTACAGGCCACCGGGGAACAGTTTGTCATGGGGGAGGGGAGTGTCAGAAGGGCCTGGAGTGAGGCTCCCGAGTCGCCAGGGGCTGATATGTCAGAGCATTTATCTCCAGGGAGGAGGAGGTAACGGGACCTGGTCAGACCCTGAGGTTGATAAGGGTTGCACCCTGGTTACAGCCTCCGCACCCCTCCCCGCAGGGGTCCCTTTCACAGGCATGTCTCTGTCTTTTTCAGGAAAGGGATAAACAGCAGAGCTGCGGAGCGCAGTTAACCTAATTCCCGGCTTCTATCAGCTCTCCGTGTGATTTTGGCATGGGATCCCACAAAGCCTTGGGGTCCTTGGAAATAAAGGTTTCTTCTCTCAGGTGCAGGGAGTTAAGAAAAAGGCAGTATTAGGGGATGATAATGGTGATGTATATTTACTAATTTCCTAGTTAATTTGTTACTTTTGGTTTCTTAGAAAAATTATTATTATTATTATTATTATTTTGGTTTTTCGAGACAGGGTTTCTCTGTGTAGCCCTGGCTGTCCTGGAACTCACTCTGTAGACCAGGCTGGCCTCGAACTCAGAAATCCACCTTCCTCTGCTTCCCAAATGCTGGGATTACAGGCGTGCGCCACCACCGTCCGGCTTTTATTATTATTTTTATTTGTGCGTGTGTGTGCAGCATGTGTGTGCAGCATGTGTGTGCAGCATGTGTGTGCAGGTGCCCTCAGAACCCAGAAGACGGTTGGTTGTCAGATCCCCTGGAACTGGAGCTACAGGCAGTTGTGAGCCTGAGCCGTCACGTGGATTCTGGGAACCAAACCTGGGTCCTCTGCGAGAGCAGCAAGTGCTCTGAACCACCGAGTCCCCTCTCCAGGCGTATTTTTAGTATTTTGAGACAGGATCTCATGTGGTCAAGGCTGGCTTCAAACTTAGTACGTTGCCAAGACTGACCTACCGCTTCTGATCTGCCAGACACCGTGCAAGCCTCCATTGCGCATGCGCTGGCTATGCGCCTCTTCAACTTCCATTGCGACGACGAATTAAAAATCTGCAGGGAACTAGAAAGCGCAGTACCTAAGCTAATCCACAGGCCGCGGATACAGCAGTTGTTGACACTTTGTTGTGCTTGCTTCTTTTCCCATTTTATCCTCTAAATAAAAAAATGAAAGAATGGCTGTTTCGGGCTGGCGAGATGGCTCAGCGGTTAAGAACACTGGCCTCTTCCAGAGGTCCTGAGTTCAATTCCCAGCAACCACATGGTGGCTCACGACCATCTGTAATGGGGTCCGATGCCCCCTTCTGGTGTGTCTGAAGACAGGGACAGTGTACTCATAAATAAATAAATACTTTTTAAAAAAAAAAGAAGGGCTGTTTCAACTGAGTGTGGGGCGCATACCTTTAAGCCCCACATTCAAGAGGCAGCGACAGGTAGATCTTTGTGAGTTCAAGGAGGTTAACCTGCTCTACATAGTGAGTCCCAGGACTATGTAGAGAGACCCTGTCTACAAACAAACAAACAAACAAACAGAAAGGACGCTTCATAGAATGATGGTTGGTGTGTGTGTGGAGGGCTCTGCAGAGATTTTTCATTGGTCCCTCCTGGTCCACTTCCATCACAGCTAAGGGACAATTACCATCCTGTTGTCACTACCTAAATCCCATGGTCCTTAGGGTTGTGTACACTTTCCCTTGTCAGGTGGATCCATTTGTAAGCTTTAAAATGTTAAAAGTAGGACTGGAGAGATGGCTCAGCAGTTAAGAGCCCAGACTGCTCTTCCAGAGGTCCTGAGTTCAATTCCCAGCAACCACATGGTGGTTCACAACCGTCTGTGATAGGATCCAATGCCTTCTTCTGGAGTGTGTTTGAAGACAGCTACTGTGTGCTCATATAAATAAAATTAAAAAAAATATTTTTAAAAAATGTTAAAAGTAGGGAAC
Organism: Apodemus sylvaticus; assembly: GCF_947179515.1. Taxonomy (NCBI): domain Eukaryota; kingdom Metazoa; phylum Chordata; class Mammalia; order Rodentia; family Muridae; genus Apodemus; species Apodemus sylvaticus. Next base: position 153,611,443 of record NC_067476.1, on the reverse strand, counting down.
CTATAGATGACTCTGTGGACAAAAGTACTGACCACCAAGTCCCATGACCTGAGTTCAATCCCTAGGACCTACATGGCAGAGGGAGAGAACTCACACACACACACACACACACACACACACTTACACACATACACTCACACATACTCACACACAGTCATACACACACTCATGCACACACACTCACACACACACATACATACATACATTCTCACACACATTCACTCACACTCACACACACACACACACACACACACACACTTCCAGACTGACTTGATTTCTCCTACATGCTGTGTACACAAGAACCCAAGTCTAGAGTCCCTGTTTCGACATCCCTGTCTCTCTGTTAGGAAGAGAGGTTAGCCAGTCCCATAGATGGGGACAACAGACCCTGATAGGAAAAGAGATCTCCCAGGTCCATTGGGACAGAAAGAGATTTATTTGCCTGAGGATAAAATGCCTCTGTCTTGAGGAGACCCAGGGCTGCTAAGTGCCCAGCTTACAAGTCACCTCCAGTCAGATGATGTCAGCATCAGCATGGACCCTACCCTGTGGGACTCCCCCGCAGGAAACACCCCGGAAACCGATTATGCTGGGAACTGTGGGAATCTTCTCTCTGTCCAGGAGGACAGAGTCAGGGCTGGCTCTAGGGAGCCATCATTTGTCTCAGATGGTGACTGCCCTGCGGTGAGGGTTCCTACCATCAGCAGACATTTGCCCAGTGCAGAATGTGACAGCGCCCCCTGGAGGAGTCCCATGATATCTATCACGGAACAAGCCTTGTCAGGGTCAGGGGTGCTGGGCAGTAAGGGAGGCAGGGAAGGGACAGCACATTGAAAACACCTGTTGCCCAAGCCTTCCTGTGACCTCTGAACTTCATCCCGTCAAATGTGCCCCGCGGTTTATGCATTGGTTTATGCATTTGAGAGGGTGGCTTTGCTGATCTGAGCTACTGCCCAGCACAGAACCCGTGGCTGAGGCAGAAGCACAAGTTCGAAGGCAGAACCAAGCGAGCTTGAGGTTTAAGGGTTTGAAGCTAGTCTGAGCAAGCAGGTGAGATCCTGACCCCAGAAGCAAAAAGAAGGGAAGTGTGCGGGGGTGGGGCCAGGGGTTGTCGTGAGGGAGGCTCTGGGTTCAAGCCTCCATATTGCAAAAAAGAGACTAATCAACTAAACCGAGTGACTTGAAAACCTCCATTTGGTCAGGTCCTGATGTGCTTGGCCAGCTCTTTCCTCACTGAGCCGAGTCTGCAGCTCTTCCTAGGGCTGTCCCCACACAGAACTGTGCCTTACAGGCGTGGCTGTGCTGATTCTGAGGGTACAGGTTTTTGATGTTGCTGTTGTTGCTTGAGTATGTTTTGCTATGCCGGGCAGTGGTGGCACACGCCTGTAATCCCAGCACTTGGGAGTCAGGGGCAGGTGGATTTCTTTTTTTTCTTTTTTTTTTTTTAATTTGGTTTTTTTGAGACAGGGTCTCTCTGTATAGCCCTGGCTGTCCTGGAACTCACTCTGTAGACCAGACTGGCCTCGAACTCAGAGATCTGCCTGCCTCTGCCTCCCAGAGTGCTGGGACTATAGGCGTGCGCCACCACTGCCCGGCAGCAGGTGGATTTCTGAGTGTGAGGCCAGCCTGGTCTACAGAGTATGTCTTGCTATGTAGTTCAGGCTAGCCTCCAGCTCAATACCCCCTTGCTTCAGCCTCCTGAGTGCTGGGATTACAGCCGCAGGCCACAGCATCCAGCTGGCTGCTGCCTGTGCCCTGAGGTCCAGCTCCCTTCCATTTTATTCAGCTGGCTGTTATGTAGGGGACAGCTAAGTGACTCTCCATTCCTGTACCAGCCCATTCTTACAGAGCACATGTGTGGGTATGTATGCATGTGTGTATATGTGTATATGCTTCTATCTACAGATGCATGTGTGTATATGTGTATATGCTTCTATCTACAGATGCATGTGTATATGTATGCATGTGTGTATGTGTGTATATGCTTCTATCTACAGATGCCTGTGTGTGTGTGCATGTGTGTATATGTGTATATGCTTCTATCTACAGATACATGTGTGTGTATGCATGCATGTGTGTATATGTGTATATGCTTCTATCTTCAGATGCATGTGTGTGTATGCATGTGTGTATATGTGTATATGCTTCTATCTTCAGATGCATGTGTGTGTGCATGTGTGTATATGTGTATATGCTTCTATCTACAGATGCATGTGTGTGTGCATGTGTGTATATGTGTATATGCTTCTATCTACAGAGTGCAAGTGTGTATGCATGTGTGTATATGTGTATATGCTTCTATCTTCAGATGCATGTGTGTGTGCATGTGTATATGTGTATATGCTTCTATCTTCAGATGCATGTGTGTGTGTGCATGTGTGTATATGTGTATATGCTTCTATCTTCAGATGCCTGTGTGTGTGTGCATGTGTGTATATGTGTATATGCTTCTATCTACAGATGCATGTGTGTGTATACATGTGTGTATATGTGTATATGCTTCTATCTACAGATGCATGTGTGTGTATGCATGCATGTGTGTATATGTATATATGCTTTTATCTACAGATGCAAGTGTGCAGGTATTCCTGCTGTTCAAAGTTCCAGCAAAGCTGGGCATGATGGTTGGCTTGAGTCTGTCATCCTTAGCTACATTGTGAATTTGAAGCCAGCCTGGGCTACATGAGACCTTGTCTCTGGGAGGGGGAGGGGTAAATCTCTTTGGGGGAAAACAGAATTGCTTGCTGTCAAGCCTGACTACTGGATCCTGGAACCCCTAAGTTAGAAGGAGAGAGAAGAGTCTCCCAACTGTGTCCTGGGAGACTCCCCACAAATGAGTGAAGGAAGGAATGAGTGAATGAATGAATGAAAGAGTGAATGAATGAATGATCAAATGAATGCAAAATGGCAGCTGACAAGACGGGGGGGGGGGAAGCAAAACAAAATACAAAAACCAAATGGATCTGCAGAAACTTGACCCCTCCCTCTGGATCCCCACCCGCCGAGTGGGAGATGCGGGGGAGGGGACGCCCTCTGGGAATCCAGGTCAGCTCCCACCAGACCGCAGGAGCTGGAAAGGGGTTAGGGCCGCGAAGAGGGGAAAGGCAGAATTGGAGGGGGGGAGCCCGACCCTGCCTGCGAGTGATTAGCCGCAGCCCCGCGCGGCCGGCGCAGTAAACAGACACTTCCAGGCTTCCCCTCAGCTCCATCCCAGGCAGGCATCGGATCCTGAGTGATTAATCCGAGTCTTCCGGGGCCAAGAGCCTTGCGTGGACTTGGAATCAGCCGAGATGGGAGTAGGAGGTGGCTTCCTGCAGCTACGGCAGAGGAGTGTCCGCGCAGCGCGGTGACACGACGGGCCAGCGCGGCATCCGGGGGCGCAGGGCCGGGGCTGGAGGCTTCCGGGAACCCCGGTCCCTCGGCCGCTGAACCCTGACACCCGCCAGATAAGCTCTATCGCGGCGGCCAGAGCCGGGAACAGCCGGATACAGGGGCCACCGAGTGCATTCCCAGAGCCAGCATCCGCGGTGGTCAGAGGGCTGCAGGGAGCTCCGCCCGCCCGCGGTCGGTGACAACCAGCCGGCGCCGGGCAGCACCGGAGCTCGGTCCCCGAGGTCCAGACCCGCTCCCCGGTGAGTGTCGTCGGGGTCCCCGCAGGCTGGCACGTGCAGGTGGAGAGAGGAGGGGCCACTTCCTCGCACTCACCTAGAGCTCCGGGGCCGCGAGAGGGAGTCTGTGTTGGAGCAGAGAGACCGCTGCTGTCTAGTGGCCGTGGGCAAATTCTTCTCCCTCTCTGGACCTCCGCGTGTCCCTGTCATCTTTAAACAGGGCGGTTATCCGGAATATCTTTAAGGGGCTCTTGCGTGACACCACGTCTCTGGCATAGTGCTGGGCACTTTTGGAGTGGCTTGGGAATCCCAGGGGCTCCCCCTTCCTGGTAGACTCTCTTCTCAGCTCCTTGTAATACAAAGGCTCAGAGAGATGGAGCGAGTTGCCTGAGGTCACACAGCCCATCAGTGCGACTGACCAAAGAGCGGGGTCTTTCTGACTACGCGCTTATTCTAGGCATGGGGTGAGGGTAGGAAGGGTGGAAGAACAGACTAGATTGACTTTCTGTTGCTTCGGGAAGGCGCAGGGGAGGTGGTCAACCTCGGCTCCTAGCCACCCTCCTGTCAGGAAGGCGAGGGTTGCACGAGCTGGGCCAGGCGTGCTCTGTTAGGAAGACAAGCGCCCACTACCATTGCCTCGACCAGGGATTCCCAGGGACTTGGGGGGGGGGCATCAGAGCTGGGGGCGGGGAGCACGGCGCCTGCCTTGACTAGGTTTTGTTCCAATTTTATTTTGCCTTTTCAAAAATCTGTTTTAAATCATTCCGGGCCCCCGCGCGGCTCCTCTGGACAAAACAGAATTGTGAAACACACCAGCACTTTCCGCACGCCTCCCCTGGGGGGAATCTCGTATTAATATCGCGGCCGTCTATTTGCATATCCATCCCTGCTGTGGCGCTGGCATTGGGCAGGGAGTGGGTTGCAAGACAGAGTTAGCCAGGGCACTCCCCGGAAGGAGGCCCGGTTACATTCCAGGGCTAGGAAGTCCCCAGCAGCAGGTGGGAAGACCCCCCAGGGCCAGGCTCCCAGCCAGAGGTGAAGGTCTCAACACCCAGATGTGGCCTGTCTTAGTCCTTTGGAATGTTCCACTGGGCAGCAGCCCTGGGGTGGACCCACTCCTCCTTCCCTTTCGTGGGGGTGTGGGGGACGGCTCAGAACCTCCTGTATTAGGGTAAATGGGGACTTGAACTGAACCCCCCATCCATCCTAGGGAATGTGGTTTTTCTTTGTGGCTTGAACAAATCGCTTCTCCCAGCCTCAGTTTCTTCATCTGCAGGGCAATGGGTTTATTTAGGGAAATCTCTCAAGGTTCTGTAGGCTGGGTTCTGGGACTCTGGGAAGGGACATTCCCAAGGTGGAGGGAGGCACTGTAGGTCAGGACAAGGTGCTTGCTTCAGAAGCCTAAGGCCCTGGGCTGGCTCTCTCCCTCCCCCTCCCCCCACCGTGTGTGTGTGTGTGTGTGTGTGTGTGTGTGTGTGTGTGTGTGTGTAAATGGGGGTGGGGCTTAGAAAGTCCTTCCAGTCCATCATCCTCTCTGTGAACAAGGATGTGCAGAGGGGAGGAAGACCTCCAGAGCCCTGGGAGGACGGGGCACCAGGATCCGATATGTGGGGATCTGTGGGGATCTGTGGGGATCTGTGGGGATCTGTGGGGATCTGTGGGGATATGGTGGGGTATCAGCGGGGCCTGACCACCCAGGGGTTGACCTGGTGAACCTTGTGCTTGGGCTCCCGCCTAGCGACTTCACCATAGGTGGGTGCTGGTCTCTGCTACTTGTGGGTCCCGGAGAGAGAGCTAAGGCCGCCAGGCTAATGAGGGCAGCTGCCCCACCCACTGAGTGTTCTTACTTTACCCAGGAGACTTTGTTGGGGGATCTCACTCCTGAGACAGCCCACCGTCAGATTCTTAGGAGTTTGGTGAATTGGTTGCTACATCCAGAATTATGTAAACTTTCAGGAAGTTCTGTTTAAACTAGGACGAGAGTACAGGGAGCTTATCACTTGTGTTTTCTACTTGTGAGGTTGCGGATAGACCTAGGGCCTCACACATAGCAGGCAAGTGCTTTGCTGGTAAGCTATGTTGTCGGCTCTTGGTGTTTTGAGATAGAAAGGCCTCAGACTCACAACGCCAGCTGCCTACTGCTGGGGTGACAGGTACCTGCTGATACCCCCAGTTTGCGCAATTCCAGGGGGTGAGCCAGGGCTTTGTGCATGTTAGGCAAACCCCAGCCCCCCTCCCTTTTCTTTCTCATTTTATTTTACATATATAAGTGTTTTGCCGGTAGTTATGTTATATGCACCACATGCATGCCTGGTGTCCTTAGAGGTCAGAAGGCGGCATTGAATTCCCTGGAAATGGAGTCACAGACAGTTGTGAGCCTCCACGGAGGTGCGGGGAATTGTGCCCTGCAAGAGCGTCCAGTGCTCTGAACCATCGAGCCATCTCTCTGGCTCTAAGCCTGCCAGGGAGCCATGTCCTGGCCTCTCACAGCTCACCATGCCATTTCCTCTGAGCTATGTCCCGTGGCATCTGAATGGTAGGAACGACATGGCAAAGGGTGGCAGGTCGCCGCGCAGCCCTTCCGGATTGACTCCGAGTTCAGTGATGTCATGTTGGAAGCGCGAAGCTGGCTTTGGTGGGAAAATGCCAAAAGGCTCAGCCCGGGGCTGGCTTGGCTTGTGATTGTTGCTCTGTGTGCTGTTGGGTTAAATGCAGTTTCCTGCCTCTGCTCTTGCTGCTGTTGGCACAGGAGGGGGCTGCCTACTTCTAAATGACCCAGTAAGTTCCCCCACACTGCTAGCTTGCTCACTGAGGTAAGGCGGCTACTCACCAGGATTCCCGAAAAGCCACACCCTTTCATCCTCTGTCCGGTGCAGGAGTCAAGATGAAACTTGCCAAAAAAGTCCCACGCAAATGAACTGATCATTTGAAATCTTCAAAAAAACAGCATGGGATGCCCCTGCTTCAGCCTCCTGGGCCGTGTACATTTTGTCCTATTATTTTGGTTTCTCGAGTCAGGGTTTCTTGGCCATCCTGGAACTTGCTTTGTAGACCAGGCTGGCTTCAAACTCACAGAGATCTGCTTCCCAAGTTCTGGGATTAAAGGCATGCACTATCATGCCCAGCTATCAAATAAGCATTTATTTGTATTTCTGTGTGTCTGCATTCTTTGCCTGAGGAATGTGTGCAGCGTGTATGCAGTGCCTAAGGAGGCCAGGAGAGGGCGCTGGAGGGCTTGAGCGTCTGGAACCGGTTGTAAGCCACAGCATGGGTACCAGGAACCAAAGCTGGGTCCTCTGCAACAGCAGCTCCTGAATGTCTCTCCAGCCCCTGTTAATTTTATTTTCATTAGTAAAGTGTATACATTCTTCCTAGCCATGCATTGCTGTATTTGACTACTCAGGAGCACACACCCATGTATGTTTTTGTATGAACACAGAGTCCCGGGAGCTGGTTGATAAACTTTTAGCTTCCCGATATATATTCCTGATGTACACTGACCAGGGGCTCAGAGATCCTGTCATGGAAAGGCTGCCACCTTCCCTAAGTTTCAGGCCAAAGTCCTCTGCTCCCTTCTTCCACTGAAGAAGAGTCAGCAACCAAATCTGATCTCTCTGGGTCCACCCTGAAGGATAGATCCCCAGGAGGGACACCCAGGCTCCTGGGACACGGATGCTTTGTCCGTTGCCCCTTTGGTCTTTGTATCCACGCTTCTGTACCTGTGGTCCCTGCATCTTTGGCCCTGCAGTCTCTGTATCCAAGCAGCGTTCCTGTCAGTAAGTGGCAGCTTCTGGTTAATTCCATGCCTTTGCAGACCTTGATCCTGCCAGCTCTGTTTTCCCCGTGCAGGGAATGATGGCGCTAATAGAAACAATGTCTTGGAACAATTCAAAGGAACAGCTAAGCCAGCCCTATAGAGGAGTTAAGACTGTGCTCTATTTTTAGAAACCCTAGAGGCCAGGTGGGCCCTTTCCAGGCGCCCTGGAGCAGGCCAGCACAAGGAAAATCTTTCTCATGCCCAAGTCCCGCCTCTCCTCCTTCCCTGCCAAGGAGGAGGCCCAGGTGGGGGTGTTAGCTGAGCTGTGTGGCTGCGGTAGAGGGAGGGGGCAGACCCTCGCTGAAGGAAGTGTACAGAGAGGGTGGGTGTGGCTGTCTGAGCAAGGGGACATCCCAGGTGTCCATGCGGTTCCCCATCAGGACCTAAGTCCTGATTGCCATCTTAGGACTCCTGTGAGTAGCTTGGCAGCCCCTGTGAAGTCAGGGTCTCTGTTTCAGACCTCAGTCTCCTGCACACCCTTCCTCCCGCCCTCCTCCCCAGCCTTCCTTCTCTTCCTTTTTTTTGGGAACTTTGTATCAACAGGTTGGGCAGGATGGAGTTCAGAGGCAGAGCACTCTCCTCCTCGCCTGTGTGGGCTCTAGATTCCATTCCCAGCACTACATGCTCGATCGATCGATCGCACGCATGAGGGAGCCCCGAGATGGGTCCACCCACTGCATTCCACACACTGATCTTGTTGTATCCTGGATGTTTTCATGCCAAGATTTGAACATTCTGGCGTGGTGAGATGGCGCAGTGGGTAAAGGCACTAGCTACCAAATCTCACGAGGTAGAGAAGAGAACCGGCACCTACAAGCTGTCCTGTAATCTCCACACATTCACTTTTGTATACACTTGAGCACCCTACACATACCACACATGCACACACACACACACACACACACACACATGCACACGCAGAGCCATCCATCTGCCTTCCAAGCTGTGTTTACATAAGTCAAATAGTCATTTGACAAACACTTTCTAACTAGGTCTCAAACTTGTGGAGTCCAGCAGCTTCTACTTTTCAATTAAAAAAAAAAAAAGGAACCGTAATGGCCCTGCCCTCAACAGGGACCCAGAAGTTCATTGCCACCGGCCACCTCCAGTGCCCCACCCAGCCCAGGCAGCCGCCTTCTCTCTCAATGGTCGTGGTTGCCCCAAACTACCTTGTTTCTGCTTGCTTGCTTGTTTTGTTGTTTTTTCTCAGCTGGCCATCAGACAGTCTCTTTTCCTCTGCAGCCAGCAGGTTCCCAGGAGCGAGGCCACACCCCCTGTTCTTGCCTCTTTCTGTCTGGCCTGGATCCTGTCACTCAGAACACAAGGTCTGCAGGATCCAAACCCCAGAGGTCAACATACCACATACCGTCTTCATACCTGCTTCTCAGACCAGCAACAGCTCTACCCCAGGACCTTTGCATCACAACTCCTCTCATGTTGCCCCTCTCTCAGACCCTCCAGCGCCTCTCACAGATGGCACCTTCTCAAAAGGGGCTCGGTCTTAGGCATTTGTCTCCTATGTAGGAGACATTTGGTTCCATCCCCAGCAAAACCAACTTGCATTACCTCCTTATTCCAGGAAAACCCAAAGCAGGGAGAGTATGGGCTCAGAGTCCACGGAGGCTGTGACTCCAGTGTGTCGTTCCTCGAGGGCCGTGGCTGCTCCCAGAGGGATGGGAGCCTGATGGGGGGGAGGGTGACATGTCAGAACAGGGACTTAGGACCCGACGGCACCAGCCTTCCCTGCCTCTCTCTGCCTCTGTGGAGGCTAGTTCTCCCCTGGAGGGACACTGTGGGGACAGGACATGTTTTTTCTCTGTGGTGGGCACAGGGCTACACACTTCTCAGTCCCTCCTTTGAAACCAGAGGTGCCCTAGTAAGTATGTGCAAACATGGAAACTGAGGCACAGAGAGTGGCAGTAATACGGCTTGTAAGTGACAGATTGGGTGTGTATCCAGCTTCCCTGGCTCTGCCCATGCCGAGTTCAAGTCATTCACGTTAGTGCCCAGCAGCTGAGCGTTAGTCGTGGGGCTCCAATCCTGTATCCCAGGGTTGCCTCACAGTGCTGTGTGTCTCTGAGCAGGGCACTTTCCATCTCTGTTTTCTTTAAAAAAAAAAAAGCTGTTGGTCCTGGCAGTGGTGGTGCACGCCTTTGATCCCAGCTCTCTGGAGGCAGAGGCAGACAGATCTCTGTGAGTTAAAGGCCAGACTGGTATAAGAATGGAGTTCCAGGGCTGGAGAGATGGTTCAATGGTTAAGAGCACTGACTGCTCTTGCAAAAGTCCTGAGTTCAATTCCCAGCAACCACATGGTGGCTCATAACCATCTGTAATGAGATCTGACGCCCTCTTCTGGTGTGTCTGAAGACAACTACAGTGTAGTCATATAAATAAAATAAATCTTAAAAAAAAAAAGAATGAAGTTCTAGGACAGCCAAGACTGTTATACAAAGAAACTCTGTAAGAAAAAACAAAAACCAGAAAGGGCCAAAGTTGTTCTTCACTTCCAGAGACCTTGTCAGACCCCAGGACACACACAATGTACTTTTCTCCTGCTGCTTATGAAGCTGACCTCTGGTGATGGCAGGGTTCCACAGACTGCTTTTCTGGAAGCTAGGCAAAACCCTATGAGGACCCATGGAGAGCACGTGCGGTCCCTGTCATCCTAGCTGTAGACCCGGGCCACCTGTACTAACCTCATCTGCTCCCCAGTCTGGCTAAAGGCAAGATGGTTGTGACACTGAGGGTTTCTGTTCAGGTTCCAGAGAGTTCTTGGGGGACGTTGACAACACAGAGCTGCTGGGAGATGGTTTCAAGCAAGCATTGGACTTTAACATCCAAGCTGTTAGCCAGGGTCCTCACACAAGGGACATGGCCCTTGTATCTCTTGTTAATGGGTGTTAAGGGGTTGGCTAGAGTCCCACAGTGAGGAAGGAGCTTAGGGGTAGAAGGCAGAGTCTGGAGGTGACTCATGGTTCTTCCCATTCTCATGGGTCCAGGTTGGCTGTACTGTCCTCTGTGCAGGTGGGGGTGCTGTGGGGTGGTGGTGGCTCAGGCCCTTCCTGGTTGCAAACAGTACCTGTCTTAGTCAGGGTTTCTATTCCTGCACAAACATCATGACCAAGAAGCAAGTTGGGGAGGAAAGGGTTTATTCAGCTTACACTTCCACACTGCTGTTCATCACCAAAGGAAGCCAGGACTGGCACTCAAGCAGGTCAGGAAGCAGGAACTGATGCAGAGGCCATGGAGGGATGTTTCTTACTGGCTTGCTTCTCCTGGCTTGTTCAGCCTTCTTTCTTATAGAACCCAAGACTACCAGGCCAGGAATGGCACCACCCACAATGGCCCCTCCCACCCTTGATCACTAATTGAGAAAATGCCCCACAGTTGGATCTCATGGAGGCACTTCCCCAACTGAAGCTCCTTTCTCTGTGATAACTCCAGCCTGTGTCAAGTTGACACATAAAACCAGCCAGGACAGTACCCATGGCTTTGCGTGCTCTGCGCAGCTATGTGAGTCCTGCAGTAAGTTTAGCCCTGGATGTGCAAGATAAGGATCCAGGAGAACATGGCAGCCCTGCCTGGTGTGCAGATCTGCCTGTGAGGTGGCCCAGAGGCTGGCAGGAAGGATTCTTTCTGAGTCCCTCGGTGAGCGAGGTTCCACTGGGTATTTCAGAAGGGTGAGCCAGGCAGGGCCTGAGAGACCCCGGTTTCCTGACCGGTGCCTTCGTGGACAGAGGAAACCAGTGCTGTGAGTCTATGTTGGTCCTTACAGGGCATTTCCCCCACAGCCTAGTATCCTATGCCTTACCTGCCACCAACTTAGATGCTTGGATCTGCAGAGTAGGATCCTGAAATTCACACACACCAGAAGAAGGCATAGGACCGCATGACAGATGGTTGTGAGCCACCATGTGGATGCTGGGAATTGAACTCAGGACCTCTGGAAGAGCAGTCGGTGCTCTTAACCACTGAGCTATCTCTCTAGCTCCCTGCCCTGCCCTTTTTTTTTTTTTTTTTTTGAGACAGAGTTTCTCTGTGTAGCCCTGTCTGTCCTGGAGTTTGCTCTGTAGACCAGGTTAGCCTTGAACCCAGAGATCCACCTGCCTCTGCCTCCTAAGTGCTGGAATTAAAGACCTGTGCCGCCACTGCCGGGCCTTGTTATTATATCTTACGTACTTATTCTATGCATATACGTGTGTGCTCATGCCACAGGGGACGTGTGGAGGCCAGAGGACAACCTTTGGAGTTGATCTCTTTCACCTCTGTGGACTCTGTAGGGCTCGGGGTCCCCAACTTGTGCAGTCCCCCCACCTTACCATCTGAGCATCTCGCTGGCACACTGGCACTACGGAGCTCGTCAACCTGGCGCTCGTTCTGGAGCCCAGCTGCCCCGGAGCTCTTGGCAATCCCCCTGTCTCACCCTCTGCCTCACCACTGCTCCAGGCTTTGGCGAGGCTAGCCTGGTCTACAGAGTGAGTTCCAGGACAGACAGGGCTACACAGAGAAACCCTGCCTCGAAACAAAGCGGGGAAGGGGGTGGAGGAGAGAGAGAGAGAACACAAAGGAGGACGTCTGGGAGGTGGACAGGTGGCCTCTGAGGTGAAGGACAGGGCATGGCCACTCCAGAGGTGGGGAAGCCACAGTCTAGGAAGGACTGGGCTGCATCCCATCTCCACTGCAGGGGAAGAATGTGACAAGCTGAAGTCAGACCCAGTCCCCAGAGGCAGCTTCCGAGCCCCGACTCCTTGCAGGAAGTGGACACAGGATGAGCCTGTGTCCCTTGGCCTTGGCGGCAGAGCCCTTGTGCATTTCGCTCATTTTTGCATCTTGGGACAAAGGGTGAAAAAACTCAGATGACCCGCACTGCTTCCTAGTGGAAAAACACGCTGGACCCCGGCGGGGATCTTCCATCAGCAGCAGGGCTGCCCCTCCTCTGTCTCTCTCTGTCTCTCTGTCCCTGCTGCTGCCCAGCTGGAGCGAAGACAGAAAACGGCTTGGGGAATCAGACGGTGGAGCTCAGGGACTCCCGCGGGCCATCTGTGCTGGCCATCCTCTCCATGGGAAGTCGCATGGGGTGTTCTGACAGTGTCCCCACCTGGGTCCCATGGCTGCTCTCTCCACAGCCACCAATGCTGCCCAGAGTGACCTGGCCTAGGCCTTGGAGTCAGACAGCGCTGGCTTTGCCGTCCCTGAGTCCCGTGATGTCTGGCACTCTGTGACACCTGTCTCGTTCTGTTTCCTGATCTTCAGGATGTAAACAGGGAACCTGTCACCAGGAGACTTGGATGAGAGAGACGCTCCTGGCTTGGCACACATGGAGGTTTTCATGACTAGACAGTCTGAATACAATGTTAGCTTCGACTCTGAGTCTCATCATGCCCTCTGCAATGTACCTCTCTGTATATGTGCCTATTAGCATATTAATCACATAATAATATTAACGTGTTTTATTATAACATTTCGATCCTGTATATAATGTATTTTGATCACATTTACCCTGTTACCTTTCTTCGTTCCCTCCTGCTCACACTGATCCGTTCCCTTCCCAGCATGCCCCCCCCCCTTTATACTTTCATGGGTGTTTTGTTTTGACGCAGTGTATAGTCACGTGAACACGGGCTCCTGGCTACATCCCTGAAGAAAATGTCTTCCCCTCTGGAGCAGCCATCAGCTGCCAATGGATCATCAGGGAGGGCTAGGGTCTGGTGACTCACTCTTGCTGGCTTTTGAGACACTGTGTGGTCCTGGCTGGTGTGGGACTTGCTCTGTAGACCAGACTAGCCTCTAACTCACAGAGATCCATCTGCCTCTGCCTCCAGGGTGCTGGGATTGAAGGTATGGGCCACCAAGTCTGGTAAATCTTCCCCCAGTTTTGAGACCCTTTCTCATGTAGCCCAGGCTAGCCTCAAACTCACCAGATAGCCGAGGATGACCTTGAGTTTCAGATCCTCTTGGATCCACCTCCTGAGTGCTAGGATCATAGGCGTGGGCCACTACAATGGCTGTCTTGTATTGTTGCCTGGGGCGGTGGTGCACAGGGTTCGGAGAGGTCCTAGGTCTAGCAGGCACCTGTGTCGATGTCCTGTTGATGCTGAATGACTCCCACAGACTGTCACTAAAAACCACTGTCGTTGATTCTCTTAAAGGTCTGTATGCCAGAAACCCCAAGTGGCAGCTCTGCCTGATCTAGACTCTGAGGTGATGGGAGGAGCCCCGTCCTTGTCTCTCTGATCCCATCATCCCAAACTCCTGGGCCTTAAGGGTTTTTGTTTGTTTGTTTTTGTTTTGTTTTTGTTTTTGTTTTTGTTTTGGTTTTTGTGGCACTGCTAGGGACTGAATCCAGAACCTGCTAGGTGCATACTCTACCACTGAACTGTTTCCCTAGCCTCAAACTCCACCTCAGAAGTCACCTAGCCTTCCTCAGCGTGTCTTGTCCCTGTGTGAAGACACCAGTCACTGGCCCCAATCCAGGACCGCCTCTCCTTCACCACACATCTACAAAGGCCTATTTCCAAATCCAGTCACAAGTCTGTAGTATGTTTTTACAACGTATCTCACCACCTCACAGTTTCCACTGTTGCTGGGGTCCCCTTTCCTCTGTGACCTCGCAAGCACTGCTAGCCCAGGGTAGTCTAGGTCCCTTCTGTTCCCGCCACCATTCTGTGCTCTTCATGAGCCTATGATGATCTCTGAGGATCAGACTCGGTTTCCCGAGGTCACACAGCCACCAAATGCTGTACCTGGGAGACCCTTTTCTTTCTGATTCTGAGGCTGGCTGGGTTCTGAGACTCTCCCACTGCATCCCAGGAGCCTGAACACATGGGAGACACACTCTCTTTCCTGGCCTGCACCACTCCAGACGTGTTCCCACTGCAGAAGCACCTTCCGGCAGGCTGTAGGCAGGTCCTGCTATGCTCCCAGGGGGAGAAAGCCCGGGTGGTGGTGGAGGGATAGGGATACTGTTGCACAGTTAAGAGCTTCTGCAGAGTCAGAATTCCCTTCCCAGAATCCACACAGGCAGCTCATAACTGCCTGTCACTCCAGCTCCAAGGGATCTGATGCCCTCTCCAAGGGTACCCACGTTTCTCTGTGAGGCACATACACACGCACACCCCACACTCGACTGAGTCTGTTTCATGCTCCCTGTACAGGAGATTGGATAGCCTATCAGAGGCGCTCATCCCTGTGAGGACTGCCTGTCAACGCCATTGGATGTCTGTAGCTCTTCATGTAGAGACGAGACCTTGAGAAGTGTCTCCCTTTCCCACCAGCACAGCGACAGGTGCAGTTATTGTGCAGGCAACCATATTGGTGAGGTTTCATGACTACGACAGCTCTCCCTCTTGTCTAGAAGACACTGTCTCACGACTGGCTACAATAAACCTTAAAAAAAGAGAAAGAGGGCTGGAGAGATGGCTCAGTGGTTAAGAGCACTGACTGCTTTACCTGAGTTCAAATCCCAGCAACCACATGGTGGCTCACAACCATCTGTAACGGGATCTGATGCCCTCTTCTGGTGTGTCTGAAAACAACTACAGTGTACTCATATAAAATAAATAAATAAATAAATCTTTTAAGAAATATTTATTTATTTATTTATTTTTCTTTAAAGATTTATTTATTTATTATATACAACACACTGTAGCTGTCTTCAGACACCAGAAGAGGGTGTCAGACCTCATTACAGATGGTTGTGAGCCACCATGTGGTTGCTGGGATTTGAACTCAGGACCTTTGGAAGAGCAGTCAGTGCTCTTAACCACTGAGCCATCTCTCCAGCCCCTATTTATTTATTTTTAATGTATGTGAGTACACTGCAGCTGTCTTCAGACACACCAGAAGTGGACATCAGATCCCATTACAGATGGTTGTGAGCCACCATGTGGTTGCTGGGATTTGAACTCAGGACCTCTGGAAGAGCAGCCAGTGCTCTTAACCCCTGAGCCATCTCTCCAGCCCCTAAATAAATAAATCTTAAAAAAAAACTTAAGAAAAAAGAGAAAGAAAGTAAGAAAGAAAGGAATGGAGGGATGGAGGGAGGGAGGGAGGGAAGGAGAGAGAGAAAGAGAGAGAGAGAGAGAGAGAGAGAGAGAGACCATGTGGGTGCTGGTCTGTAGGGTGTGCAGAGGCATGCAGAACACGGAGCACTCAGGAAACCTGGCAACATCCGAGGAGTCTCAGTGTTGGGGTTACTCATTGCAAAGTGACTCATTACAATTGGGGCTGCAGAGATGACTCAGTGGCTAAGAGCTCTGACCGCTCTTCCAGAGGTCCTGAGTTCAGTTCCCAGCAACCACATGGTGGCTCACAACCATCTATAATGGGATCTGATGCCCTCTTCTGGTGTGTCTGAAGACAGCTACAGTGTGCTCATATACATAAAATAAATAAATGAATCTTTTTTTTAAAAAAAAGGGCACCAGGCAGTGATGGCGCTCGCCTGTAATCCCAGCACTTGGGAGGCAGAGCCAGGCAGATTTCTGAGTTTGAGGCCAACCTGGTCTACAGAATGAGTTCCAGGACAGTCAGGGCTACAAAGAGAAGCCCTGTCTTGAAAAACCAAACCAACCAAACAAACAAAAAATTGTGACTTGTGGCTGGGTGTGGTGTCACACACCTTTAATCCCAACACTTGGGAGCCAGGGGCAGGTGGCTCTCTGTGCATCTGAGGCCAGCCTGGTCTATGTAGTGAGTTCGTTCCAGGAAAGCCAGGGATATATGTAGAGAGACCCTGTGCAAAAACATCCAAACAAAACAAAACAACACAAAACAAAACAGGTGACTCATTTGTTCTGGGGACAATACTCTTAGATGTTCTGAAGCAACGTTCTCTGCCAGATCGGCAGCAGGAACCTCTTGGTCCAGATCTGGAGAAGGTTCTGAGAGAATGTGACCCTTGCTTTGATATAGAGTAGAGAGCAGAGGGCAGACAGGGCCTGACAGAGATAAAAGACGGAGCCGCCAGATGAGGTAGGAATTTACATTCTCGCATGGATGGAAGCCTGTCTTGGCAAATAGAAGCTGCTGTTCTGAGGTGTTGGAGCTGGGATCAGGGTGGGCAGGGCTCTAGCTGCTGGGGCTCTGGGGACAAAATAACTGCTGTGTCAGCAAGAAGAGCCACAGGCTGGAGGCCCCTAAGGAGATGCGTTTTTTCCCCCAGAGACTCTGCTGAGGGCAGCTGGCAAGTGGGTCCAGAGCCAGCCACATGCCTGGTATGAATCCAGACAACCAGCCCTTTGGGAGCTGTGAGGTAATGGGATCCCATGAGCTGAAGGCTCCCAGTGAGGTCTCCCTAAACATTAACTGCTGTTATAGCAGCAAGGAGTGTGGTGCCGGTGTCTAAGGCTGTGCCTATGAGAAGCCTCACAGGGCACCCCAGGGACCCTCAGCAGCCAAGTACTAAGATGGCAGCCCAGGAGTCTCACCGTGAGGGCGGTAGAGCTGAGAGGAAGCCCCCAGGAACCCCTAAGCAGCTGCAGGGAAGCTGTTAGGGGCAGCAGCCTATCTCTCACATCTGGAGCTCACAGCCCGTGTCCACCTCTGCTTAGAAGAAGCATGCCACCTGGTACCTGCAGACAGGAAGAGACATGAGCACATCTGGGGTCTGTCTTGTAGATAGTGGGCAGGAGAGGTGCTGAGCTGAGGCCTCTGGTGCATACACAGTTTGGTGGTCTCAGCCCAGTTTGGGGGAAATCACACAATCTTTTGTTCTTGACACTCCTACGTAAATACTTACGGGAGCCTCCTCGGCTGTGCCTTGGAACCTAGGTCAATTATTGCTGACACCCCAAGGTGGTTTGAATAAGAATGGTCCTCAAAGGACTGGAGGCATGGCTCAGGGGCTAAGAGCATTGACTGCTCTTCTAAAGGTCCTGAGTTCAAATCCCGGCAACCACATGGTGGCTCACAACCATCCGTAATGAGATCTGACACCCTCTTCTGGTGTGTCTGAAGACAGCTACAGTGTACTTAAATATAAGAATAAGTAAATCTTAAAAAAAAAAGAATGGTCCCCAAAGGCTCATATGTTTTAATCTTTCCCAGTTGCATAACTATTTAGGAGGCATTAGGAGGTGTGGCCTTGCTGGAGGAGGTGTGTCACTCGGGGGATGGAGGTTTCAAAAGCCCACAGTAGACTTAGTCTGTCTTCCCTATCTGCAATTTGTGGATTGGATGTGGACTCTAAGTTACTGCTCTAGCACCTTCCTGCCTGCCTGTCGCCAAGCTCCCTGTCACGATGACCATGGACATGGATGCACACTCTGAGACTGAAAGCCAGCCCCCAACTAAATGGTGTCTTTTGTAAGTTGCCTTGGTCGGGGAGACAGACCCCCAGGAGGGTGAGGTTTTGGCTGTACAATGTTCTTGGCTTGCCGGGCTCCACTAAGCCCAGTAAGGCTCGTGGGCCCCAGCGGGCCCCAGGCTGCATCATGCAGGGAGCCAGTCCAGGCAGGCTTAGCCAAGAGCACTTGGACACACGCTGCCCGCGACTTTTACAGGCCTCTGAGGCTTCTCCTCGCCACAGGCAGATCCATCCGTGGTTCCCCGAAGCTGGTCCGGGAAAGCAGGGATGGACGCCTTCCTTGGAGAGAGATCTGCCTTTCTCTCCTTGGCCCAGGGCTCACTGATGAAGCTAGCCAGGCTGGCCAGCAGGCCCAGGGAGCCTTCCCACATCTGCCTCTGGCTCTGGGAGTACAAGTGTGTCTGCTACACCTTGCTGGGAATCAAACCTGGGAGCTGGGATTCAAACCTGGGCCCTCATTAGTTGTTGCTGTTTTTTAATCAATCAATCAATCAATTAATCAATCAATCGATCAATCAATTTTTGAGAAAAGGTCTCCTCAAAGTGTCACAATCCTCTTCCTCTCGAGTGCTGGGATGACACCTGTGTGTCACCATGCCATTAAGTGTTCTTTAGTGTTCGTGAAAATAACATTGGACCAGGGACAGTTTTCATCCTAACCATGAGTTTATGATGTGGGGAGGGGCTTACATCATTCCTGGTTCCATTTTTTATTTTGCAGGGCTCTGAGCACGTGGGGCTCACATCCTGCTGAGCTGCAGCCCCTGCCCAGTTTTAGATGAGGTGACTCAGACAGAGATTGGGGAACTGGTGCGGGAGTCCAGGGCTGAGGGCACGCGCGTCTCCTGGTGAATTCCAGATGACCCCAGGACTTGGTAGCCTTGAACACATTTGTGATCTCATACTTTGTGTGGGACAGGGACCCAGCATGGCTGCCTTGGGTGAGGCATTTCAGGAGCTCTCGTGGGGCTGACTCCAGGGGTCCGTGGAGGCTGCTCCCCAGCTCTCTTGAGGGAGGGTTGGGGTTACTTTTTCTGTTGGTTGACAAAAGCAACTTAAAGAGGGAAGGGTCAGCTCTGGGCCACGGTTCGTGGCACAGTCAGTCCATCATGGCTACAATGTCCTGGTGGGAGGAATGGGAAGAGGTTGGTCACAGTGTCATCTACAGTCAGGAAGGAGAGACAGAGAGAGAGAGAGACAGAGAGGGAGACAGAGACACACAGAGAGCGATAGAGTGGGAGGGAGAGAGAGAGAAAGAGAAGAGAGGAGAGAGGAAGAGAGAAGAGAGGAAGAAGGGGGAGAGGAGAGAGGGAGAGAGACAGACAGACAGAGAGAGACAGAGAGAGACAGACAGACAGACAGAGAGAGCGGGAGGGAGAGAGAGGGAGAGAGAAGAGAGGAGGAGGAGGAGAGAGAGAGAGAGAGATTGAGAGACAAATGGGGCACTCACTCCCTTGTCTCCCTTTCATTCAGTCTGCTGGGCTGGTCCTGGTCCCTGGAACGGCACTTTGTAATTTAGGGTAGATCTTCCCACTGTCTAACGTGACTGAGATGACCACTCACAGGCACGCCGGAGGCTTGTCTCTTGGACGGTTTTAGATCCTGTCAAGTGACAATCCTAACTGTCACGTGGGCCTCAGCTTTCTGTAGGCTGCTGGCTGCAGGTGCTCTTATCTTAGTGTGTGGCCTTGGGGCTATCTCAGCCTGGCCTCTGTTCTGTTGAGCAAGCCTGGGAGCGGGGGCAGGGCAGGAGAAGGACAGAGAAAGGGAGCACTTAAGTCACGCTTAAGTCACGGCTGTTTAATTTTTGGTTTGTGGGGCTGGGGATGGAACCAGGGCTCTGAGCATACTGAGCGCTCATGCTCTGCTCTCTCCTGAGCTGTGGGTCAGCGGGAGGCAGAGATGGGAATCTCACGTTTTTTCTCTGAGTCGGCTCAGGTCCTTGGCCTGGGCAAGCACTCTATCGCTCTATTGCTCTATCACTAAGCCCGTCTGAGGCCCTATTTCTTTATTTATAGACAGGTGTGTTATTTTGTAGTTCATGCTGGCCTCTAACTTGAAACCCTCCTGCCTCAGCCTCCAAAGTAAATGGCTTGCTTATAGAATGTGCTACTGCACCCTGTTTGAAAGTCATTGCCTCTTATGGACTTGACCTCACCTAATGTCACCTTTGCCACGTTCTAGTCATTAGAGGTTGCCCATGTACACAAGGAGGCGGGCTGGCCCACAGCTATGCAGAAGCCACAAACCAAAGGACAGAGCCCAGACTGGAATCCAACATTTGACTTCCAAGCCTGCTCTCTGTGGGAGCTGAGAGTGACTGGTCCTCTCTCTGCTGACACATTTGTCCTGCTGGACACAGAGCTTCGAAGACCACCTGCACCCGCCCGCACCTACCTGCACCACCTGCATCCACCTGCACCCGCCTGCACCCGCCTGCACTGTCTGCATTCACCCGCACCCACCTGTACCACCTGCACCTGCCTGCACCCACCTGCATTCACCTGCACCCACCTGTACCCGCCTGCACCCACCTGCATTCACCTGCACCCGCCCGCACCCGCCTGCACCTGCCCGCACCTGCCTGCACCCACCTGCATTCACCTGCACCCGCCCGCACCCGCCTGCACCTGCCCGCACCTGCCTGCACCCACCTGCATTCACCTGCACCCGCCCGCACCTGCCTGCATCCCACCTGCACAGACTTTGACCTTACTCATCTTTCTCTTCCTTCCTTTGTCCTGCCTTTCTCCCTTTCTCCTGGGCTGGCAGGGGGAGGCTGGCAGGGGGAGGCTATGGGGGGAGGTTGGCAGGGGGGAGGGTATGGGGGAGGCTGGCAGGGGGAGGCTATGGGGGGATGACTCTGTGGAAGGCTGAGCTGGGGGTGGGAGGATTACCACCCACCACTTAGAATACCTTTTCCTCAGGGCTAAGGTCCAGCATGGTGTGGCCAGAAGCCTCTGTCAGGTGACTGTAGGAACTGAGCAAAGGCCCTGCCTCAGTTTCCCACCTGTGCCGTGGGGAGAAAGAGACAGGCTGGATGGATGCTCAGAAGGTTCTCCAGGGGCTGACAGGGAGAGTCCCAAACTGAGGGTGCCTGTGGCAGCTGGCGAGGGCTTCTTGGCAGAACAAAGCCCGGGCCCCAAGCACTTCCTCTCCTGGTCGTCCACCCGAGTCTAAGCCCATCTAAAAGAGAAGGCCGTGCTGCTAGTGTGTGCCTCCCACCCGCTGTGGCCGGCACCTATCCCAGCATCTCAGACAGTCAGCACGGTGGGCAACGTCACTATCCCCACTTCACACTGAGAAAAAGAAGCTCAGAGAGGTTCAGTGATTTGTCCATGATCACAGAGCGAGGTGCGCTGGGCTGGCCTCCGGCTGTCTGACTCAGGGACCGCTGCTGCCCTGGCTCCCGTGGCGAGGAGCCAGCCGTCAGACTGGCTGTAGCTGGAGAAGGCGTGAGGAGCTGGTGCAGAAAGATGGACCATACCTCTGGGCGGGGGTGGAGGCCCCGGGGAAAGGTGGACGGAGGGATGCATAGAACATTCCAGATGCCATGTTTCTTAGACTTAACCAGCGCAGGGTGGTTTGACTGAGATGATCAAGTGTGATGAACAGGCGCGTGATCCCAGCATTAGAGAGGGAGCAGAGGCAGGAGGATGGAGAGTTTGAGGTCAATCTGGGCTACACAATGAGCTATTTAAAATGTGGAAGAGAAACACAAGTCCACAGGGTATCCAGACTCAGTCCTCGCCTGCATTCGGAGAAACCAGTGTCCTTTCAAATCTGCATCCTCTGGGCTTGGCCGGACTAAGGAGAAATCCACAAAGTGAGGGAGAGAGAGAAAGAGAGAGAGAGAGAGAGAGAGAGAGAGAGAGAGAGAGGAGCAAAGTGGGGTCTTTCACCCTAAACCTGTTTGAAGAAAGGTTAAAAGCCAGGCAAAGTAGCATACTGAGGCAGGAGGATTGGCCTGAGTTTGAAACCAAACTGACATACATAGTGAACTCTTGGCCAGTCTAGGCTATAGACCGAGACTCTGTCTTAAAACAAAACAAAACAAAACAAAACAAAACAAAACAAAACAAAACAAAACAATTCCCTTCAGAGTGTGACAGGCATTACAAATCAAACACAGAACACAGAGCTCCTTTACAAAGCCAGCCTCAGAAGCCAGTTTAGCACTACAGACCTGAAGTGACAGCGTCTGTCAGCTGGCTCAGCACCTTGAATCAAAACCCATGTGTGACCCTGCTATGAGCCTGTGAGGGTGGAAGACTGGATACGAGGCCCAGGGACTCGCACAGTCCTCCCTCACAGAAAGGCGGGGCCCCATGACTCCTGGTGCTTCAGGCAGGTGCACTGTAGGCCAAGCATTCGGACTCCTGCTGTCCATAGAGACCTCAGGGCACACTGATGTCCCCTTTCACTGTGAGGTCAGGAGCAATGGCGATCGGCCCTGGGAGATCCCCACTCTAAAATGGGGCAACATGGCAGTACCGTGAAGAGACGGCAAATTTCTTGAAGAGAAGGCAAATTGCTAATGATCCTGGGACCCCCAGTCTCCTGCTCAGCTCTCCCCGAACCAGAGAGAGACAGTGGAAGCCTGGAGGATGGTCCAGGCGGGGCCCCCACTCAGCAGCCCTGTGTGACACGTACGGGGTGAAGGCAGTCACTGTGGACAGCTGCTGCTGAGGTCTCTCTCTCTCTCTCTGTCTCTCTCTCTCTCTCTCTGTCTCTCTCTCTGTCTCTGTCTCTGTCTCTCTCTCTCTCTCTCTCTTTCTCTCTCCATCTCTTGCTTAGGTGATGACCTCACCAGGACCCTGTAAGGGAGAAGGGATGCCTGTGACCCACTGCGGACTCACAGGCCTGCGGGGTTCCAGTGTCTGTCCTGCCCCTTGTCTAGGTCTACTCCATAAGCGAGGGAGAGGACGGCCACTGGCGTGTGACTCCGGGGCTCACAGCAGCTCTGGTAGAGGTTCTGGGGTCCAAGGACAGATGGGGGCATCCCCAGAAAGGGGAGCCAGGACTGCAGAGGCCAAATCACATGGGAACACCTGCCCTGGCTCTGTCTCTGCCCTCACGTGTCACCCGCCACACTAAACTGAAAGTCTCCTCATGACATGGGTGACAACCCCCAGGGGGCTCAGATGGGAATTAACTATAATCAAATCACACAGTAGAGAGCTTCGAAGGTGCTGCTGACCCCCTGGGAGCCGATGGGGGACACACACGGGAGCATGGGGGAAGAGCAGGGGTACATCTAGGAGAGGAGCCCTGGTGAGCAGAGATACCGCCAACAGAACATGCCCCCGGTACGGGACAGGATTATAGTCTTACCTGCGAAGAAAGCATAATGCCCAGACTCAAACCCGGGGTGACCCGAGGGTGACCTAGCACCTCCTGAGCCTTGGCACCCCTCTCTGAGCCATGCTGAACCACGGTAGAATCCTAGTACAGCCTGGTACCTGGTAGTCACACCCTGGTTTTACTAGTGTGGCCTGTGGTGATTATTATTGATTGTGTGTGGAAATTTACTTTTCTTCTTTCTGTGGGGCTGGGGGTGGAAACTGAGCCTCTAAGGTGCTTCATGTGTCTTCCAGGTCCAGGAAGTTTATTTGCAAATCTGCAAATTTTTCTTTCCTGAGAGTTCTGTCTTTGGGGCTTCTGATGACTGAAGCAGCTGCTCCTCAGTTGTCTGGGAGCCACCCACGCTCCCCCCCCCCCCCCCCGGGGTCTAGAAGAGACAGGAGAAAGGGTCAAGTTTGTGACTGATCCTTTCCTGCCTTCATGGTCGGCTTCAGGGCCCTCCTAACTCCAAGCCTGCGGGGGCCGCTGATGGGAGAAGCAGTTGGAAGATTAAGGCAAGGACAGATGTGGCTCCCTGGAGACCTGGCAGGCAGGGGACTAGGGTAGTGTGCTGTGAAGGGGCCACGCAGGGGCCCAGCTGACCCAGGCTTAGCCCAGCACTGACCATTAGTCCATGCCGGCCCACTGCCTTCCCGTTCCCTTACCACACTCGCCTCACAATGGACCACAGCTGAGCTCTGTGAGCCCAGGGAAGGGAAGGCCTCTGCCTGGATCCTGCTTCCGGCTTCTCTCCCAGCTTCCCCCATCCCACACCCCCATGGCCCTATGATCTGCTCAGTTTCACCCTCCATCCTGGATTTTCAGAGACAATGATCGCAGTTCTGAGTCTCTCCTTCAAGTGCTGTCTGGAGGAGGGAGGAGGGAGGAGGGAGGACATAAGGTCACAAGAACATCTTCTAGCTTCAGTGAGGTTTGTTTGCATCCCATGAGTCAGAAATGCACTCACACCAAATTCTCATTCCTGTTGGCCACAGTGGTGCACACCTGGCACCTGGCACTTGCAGAGCAAAGACAAGAGGATCAGGAGCTCAGCTGGGTTATTTGAGACTTTGTCTCAAAATACAGCCAAACCAAACCCAACAAAACCCAGGACTGGCCCAGCAGTTGATTGGCTGTTCATGGCAGAGGTCCCAGGTTTGCTTTCTAGCACTCACTTGGCAACCCTGTAACTTCAGCGTCAGGGGATCTGGTGCCCTCTTCAGGCCTCTGTGGGTACTGCATGTACACGGTCTGCAAACACAAGCAAGCTCCCAAAAATAAAAAGAAATAAAACTTACTTTAAAAAATGAACTAAACTTAGGCTAAAAAGGGCTGTGTTCATTCCACGGAGCTGAAGATATTTATCTTGGATTGAGAAAACATTTAAGGAAGGCCAAGAACCCAGCAAAGTCCATCTGAAGAACTGGCTGGTTCTGTAACCTAGGGCTCTAGAGGTAGGGCTGATGTGCTGGTTCAGTTTAACCACCACCTTGACAAGATCTAGAGTCCTCTGGGAACAGAGTCTGGTGAATTATCTAGATTAGGTTGGCCTGTGGGTATGTCTGTGGGGATTACCTTGAAATTGATATAGAAAGACCCAGTCCTTGTGGGGGCACCATGCCTTAGGCAGAGGTCCTAAGCATTACAAAAAAAAAAAAAAAAAAAAAATGGGAGAAAGCTGGGCAGGAGGGATGGCTCAGCGGTTGAGAGCACCGACTGCTCTTCCAGAGGCCCTGAGTTCAAATCCCAGCAACCACATGATGGCTCACAACCATCTGTAATGGGATCTGATGCCCTCTTCTGGTGTGTCTGAAGACAGGGACAGTGTACTCATAGAAATAAAATAAATAAATCTTAAAAAAAAAAAGGAGAACACTGCCTGCACTGGCTGGTTTTGTGTCAACTTGACACAGGCTGGAGTTATCACAGAGAAAGGAGCTTCAGTTGAGGAAGTGCCTCCATGAGATCCAGCTGTGGGGCATTTTCTCAATTAGTGATCAAGGGGGGAGGGCCCCTTGCAGGTGGTGCCATCCCTGGGCTGGTAGTCCTGGGTTCTATAAGAGAGCAAGCTGAGCAAGCCAGGGGAAGCAAGCCAGTAAGAAACATCCCTCCATGGCCTCTGCATCAGCTCCTGCTTCCTGACCTGCTTGAGTTCCAGTCCTGACTTCCTTTGGTGATGAACAGCAGTGTGGAAGTGTGAGCTGAATAAACCCTTTCCTCCTCAACTTGCTTCTTGGCCACGATGTTTGTGCAGGAATAGAAACCCTGACTAAGACACTACCCAAGAGGATTTCCTGAAACTAAACCCTTCCTTTTCTACGCCACTTTTCCTCGGGTTGTTTGTCACAGAAACAGAATTGTGGATTTTGGGGGAAGCTAGACCAAGCCATTTGTAGCTCATTAGAACCCAGATTCCCACAACACTTTGCTTTTCTGTATAGATCCCTCCGTAGGTCCCACAGTGGCCACCCCAACCCCAAAAGCCTGGGCCTTCATCTCAGGAATGGACTCGGATAGGATGCCCCTCCCTGACTCCAGATGCATCTTTCTGAGGGAGGGAGCTGATGTCTGGGCTTGCTCTTTAGGACTAGACATCTAATGCTGTGTTTGTGACCTGTAGTTCACGGCCTCTACTGGGTCCAGTGACTGAGCAGTGTTTGGTCACCAGACTGGGAGGGCTATGAAGCAGCTTCAGATTAGTAGAGGCTTTGTGTAGGGGGCAGGCTGTGAGCCCCCCAGGACCCTGAGACGCCTGCCCGTTTTTGTGCTCCACAAGGAATTATCTTCTTCCTTATTTGTAAGAAAAGTTTAAGCTTGGTTTTCGTTTATTCCTAGATAAATATTCCCAAGATTTCTTTTTTTCTTTTCTTTTCAGCATTTTGAGACACTATTTTGGTCTTTAGTCCAGGTTGGCTTCAAGCTCACAATGTAGCCCGGACTGGCTTAGAACTTGTGGCAATCCTCCTACTTCAGTTCCCATCCAGCGTTGTTATCACAGGCATGAGCCACCATGCCCAGCTCTCCGAGATCTGTTTTCTGCCTCACTCACAAATGCCATTTAGACTCTGGTTCAGGAAATGTTTTAATCACGGTCCCCGAGAAGGCAGTCAATAACCACACATCCATCATCATGAGGGGCTGAGGGTCCGTGTCAGATGGCGGTCAGCAGGCTAGCTTCTGCAAACAGCCACATTCTTTTATTATTTCCATACCAGGAAAAAGGTTTGATCCTGTAACAATGTACACGCGTCATCAATTGGGCTGGAAGAACTTGTTTGGCTAAATTTAGAACCCACAAGAAGGTCAGAGTGGATGCATTAAGGCTGAACTCTGAGCCTCTGAGGCTCCTCTTGTCACATGAACTTGGCAGTAAGGGCCCCCGTGTCCTTGAGCACAGTGTAGAGAAGACAAGGTCTGTCTTGTCTTCTCTACCTGGCTGCCGAGGGGGAGGGGCTGGGAGTTGGGGGACTCTGCTGGGGACTTTGACTCCAGCCCCTAGCTCTGTTGTCTTGCAAAGAATGGAAAGGCCAATAAGATCTACTTATAGGCCAGGCGGTGGTGGCGCACACCTTTAATCCCAGCACTTGGGAGACAGAGGCAGGCAGATTTCTGAGTTCAAGGCCAGCCTGGTCTACAGAGTGAGTTCCAGGACAGCCAGGGCTACAAAGAGAAACCCTGTCTCTAAAAACCAAAAAAAAAAAAAAAAAAAAAAAAAAAAAAGGAAAAAAGAAAAAGAACTACTCACTTAAGCTAGACACTTTCTTACATATGTGTTTGTTTGTTTACTGGGTAAGAATGTATCTGTCGGGCTGGAGAGATGGCTCAGCGGGTAAGAGCACTGACTGCTCTTCCAAAGGTCATGAGTTCGAATCCCAGCAACCACATGGTGGCTCACAACCATCCATAAAGAGATCTGACACCTACAGTGTACTTACATATAATAAATAAATAAATATTAAAAAAAAAAGAATGTATCTGCCTTTGCTCCTGTGGACCTCAGGCGACAACTTGCAGCCATCAGTTCCCTCTCTCCATCAGGTCACCAGGCTTGTTAGTAAGCGCTCTACCCACTAAGCCATCTTGCTAGCCCCAGACATTTCTCTCTCTCTTTTGAAGACTTATTTTATGTGTATGGTGTTTTCTCTTGTATATGTCTCTGCATGTAGGAACTGTGTGCATGCAGTGACCCGAAGAGGCCAGAAGAGGGCATCAGATTTCCTAGAAATGGAGTCAGGAATGCTTGTGAACCACTGTGGAGGGGCTGAGAATCGAACCCAGGTTCCCTGCAAGAACAAGGGCTCCTAACCGAGGGGCCATCCAGTCCCTGAGTCTTCTGAGACGGTTTTAAGAGCAGTGCAGGTTGGCCGTGGCTTCCCTGTCTTGTCTCAGGCCCGAGTGTTAAGTTACAGATTTGTGAGTCTGGCCCTGCGTTTCTCTTACATCTCCACACTTGTCGGTGTCTCTGTTTTGTTGATTTTGAGACAGGACCTAGTGTGTCTCTGACTGGCCCCGAGACCAGGTTGGCATGAAGCTCACAGGCTCGCCTAACTCTGCCTTACAAGGGGCAGAGACTAAAGGCACGGGCCACCAAGCCAGCTGTACTTTTTCCCTCAAACAGGGGTGTGGGGTGTGTGTGGGGGGTGGGGGGTAGGAGAGAAAGGTGGGAAGCAGTGTTCTAGGTCGAAGGAGAATGCAGAGGTGACAGTGACTGTGACTACAGGCATCTGAGGACAGCCCAGCAGGGTCCTGGCCACACCACACTCAGCTCCCAGGTCTTGTTCCCTGGCTAACAGGGAGAGCGTGCTCTCCACTCTGGCTGTCTTCTAGCTGATTGCTTACTATGGGGAATGTGTGTTGTGCATGAACACACATACACGCACACACACACACACACACACACACACACACACACAGCCCACGCAGACAGAGACCAGAGGCAGACAAAACCCAGCCGTAGCCAAAACTCTGCTAAATCGATGTACGCTGTTACAGCCAGAGCTTTCCAAAAGCGGGCTCAGCGGAATAAATATTTTTCCTGTGAGAAGAGCCCAAAGTCGGCGAGTTTAACAACCCAGACTCAATCCAGACTCGCTCGCGGTGGCTGCCGTCAGTGCGCCCATTTTGATGTACTTAAAGTGCTGGCACCACTACATACAGTGTATTGTTTCCTTGCTTTCTCTCTCTCCACCATGTTTTGGGGCGCTGGGTGGGACAAGAGGGGCTCCCAGGGGACAATTTCTAAGCCTTTTAAGCTCCTCCTCATTTCTTGGGGCCCTGGCTATCTTTTCCTGGCAAACCAGGACTAACTTTTTCTTTTCCAGATAGAGAGAATCTCATGTGGTCCAGGCTGGCCTCCAAATTGCTGTGTTGCCCAGGATGACCCCGAATTTCCGATCTCCCCATCTCCAGCTCCCGAATGCTAGGATCACAGGTGTGAGCCACCACACCCAGTGTGCGATGGGAGAGATGGAATCCAGGCTTCTGTGCATGCTAGACAGGCCTTCTACCAACCAAGCCAAGTCCCAGACCCACCTCTGTTATTTAAAATGGAGACTTGGGCTGGCGAGGGGACTTGGTGGATAAAGCTGCCAACCCTGACGACCTGTGTCCCAAGGATCTGAACACTAGGGGGAAATTAAATTAGGGATACACAGCCAGGTACTGTGCACACCTCTGATCCCCCACCCCACGTCCTACATTGCCTGAGTTCAAGGTCAGCCTTGGTCACATAATAAGAACTTGGTCACATAAAACAAAACAAACACACCCAAAAGTTAGGAAAGACAGCTGTGTCAGGGTGGTGATACTTTTAGATAAGGGACAGGGATGGCAACGTGAGAAAGTGGTTTCTCAGGTAGTCTTCAAGAGAGAAGGGAGGCATTAATTATCAGTGACTCACCATACTGATTCCCTTTCAGGCCTGACTGTGTGGGTTAGAAAGTCCCTTTGTGATTACTGTACTGTGACTTCAGATGCACATCTCTGACTCTGCAGAGGCTCTGGTGGCTGGGTGTGTGCTAGACACACGGTGTGAGCGCCTGCTGTGAGCTGTAGGGTGTTGGAGGCAAGATGCTGACTCTGCAGTGACAGGGGTCAGCAGGGACAGGGGCTCATCAGGGACAGGGGTCAGCAGGGACAGGAGTCAGCAGGGACAGGGGTCAGCAGGGACAGGGGGTCAGCAGGGACAGGGGCTCATCAGGGACAGGAGTCATCAGGGACAGGAGTCATCAGGGACAGGGGCTCATCAGGGACAGGGGTCAGCAGGGACAGGAGTCAGCAGGGTCAGGTGGCCTTCCAGGACATACTTAGCTTGGAAAAAGGAGTGACATAGAGAGCAGTGTTGCCCAAGCCAACCGTGAAGGCGCAGGTCTGTAATCCCAGCACTCGGGAGGCAGAGGCAAGTGAATTTCTGAGTTCGAGGCCAGCCTGGTCCGCAGAGTGAGTTCCAGGACAGCCAGGGCTACACAGAGAAACCCTGTCTCAAACAAAACAAAACAAAACAAAACAAAACAAAACAAAATGATCTGTGTTGACCTGTGATAGACACAGGACTTTTCTGAAGATGCCACGTCGGTGGCAGTTGGGGTTCCCTCAGGTGGCCACAGTCTTAGCCTGGCTCAAGAGTGACAGAGAGGGATGTGGTTAGCCCCGCCCTTCCTCATTAGGGTGGCTGGCAGGGGAGCCCTGCCCTGCTCTCACAGGACAGGGAGGACTGTCCACAGAGGCCGCCTCTGGGCCTCACTTCTGAGGAGTTTGAACTGTCACAGGTGGACGGATGCTCAGGGCTGGGCACAGTGGTGCACAATAGGAATCTTGTTATTCAGGACACTGAGGCAGGAGGATCACTGAGAGTTTGAGGCCAGGTTAGAACTACAGAGTGAGAGACCCCAAAAAGAATGGAGTGGGAAGATGGGAAGAGGGTTATGTAGTCTGTTACAGATGGAGAAGCAGCGTGTGCAGAGACAGGGGTACAAGCTCAGGGGGCACAAGGTCAGGGGGCACAAGGTCAGAGGGTATAAAATAATATATTAAAGATTTTTAAAAGAACCTCCAGCCCCCAAAAACCTACCCTTGTTAAAGAATGGAGATGTAGTTCACGTGACCTTTGCCCTTCTACAGTTCACCCTTGATTGGGTGGTACCATTGTCACCATCTGGCTCCAGAATGTTATCATCCAGTGACATCCTCGTCCCCACAAACTCTTACAGTCGCTGTCTTTTTTTCCTCCCTCCTCCTCAGAGGCCACTCACTTTTTATGTCCCCATGCCGGGGCCAGGCCATCACATAAACATGTGACCGGTTGTCTTTTGTGTCTGCTTCAGATGCCCTGGGTTGACAAGCTTCTCCACCACCGTCTGGGTCATGTGTTTAATTACTTGGTTGCCCCTGTGGGTGCTGGGCCTTTGGGGTACAGGGCTGGGCTGGCAGCAATGGCTCACTCAGGACTTGATGGTTACAGCGCCCCCTTGCTTCCTGACCCACCAACATGTGAACAAGCTGTACTGCAGGCTGCCGCCATGTTGGACTGACTGTGTGCCCCCCCACTGTGAGCAGTCTCTGTTGACCCTGTGCTCATTGATTCAGCCAGGCTGATTGGCCAGTGAGCTTCAGGGACCCACCTGCCTCTTCCTCTCCAGCGCTGAGATCAGAGTGTGCTGCTGGACCCCGAATTTTATGTGGGCACCGGGGATCTGAGCTAGGGCACGGATACTCCACTGACAGCTATGTCCCCAGTCTGCTGCCTCGACAAAGCACCTGTTGGCATTTACATCTTTACATGGCTGACAGCTGGACAGCGTTGGTACCCTTTTCTTGACTGTTGTGTTTGTACAGGCCTGTTGTGAACACTGCTTCTCTTTGGCATATTGCTGGGCCAAACTGTTTGCTCTGAGTTGTCTGGGCTCCAAAGCATTGGCCTTGGTTTTGTCTCTCCCGGAGTGTCTTGGGAGTCTCTCAGCTCCGTGTCCTTGGCACACTTGATATAGCTTATTTTAAACATGGCTGCCCTGGGGCAGGAAAGGGCGGCTCAGCCTGTATTTGATCCCACGCCCTGCAGCCAGGTGTCTGAGTTAGGGCTCTGCACAGGGGTGGGATGGTCTGGACTGCAGAATGCTTTAAGATTCCACTGTTCCGAGGGAAGGCTGAGCTAGGAGGCTTAGATGTGGACACTGGACACGAGACGAGAGGTGGGCACTGCTGTGGACTGTGGGTGGCGTTCACCTCTGGCCCGCATGCTCTCTCAGAGCTCCATGCCCACACAGGAGGGGGCCGCCCTGCTTCCCCCTCTGGCCGTGGCTTCCTGTGTGGGCAGCCATGTCCGGCTCTGACCCCACCTGAACTTCCCAGGCAGTTTAAAAAAAATTAAAAACCTTGATTCATTTTATGTGTGTGGGTCTTAGTTTTGCCTGTATGTGTACCATGTGCAGGCCTGCTGCCCATAGAGGGTGTCAGATCCCCTGCAACTGGAATTACAGATGTTTGTAAGCCACCACTCGGGTGCTGGAAACCAACCACACAGGTCCTCTGAAAGAGCAGATTATCTGCTTTTTATCTGATGAGCTCTGCATAGAGAGCTTAATTGAGAAATTGTGTATCTATTGGCCTTTAGGTATGCCTACTTCCTTCCTTCCTTCCTTCCTTCCTTCCTTCCTTCCTTCCTTCCTTCCTTTCTTTCTTTCTTTCTTTCTTTCTTTCTTTCTTTCTTTCTTTCTTTCTTTCTTTCTTTCTTTCTTTCTTTCTTTCTTTCTTTCTTTCTTTCCGTGCCCCCGCCCCCCCCCCCCAGACGGTTTCTCTGTGTAGCCTGGCTGGCCCACTCTGGATTACGCTGTGCCCTAGGCAGGGGGTCCTGATGTGTATGCACGGAGAACCAGGGCTGAGCTCAAGCGAGTGGGCACGCATGCGTACTTCCCGTCTGCTCCTGACTGGATGTGAGATGACCAGCTGTTTGACATTCCTGTCTTGGTGTCCCCCACACTTGATTGTACCCTGGAATTGTAAGCCTAACAAACCCTTTCTTCCCTAAGTCGCTTTTCTCAGGGTGTCCTGTTACAGGAGCAGAGGTGGAATCGGGGTATTCCCCATTGCTCTACTAGCTGGTTTCAGCTTCTGGGGACCCCCACATCCTTGGCAGGTGCCCCTGGGTCCCCAAGGCCACCGATGGAGAGGGGTCTCATCCTTGGAAGCACTTCACCTGGCTTGTTCTCTCCCAGCGAGGAGACTCTTGTAGCCAGCTTCAGGTAGCCAGGTTCAGGAGTCAGAGCCTCAGAGCCACCAAGGACACATGTAGTGGCCGTTCCTGGTTGTCAACTTAACTACATCTGGAACGAACTACAATCCAGAGCTGGAGGGCTCCCCTGTGATCCAGATCTTTTTTTTTTTTTTGGTTTTTTTGGATTTGGTTTTTTGAGACAGGGTTTCTCTGTATAGCCCTGGCTCTCCTGGAACTCACTCTGTAGACCAGGCTGGCCTCAAACTCAGAAATCTGCCTGCCTCTGCCTCCCAAGTGCTGGGATTACAGGCGTGCCCCACCACGCCTGGCTCTGTGATCCAGATCTTGAAGCTGGAAGACACAACTTTTTGACCTGGATCTTGGCCTGGAGATCTTGCTTAGGCCCAGGGGCCTTTAACCCCAGGAGACTGAGGCAAGGAGATCTCTGAGTTCAAGGCCAGCCAGCCTGGGGCAAAGAAAGTCCTGGATTTAGGCACGGTGGCACACACCTTTAATCTGGGCCACATCTTCTGCTGGAGACCTACATAAGGACATTGGAAGAAGGAAGATTCTTGCTTGTCTGCGCGACTGTTGGAACCTACTTGTACAGAAACAACCAGCCTCGTGGGACTGAGCAACTAGTAGATTTTTGGACTTCCCATCCACAGCCGCCCACTGTTGGGTTATTTGGACTCCAGACTGTAAGTCATCACAATAAGTTCCCTCAGTAGAGAGAGACATTCCATAAGTTCTGTGACTCTCGAGCACCTGACTAATAATACAATAGGTGTAGCGAGCCGGGTCATGGGAGTGGTTTCCATGTTGTGTCTGGAAGAGAAAGGTTCAGGCAGAAAGCCGAGGACAGCAATGGGGTCTTCTTACTCTTGATCAGAACTTTGTAGAGTCAGACGAACTTTGAACCTACTGCCACGGGGACCAGGAACCACCTGAGTGTCTGAGTCGTCCTGAGAGTCCACTTCATGTAGCGACATCCTCAGCCTCCAGGGTCATGGTGCTGGGACAGGGCTCTGTGGGCGGCTGGGGCTGGAGTCTCCCTGAATGGAAATAGAAGCAGTGTCATGAAAAGGGACCTCAGAGAGATGCTGCCAACCGTGGTTGGTTATTTATTTGTTTGTTTGTTTGTTTGTTTATTCGAGACAGGGTTTCTCTGTGTAGCTCTGGCTGTCCTGGAACTCACTCTGTAGACCAGGCTGACCTCAAACTCAGAAATCCTCCTGCCTCTGCCTCCCAAGTACTGGGATTAAAGGCGTGTGCCACCACCGCCTGGCTATTTATTTGTTTGTTTGTTTCTTGTTCAGGAGGACTGGCCTATCACAAGACCAGTGCCAATGCCAATATGCAGAACTGAGCCACCAACACACTTTATTTTTTATTTCTCTTTTTTCCACGTGTTGCAAATGGTCTTTTTTTTTTTTTTTTTTTTTTTTTTTTTGCTTTTGTTGGTTTTTTCTTACACATTTATTTTTATCTTATGTGTATTAGTGCCTTGGCTGCATATGGGTGCATTCCAACTAGCCAGGAACTTATTATGTGACTCTTCAGATGATCTTGGAATTCTGATCCTCCTGCCTCCATTTCCAAAGTGATGGGATTGCAGGCATGAGCCTGGATTTTGGTGTGTGTGTGTGTGTGTGTGTGTGTGTGTGTACACATGTGTGTACATATTCATGTGGAGGCTAGAAGTTAACCTCAGCTGTTCCTGATTTTTGAGCCAATGTGTCTTTTTGGTGGCCACCAAGCCCCAGTGAGCCAGTCTCTATCTCTCTAGCGTCTGGATAAGCACTCCCTGCCACTGTACCTTTAAAAACAAACAAACAAACAAACAATAACAACAAAATATGAGTCCTGGGTATCAAGTGCAGGTCTTCAGGAGCACTTAAACCCACTGAGCCTTTTCTCCAAGTCTGCCCCCCGCCCCCCACCCAAGACAACATGTAGCCCCTGACTGCATGGAATTCACAGCATGTCCTGGCTGGGATTGCATGCCTGTATCACCATGTTGGGTCCTCTGGAGAAGTCTACCATCCTCTTTCTACCACGCAGGCCCAAACATCACTCTTTTCCTCACAGAACCCACCATGTTGGGTCTGGCTCATGGCTTTCCTCCTTGACTGTAAAACAAGAGTGTCCTTAGCTTGAAACCCTTCCAGCCTGGATGCTCCAGCCTTGAGAGGCTGTGACTGAGCCTGGGCCTGTGGTGAGGAACAGTCAGTCTCTGTCCCCATGTCACCTTCTAGGAGCACGGCTCCCACAGGCAGCTGGAGTGAGCCACTGGGGCCCAGATCTGCAGGGCCCTGGCCAGGGCTCTTGGCACCCACAGCAGCCCTGCCTCACATTAGAAGCCAGGCCCTCTTCCTTCTCCCTGGAAGGGAAGGATCCGTTTCTAGCCAGCAGAGGCTCAAGGGCGTGCTGCATCCCTGGAAAGCCATGGAAACCTACGAGGTGGCCAGACTCCAGCTCGGCTCAGCATTTACAGGAACTTTCACTGGGCCGAGCAGATCCCCCGCCTTAGGCAGGAAAAGCAATAAAGTCCAGGGTATGAGATCAGAACCTCATGTGATGGGGGGGCTGGACGGGGTGTGAGCTTCGGGCAGGGTGCCGGCCCAAGCAAGGGTCCAAACTTGTCAGAGGGGACACGCTTGTTGGAGCATCTCAGAGATCCCACATCAGCAAGTGCCACATGCCAGTGCTGGCACGGAACCGCCTAGCTCTGGACTGTCCCTGTCCTGTGTTTTCATCGCTGACGAAATGAAACACACTCCCTTTATTCCTTTATAGTTCCTTTATCCTTTCCTTTCTTTTGTTTCTTCTTTTTCTTTTAATTGGTGTTTTTGTTGTTTGGTTTGAGACGGGTCTCACGTAGCTCAGGCTGGCCTTGCACTCCTGATTCTTCTTTACAGACCTGTAGCACCAGGCCCCTGCTAAGCACCGAGTCCAGGGTCTCTTGCAAGCATCCTGCCACCAGGCATACAGCATATGCATACAGCATAACTTTAAAACTTCATCCTGGGACAGGGTCTTCCTATGCTCACCAAACTGTTAAACTTGGCATCCTCCTGCCTCAGCCTCTGGATTAGCTTGAAAGACAGGCTGGGCTCACCAGACACAGTTCTACCAGACCCAGTTTGACTTGCTAATTGGCTGTTGTTTGAGAGAAGGTCTCTCTCTATAGCTCAGGCTGGCTCCAAATTAATAAAAATCCTTGTGCCAAAGCCTCCCAAGTGTTGGGACTCATAGGAGTGATCTGGCTCACCCTGGGCTCCGTTTATTATAATTTTATTGTTAATATGTGTGTAGAAGCATATGGACCTGCCGCCTGGTTTACATGGTGAGTTCCAGAGCAGTCATGACTTCATAGTAAGATAAACCCTCAAACAAAACAAAGCTGAAAAACCTCCACTATCCTCAAACTTCTGCCCCACTTGCTACTCCCCACCCTGCCACCACCCCTCCATCCCTACCCCACGGCCATCCCTTCACCCCGGCGGACACTGCTCTTGCCCTCATTCTCCTTCATTTTGGCTGGTGCGGGGCTGCAGGGGGAGTGGCCCCCACATGGGTCAGCTTGGAGTCTGTGTAAAAGGTTTTGCCGTAACCCGGGCGTCTCCTGGCAGCCCTACGTGCGTCCGTCTCACCAGTTATCAGCTGTCTTCCGAGCCCCAGATTCTAGTTTATCCTCAGTTGCCATCATTCTTTTTCCTCAGAAACTCAAAGTTCAGTACCAGGGCTGGGGCTGGGGAGATGACGTGGAAAGGTCAAGCCCTTGCCATACGCGTGTGAAGACCCTCGTCGCTTGGAGCCTCAGACCCCGGGTTAAGCCAGCCGCGGTGGTTAGTGAGTACCATGGTTTGAGCGAGTTAGTGCACAGCAGTGCCGAGACCCCGAGTCAAACACAGTGGGAGGGAGGACCAGAGCCTGAGCTTGCCCTTTGACCTACACACACGCACAATCATGGGCACACACACGTTAGCCACGCTCTCTCCCCTCTCAGGATCAACCTCTCTGCGAGCCTCTCTGTGAGCAAACATTCCTCCTCTGTTGATTTCCACTCAGCTGTCACGCATTCCCTACCAACCATCTCCTGGGAGACCCAAGCAAGAATGTTTGGCAAACAGGGAACTAATTAATAAACAGCTCGTGATCCACACTCTAGTGTCAGCCTAGAATGTTCTGCAATACTTTGGAAATTCCAGGGCTATGGTTTCAGCCCAAACTGTTCAGCCACACACATCTGTTCTGTGCTTGGGACCCACTGACCTCGCTTGAGCGTGGGAACAGGCCTCACCCTCCTTTGGGTGGGCATTGTTGATGGAGCAACGGTGCAATACTGGAGGGGACCAGTAGGTGTCTCCTTTGTTGGAAATAGAGGCTTGAATTCTTAGAGCTGGCTGGAGTCAAACTCAGGGTGGGGGAGGGCTGGCGGGGGGGGGGGGGCTCCTGAACTCTTGCCCAGCAGATATAAGGTTCTAGGATCCATCTCCTGCTCTCCAAAAACCACACACACACACACACACACATAGAGAGAGACAGAGACAGAGAGAAAGAGAGAGAGACAGAGAGAGAGAGAGCTCACTGGGTTCTAGAAAATATGTTGTCTCTTTGGGAGGAAATCACCCCGTTGGAACAGTGAATTGATCACCTGGCATAGTTTCTGAGAAGGGAACAAGAAAAGAGAGATGGAAACAAGAAAAGAGAGACGGAGATGGAGATGGAGAGATAGGAGACCCATCTCTTCTCATTTCCCTGTGCAGATTGCTCCAGGCCAGGGTGGCTCTTGGGCTGGGGCCCATGTCCTGGACCAGCCTCTCTGTCCCAGGATGAGAGAAAGAAACATCTCACTGGACAGGAAACCCAGAGCAGGCTGGTCTCAATTCTTCTGGCTTGTTTACCGTGGAGGGACTGACCAGATGGTTCATCTCTGGTTGACCCCTTAGCCACTTCCTGGGCTGTGAACAGCTTTAGTCAGCAAACAAGCAGGCTGGCTGTGGAGCCCTGGCCTCTAGAGCTTGGGGAAGCCAGGGACTGGGGCTGGAGAGCCAGGTGGTGGTTGGGGCAGGAGCGTGAGGATGGCAGGCAGGCTGGAACGGTTAGGCCCTGTGCCTCTGTACCAAGGTCCTGTCCACCTGAGCCCTTAGCAAACTCAGATGGCACCTGTCAGGCTGTTTGGGATGAGTGCTCACAGGGTGAATCCCGCCGGCCTCACAGCGGCTGCAGATACAGTTGTCGGGGTCAATCTTTGCCTCACTGTGACAGGACCTGGTGGTAACTTTGTGTATGTGAGGGTGTGTGTGTGTGTTCATATATGAGTGCAGGCTTGCATACGCCACAGCTCGTGTGTAGAGGTCAGAAGCCACTCCCAATTTTCCTTACCTTCTGCCTTGTTTGAGCTAATGCTCTTTGTCCTTCCTTGCGGTGTTTGACCCTGACCTTTGAACTTCCAGGAACTCTCCTGCCTCTGTAGTTCATCTCACTGTAAGAGGACTGGGGTGGCAGGTGCTGCTGTGACCAGATTTGTGTGGCTTCTGAGGCCCTGAGCTCAGTTCTCATGTTCACACAGAGCCACGTGCACTGAGCCATCTCCCTGGCGGTGGCTTGGTGTTGTCGAAGCTGAAAGGGACATAGGGTGGTGGCACTGAGTTCTTGACTGTCCTGAGTACTGTAGAACCTGACCTTTCCAGCACTGATTTTGCAAGGAGGTTCTTCTTCTTCTTCTTCTTCTTCTTCTTCTTCTTCTTCTTCTTCTTCTTCTTCTTCTTCTTCTTCTTCTTCTTCTTGTTCTTCTTCTTCTTCTTCTTCTTCTTCTTCTTCTTCTTCTTCTTCTTCTTCTTCTTCTTCTTCGTCGTCGTCGTCTTTGTCTTCTTCTTCGTCGTCTTCATCTTCTTTGTCATCTTCGTCTTAGTCTTCTTCGTCTTCGTCGTCTTCTTTGTCTTCTTCGTATTCTTCTTCGTCTTCTTTTCTTCTTCTTTTTCTCCTCCTCCTCCTTCTTCATGAGGTTGTGTGTCAACCTAGGCTTCTCTCAAATATTTCTGTGTAGCTGAGGATGGCCTGGAAGTCCCTGCCTTCCTCTACCTCACAAGTACAGGCAGGTGTGCATCACCATATCTGGCTTGTGAAATTCTTACAAGAATTTACCTCATCAAAGGCTGAGCAGTGATGGCACACACCTTTGATTCCAGCACTTGAAAGCCAGAGGCAGGTGGATCTCTGTGAGTTTGAGACCAGATGGATCTACATGGTGAGTTCCAGGACAGCTAGGGCTATGTACAAAGACCCAGTCCCAAAAAGAAAAAAGAAAAAAAAAGGAAAAAAAGAAAAGAAATACCTAGTTCATATACTTAATAATAATAAAATTAATAGTGGCAGTAAAACCATTGTATGTGCATGTGTGTGTGTGTGTAGACCTTGAGCACACACACACACACACACACACACTTCAATTACTACCCCCCTGCTATGAGCACCTTGTGCAGACCCATGCTGTCCCGCCTTGTGCCTTGTCTAAACCAAGGGTGGTGATTTGTGTATTCTTTGCACAGGAAAAGACCAGAAAAATTGTATTTTTTAAAATATAAAAACAGATGTAAAATATCACATTCTTAGTGTCAAAAATGTTCCTTAGGAATTTTTGAAAAAAGTAGCATCTTATTTTGCTTAACCAAATGTAGCCATGTGTCATTAGCTCTAAGATAACCTCCAAGTTTTAATTTTTCCCAATTATTATTGTTGCAGGGGTGGCGTGCATGCAAGGTGTGTGGTGCGTGCAAAGTGTGTGTATGTGTGTGTATGTGTAGACCTTGAGGAGTCAGTCCCTCTTTTCCATCCTTATGTGCGTTCCAAGATGAAGTTGGGCTTGCTCAGCAAGCTCCTTCGCTCCCCGAACCTTTTGCCTGTCCACATCCATGGGTTCCATTTGTCTCTCATTATGATACTGGAGATGGAACTCACAACCTTGCAGATGCCAGGCAGTATCCTGCGCTACATCTCAGCCCTGTTTTGATTTATTTTTAAATCATTTTTATGCTCCTGTTTGTGACCCAATACTCAAAGCACAAGGGATGTAGCCAGGTGTGATGGTGCACGCCTTTAATCCTAGGGCTCCTGAGGCAGAGGCAGAGGCAGACAGATCTCTGTGAGGTGGAGGCCGGCCTGGTCTATATAGCAAGTTCCAGGATAGTCAGGGTGACATAGGGAGACCCCAACTCAAAAAATAAATAAATAAATAAATAACCCAAACAAACCGAAAACAAGACATAAAGAAAGTAGCGCTGGTGGGGAGTGGACTAACTTAGCAGTTAACCAGTTAAGCACTGGCTGCTCTTTGGCAGAACCTAGGTTCGATTTCCAGCACCCACACCGTGACTTACAGTCATCTGTAACATCGGTTCGAAGGGGTCTGATGTCCTCTTCTGACTTCTGCGGACACTAGACATGCAAGATACACAGAAAAAATGCTTTTATATATAATGTAAATTTATAAATATATTTTCGCTCACACATGTAAAATGATAGTAAGTGTAATGAGGGAGTGAAAGCCAGGCTCCTTTGCGCCACCTAGAGGCCATACCTGGGATTTCCGCCGTGGGCGATGCCCTGACAGAAACTGCTTCCCCAACACTGATTTACAGGATTCCAGGACTCTCAGGGAGCTGCAGTGAATTCCTTTTGAGATTGCCTGAAGTCTCTTGGCCAGATTGAGTGCAGCAAGCCTGGTGGGTGTTTTATCTATATTTCCTGTTATTTTGTTTCTTTATTTTATATTACTTTATCTTGTTTATTTTTTTATTCCAGTACTGGGACTGGAATCCAAGATCTTTTTTATATTCCTCAAACACTCTGCCCCTGAGCTACATCCCCAGCTATGGGAGCGCTAAAGTGACAGACCTCTGGTTAGGGCTGGATGATGTGTGTCTGGTGTGTCCGGGCCAAGGGGAGCTGTGGGAATCTTGCAGGGGCAAGGGGGTGGACACTGGTGGCTGCGAAGTTGCTGAGGAGATGCAGGCCTTGCCAGGGCGCTCTGTCTCTGAGGTCCACAACTCAGAAGCCTCACAGATGACAAGGCCCACTCTAAAACACTAGTGGGAACAAGGGGAAGCCTGGCCGGGTGCGTCTTTTATAGGTGTGTGCATGTCTACATGGATGCTTTGTAACTGTGTACGTGTGTAGTGTGTGCATGTGTGTACTGTGTGTGGTATGCATGTATGGTATGGTGTGTGTGTGTATGGTGTGTGCATGTGTGTAGTGTGGTGTGTGTAGTATATATATATGTGTGTAGTGTGGTGTGTGTAGTATATATGTGTGTGTGTGTGTGTGTGTGTGTGTGGTGTGTTCATGTGTGGTGTATGTGGTATGTGCCTGTGTGTGGTGTGAGGTGCATGTAGTTGTGTGTGCATGTGCACACGCAGAGGGCAGAGTTTTCCCCAATAGCTCTTCACTGGCAGTGAGGATGCTTTGTAACTGTGTACGTGTGTAGTGTGTGCATGTGTGTACTGTGTGTGGTATGCATGTATGGTATGGTGTGTGTGTGTATGGTGTGTGCATGTGTGTAGTGTGGTGTGTGTAGTATATATATATGTGTGTAGTGTGGTGTGTGTAGTATATATATATATGTGTGTGTGTGTGTGTGTGTGTGTGGTGTGTTCATGTGTGGTGTATGTGGTATGTGCCTGTGTGTGGTGTGAGGTGCATGTAGTTGTGTGTGCATGTGCACACGCAGAGGGCAGAGTTTTCCCCAATAGCTCTTCACTGGCAGTGAGGATGCTTTGTAACTGTGTACGTGTGTAGTGTGTGCATGTGTGTACTGTGTGTGGTATGCATGTATGGTACAGTGTGTGTGTGTGCGTGCGCGCACACATGTGTAGTGTGTGCATGTGTGTACTGTGTGTGGTATGCATGTATGGTATGGTGTGTGTGTGTATGGTGTGTGCGAATCCCGTGTATGCGAGACAAGCTCTCCGCCAGCACAGAGCCCCAATCCACTCAATATCTTTAGGGTTAACAGCCCTTCTTTCTGGTGTCAGCCATCCCTCTATGTCACAGTCCAAGGACAGTGTGATTCTCCTCTTCTGGCCGACCATGGCTGGCCTTGCCCTCTTTCCCGCGTTTAGCTGTGGAGGACAAAGTACTGTAGTAGCCATTGAGGGACCCACCTGTGAGGGCTGTGAGAGTCAACGGGCCGGACACAGGCTGAGCAGGGACAGGCAGGAAGGTGTCTGGGATGCGGACGATGCTGGGCAGAGGACTCTCTGGTCCTCCTCTTCCTCCTCCTCCTCCTCCTCCTCCTCCTCCTCCTCACGGCTGCCATCCTAGAGAACAAGGCAGCCAGAAGGGAAGGTTGGGCCGGAATGCTGCTGGGCCGAGGCCTGTATTTACCACCTGTTAGACATAAACACACAGACAGTCTGCTCTAAACAGAGGTTTCCTTAAAATAATTCAGCAGCCGGGCGTGGTGGCGCATGCTTGCCACTTCAGTCTTAAGAGCCAGAGGCAGGGGGATGGCACGTTAGAGACCAGTCAGGGCTGCACTGCAAGACCTTAGATAAAAGAAAAAACCCAATGATACCAAACCACTGCCACCCCAAAACTCAACAAAACCCCCAAACGAAGCCAGGCATGCTTTCTGTGATTGTGACCTCCTAGAAGCTAGGTATGCCAGCATGTGGCTGTACCCCAACTCTGGGAGGATTCCTGGGGTACCCAGGGCCTGTGTACAGTAGACACTCAGTACATGTTCAGTAAATACACGGAGGGAGAAATTTTAGGCATACCATTTGTCAGTCACTCAGTCATGAGTAGGCTACTCTTAGAGGTGTGCATGGAACAGAAATGGTCTAGCTTGGGAGCAGGAATTCTCATGAGGGAAGCTATGAGCCCTGACCCACAGGTATGCAGGATAGCAAGTCCTCAGAGGGGCGTTAGTAAAACAAGAGATGAGGCTTCTCTAGCCAGCGCTTTGCCAAGGACGGTCTCTGCAAAGAAGTGACCTCAGCTACGAGATGTGAAGGCTTAGAGGAAGCTTTGAAAAAGAAAAGACCCTGGGATGTGAGGGAGCCAGTGGAAGGGCAGCCAGTGCAAAGGCCCTGGGGTAGCCCTGTGAAGGTTTTCTTTCTTTCTTTCTTCTTTCTTTCTTTCTTTCTTTCTTTCTTTCTTTCTTTCTTTCTTTCTTTCTTTCTTTCTTTCTTTCTTTCTTTCTTTCTTTCTTCTTCTTCTTCTTCTTCTTCTTCTTCTTCTTCTTCTTCTTCTTCTTCTTCTTCTTCCTCCTTCCTCCTTCCTCTTTCTTCTTCTTCTTCCTTCCTTCCTTCCTTCCTTCCTTCCTTCCTTCCTTCCTTCCTTCTCCTCCTCCTCCTCCTCCTCCTCCTTCTTCTTTGTTTTTTCGAGACAGGGTTTCTCTGTGTAGCCCTGGCTGTCCTGGAACTCACTCTGTAGACCAAGCTGACCTCGAACTCAGAAGTCCCCCTGCCTCTACCTCCCAAGTGCTGGGATTAAAGGCGTGCGCCACCACTGCCCAGCCTGTGAAGGTTTTCAATGCACTCAGCTGGGGAGATGTAAGTTCTTTTCAATCTTCCAGGCAAGTCTCGTGAGCACATGGTAAGATGAGAGGGTGGCTCCCTCAGGCCCCTCTGGGTCAGACAGTCTGGTTCCAGGGCGTTCTGCTGGGTCATCCGCCCCTCCTGTTTAGGCTCATTCCCATCCGGGTCTGGTCTACCAGTTCCTCTCAGACTATACCAAGGGAGCTATTTCAGAAACTCCCGAAGGCGATTCAAGCCCTGGCCAGCATTTAGGAGAGAAAAAGAAGCAGCCATAAGTGAGGGCCTCCGGCATAAAAGCGGCCCAGACCCACAAACCCACCGCGCTAAATTTAGCCGCTTTACCTCGAAATGAGGTGAAATTGCAGGTTTCTGGTGGGCGGTGATGCAGGGGTGACTGTGGCCAGACTGAGTTCTGTTTATTCTGGCTTCACCTGGGGCAGAGGCCCAGGACTGTCCCCAGGGTCCCTCAGAGTCGGAGAATCAGGTCCCTGTGAAGCCACCTTCAACTGGCTTGCCGGGTCCCAGCGGTACCAGGTGCCAAGCAGAGCCAGCTGCAGGGGGACAGAGAGAGAAGACGCTGGCTCACTTCTCCGACTGCCACCAAAGGTTTGGAAACTGCGGCTGCTATGTCTGCTCTGAGCATCCTGACTGCTTACCCTGCTTGCTGCAGACAGCTAGCTGCCACCCAAGGATCTCCCTGCATAATCGGGGCCTCCCCGGGGACCTCTAGACCTGGTCCCACGCAGCAGTTTGGGGGTTAATGCCAGCCACAGCAGAGGTGATTAGATGAGCCAAGGGGTCTCCGGGGGCCCGAGTTGCTCACCTTGCTTTGAGATTTTTGCTGCCTTCTGTGCGCATGCCCAGTGCAAACAGCAGGGATGCCAGAATGTTCCCTGGGGCTTGTCAGGCGCTGCTTGTGAAATCCAGAGCTGGAAGATTGGGGAAGAGCCTTACCTGGCC
The DNA here is from genome assembly GCF_947179515.1 of Apodemus sylvaticus. NCBI lineage: Eukaryota > Metazoa > Chordata > Mammalia > Rodentia > Muridae > Apodemus > Apodemus sylvaticus. The sequence continues at coordinate 153,567,654 of NC_067476.1, read as the reverse complement.
GGCCAGGAGGGGGCGCTGCTAGCCTCACAGCTCAGTTATGTGGCCAGAGCCCTTCCCTCCTCTCCGCTGCTGGTTCACGGGTTCGTCAGGTCACCTGGGGATGTGAGCCCAGCTCGGCCCCAGTGTCAGACACAGGACCCTGCGTGCCCGGTTAGAGCCCCAGCTCTGGGGTTTCCTGTGAGTGACTTCAGAGGAGCCTTCCTCTCTTCCAGCCCTGTTCTTTTATACTGTTGGCTTGAGACAGTGACTCTGTAGCTTTGACTTGCCTGGAAGTCACAGCAATCCTTCTGCCTCAGCTTCCCAGGTACTAAAACAACAGCCTCAGTTTCCTTTCTTTCTAAGGAGTTGGTAGTGTGTGTGTGTGTGTGTGTGTGTGTGAGAGAGAGAGAGAGAGAGAGAGAGAGAGAGAGAGAGAGAGAGCATGCGAGTTCACCATGTACAGCAGGAGCCCTCAGAGGTCACTGAAAAGAGGGTGTCATATCCCCTAGAACTGGAGTTACAGGCAGTCGTGAGCCGTCATGTGGGTGCTGGGAACTGAACCCAGGTCTTCTGCAAGAGCAGCAAGCGCTGTAAACTGTTGAGCCACCTCCCCAACCCCAGCCTCAGTTTCTTTATTTGAGAGAGTAATTACAGCCCTTGTTTTGGGATTGTGGACCCAGGTGAGGGGCCCAGCCTGAGGCAGGGAGCAGGCTGTGGGCTGGGAGGCCTGCGGGGTGTGGAAGTCATGGGGGTGTCTGCAGCAGGGCCCAGGACTGCCACCATAGGCACTGATTGTGGGGCTGGGGTGTGGTTCTGTGGGAGCTTGCCTGGCATTGCTCAGGGCCTGGGCCCAGCACCGCATCGAGCAGGCGTGGATGTGGATGCTGGTAACTCCAGGAGGCAGAGACAGGAGGATCAGCCTAAACCACATCGAAGCCCAAGGCCAGCTGGGACTACACGAAATCCACTCTACAAGAGGAATGATATCAACGAGGCTCCTTTAGTTCTGAAGTGGCTGAGCTGACAATGGTGACGATGCGCGTGGCCTGGAAACACAGATGTCCCACCTAGCCCTCGGTCCGCCCTTTGCCCACCTTGCTGGTTGGTCATTGTTTTAGGGGGCTGCTTGGGTGACAAGGGGTAGCCTGAGCTTCTCTTGTGGGTCTTAGTTCCCTGATGATGAGGTGGGGCCTAGGGGAGAACAAGTCCCTCCCCCCCCCATCTGTGGTCACCGCAGGGTCTGAGGATTCTGAGGGCAGACAGGTCTGATGCCAGCCCAGAGCTGGAGACTCCCAAACAGGAGATGCCCAAAAAGGCCGCCCCAGAGAGGTGGCTGGGGCCAGAGGGTGGGACTGGACAGGAAGCCAGTCCACTGAGCTAACTGCAGGGTAAGATGCAGGCCTCTGCGCTGCCAGGCCCTCAGAGCCTCATTCCTTCTGGTGTCAGTGGGGGTCACAGGGTCTCAAGTGCTGGCCTGTGGGGAGCCTCAGCCTCCTGTCCCTAACCCTCAAAGGGACAATGGCTGTCACTGTCAGAGACCAGGACTGTTCAGCATCTGTTAGTCCTGAGTGAAGCCTTTGGAGACCCCAAGGTGGCTCCTCTCCTGGCTTCTTCTCCTGGCCCATAAGTGGGAGAAGGTGGCAGCCGTCCTGGGCTGGACTGAGGGCAGGAGCCTTGGTGGGTTGGGGACACCTGGCAGAGTGGGGACAGCCCAGGCTGGAGTGTGCAGAGTTCCCACTGCGGCCAGGAAGGGGGTGCCAGCGGCTCAAGTGCCTCCCTGAGCTGGCACACGCCAGTGGCAGAGGCGGGGGTTCTCCTCTGGTGTGTGTGTGTGTGTGTGTGTCTGTCTGTCTCTGTACATAGTGTGTGTGTGTATCTGTTTGTCTGTCTGTCTGTCTCTGTACACAGTGTGTGTGTATGTGTCTGTCTGTCTGTCTGTGTACATGCTGTGTCCCTAGTGGCGGGACTTGGATACTAAGTGAGACATGCATGCACTTCTAGGCTCTGTCTGTCTTTCTGTCTGTCTGTCTGTCTGTCTGTCTGTGTACACGCTGTGTCCCCAGTGGTGGGACTTGGATACTAAGTGAGACACGTATGCACTTCTAGGATCCAAGCAGGGTTTGTTGCTTCTCCACTAGGGTCCACAGAGGGTCCTAGTTGCATCTCCGCGCCTCAGTTTCCCCGTCTGTGGAGTTTAGCCATCGGTTGCTCCTGTTCCTTAGAAGACAGTGTGGATAGAATAAGAAAATGTGTCTGCTACGTTTATCACAGGGTGTCGTAGCTCACGATGCCTCAACTTCCCCATCAGTGTGCAGGGAGCACACGGCCCCTGGCCAGCAGCAAGGCCTCAGCAGACGCTGACCGTCGCCTTCAGCAGAGCAAGCTACGTTTATAGACCTTATTACTTTTAGGGCTCTGATCCCTGAGTCAGTTGCACAGTGAGTCTTTAACACCCTCACCACCACATGTACACACACACATGCACAGTACACATCCTTGCACACGGGTGACTCCTAGCACATCCTGTTCTTGGTCCCTCTGACAACCACTGAGCCCATTTTACAGCTGAGACCACGGAGGCCTAGGGTGAGGCTCTGGTTGGAGCTGAGGTTAGCTCCATGCTTCCTATGCCTTCCGGAACACCGTGTTGTGGGGTGGTGGCGTGGGGTAGGAGGCAGATGGGAAAGGATTGTAGAACTGTACAGGCGTGCAGAGGTGCAGTATGGACCCCTGAGAGGTCAGACTCTAAAGAGGATACAAGACCAATACTAGGCAGCGGTGGGAGCGCTGGGCAGAGGCCCCAGCGTGAACTTCTTTCTTTGGAAGTGAAAGAGATGGGGTGGGGCAGGGCTCCAATACAGCGAAGGAGCCTCTGTGGATGGAGATGTCTGTGTCTAGTGTGTGGGCAGTAGGGTCCCTGGAATCCTTACACTGGCACCATGCTGGCTGGCTAAGGAGCAAAGTATGAAGCAGCAGCAGCAGCAGCAGCAGCAGCAGCAGAGATTTAGGTTAGATAGGAAGAAGTTTCCGACTGTCTGTGCTAGAAGATACAGCTCAAGGCGCTGCGATCCCCAGGGAACCAGGGGCAGTTTTCCATCCTGGAGATGGTTTGGAAAAAAGAGAAGGCAGCCAGGGCCCTGTGGGCCTCATTACAGCCTGGATCAGAGACAGGCAGTGGGCCCTGGGCCACGGCCGCCCTTGATGTAAGCCGTCTCTGTCAGTGCTGCTTCAAGTCTACCCGTGACTCCCAGCTACCTCTGCCGAGCAGGAAGGCCAAAATCCTCCTAGGGGGAACCTGACTCTCTCTGGGAACCTGTGTTCTGTGGCCTCTCAGGTTCTGCCAGGAGCTTCAGCCCGTTTCTGGGTTAGACTTGGTCCTCTGGTGCCCCAGGGCCTTTGCCTATGCTGTTTCATCTGGTGCCCTGTGTGCGGTTCAGTGCTTGTACACAGTAGGTGCTCACTGCTGGCTCTGTAGGTGCGGCCACAGCAGGGGAGGAGAGAACAGACAGGCCTGGCTTTGAACCCCAGAACTGACACTTGCCACAGGTTGTTCCCACGTCCCCCCACCCCATGCCGCTGCAGCCGGCTCCTGTGTGGGTTTCAGAAGCGGGATCGGTACACGCGGGGCGCTGTTGTAGACTGTCCAGTCGTGCTAACTTTCCTATCCTCTCCTCTCAGGTGACAGCCATGTCTGTGCGGTTGCGCTTCCTGTCTCCCGGGGATGCCGGGGCCGTGGGGACCGTGGGCCGCAGCGCCTCCTTTGCTGGCTTCAGCAGCGCACAAAGCCGAAGGCTCTCGTAAGTGTCGTGGGGAGGGGGCCGGGGACAGGAAGCCATCATCTCCCACCGGCCTGATCAGTCTTAAAGGCTTCGTAGTCAACCTGCTTGCTAAGTTTATCAGCACATGGCCAATCAGAAAACAGGCTCAGAGAGGTGGCTCCACTCACCCAGGGTCACACAGCAAAATGTCTTCCCAGTTGGCCTTAGCCTCCTTGGGGTGGGGTAGAAAGGAATGTTCTTCCTGATGAGTAGCCTGGACATGGGGCCTCTTGGCCTGGCTCTGTGTCCTGAGGCTAGTGATGTCACCTCTCTGAGCCCAGGTTTTCTCATTTGGACATGGGAGGGGTGTGGCTTCCTGCATGGTTGTCCTGAAGGGGAGCTGCTGACCCAGGGTACTGGGGGGTGTGGCTTTCTGAGGAGGAGCCGCTGCTTGGGTCACATGGGCCAAGAGGACTAGGCTGTGCCTGCCGCTCCACCCCTGCCTGCTCCCTCCTGTCCTGATGAGGCCACCACCCCAGGGTTTGTTGTCCTAGTTGGGTACTGAACAAGGCCCTGGAAGCCACCTCCTGGCTGGTAGGTCTGGAAAAGCCAAAGGCTGTGCAGAATGGTTCAGAGCCAGGCTGGTCAGTCAGCTGACCAACAGCTGATTGCCACAATGCCACACACCCATGCCTGTGCTTAAAGACCTCGGTGGCCGCCTCCGTCCGTCAGGCCATTTGGTGGCCTCGTGGCCAAGAGACCCTGGGTTAGCTCAGCCTGTGCTCCAACCACTCTGGCCCCTGTCTTCTAGGTCCTCTCACATGCTGTGTGTCCCAGCCAATTCCCTGACCAGTTTTTGCTGTCACAGCATGTTCTGAGGGGGACCCCATGCCCAGCCCAGCCAGACAGCTCACATCCACCCAACAGCTGCCCTATAAGGCTGTTTGCAGGTCACCCACTGCTCCTGGTCTGTCCCATCTGAACTCTGTCCAGAGGAGCGTACTACCAGAGCCAAAATGCTTGTCTCAGCCGGGCACTCAGGAACCCTCCTTCCTCAGCAGACATCTGTGGCGAGAGACCCAGGCCCTGCCCTGCTTGAGTCTCCATCAGGAGAACAAAAGCAAAAAATATCAAGTCAACTCAGCCATGGCCGGTGCTATGTTGGCCCCAGAACAGGATGCAGAGGCTGGTGGTGCCTCTGGAGGGCCTGCAGGGCAGTGGCTTCATTTAGCAGGAGATGATGGCGATAGGGGTTGGGGGTGTTGAGAAGACAGCAAGTGCAAAGGCCCTGAGGTGATGAGGGGCAGCAGGCTGTGGAGTCACATGGTAAAAGATGGAGGGAACACTGTGGGAGGTTTGTCCTCAGTGTCAGGGACAGGTGAAGGCTTAAGCAAAAGTCCTGGATGGGAGAGAGCTTGGCCCCAAGCCCTTGGTGATCGGTTGTAGTCACCGGCCTTGGCAAGATTGGTGCCACTGTGATGAAGGCATACAGTAGGTGCTACATAAATGCTTCTAGGGGTGGTGGTGGCTGCATGTGACCCTGAGGAAACCGATGCTATTTCTCGGTGGGCATCCTCATGCTGCCTCTTCCTGGGCCTCCTTGGACCTCCACCTTGGGGTCTGTGCGTAAGCCGGCCAAGGAGCTTATTATAGCCCGGGACTCTCTGAGCTGACCCACTGAGGCACAGAAGTGTAATGCAGTAGGAAAGGAGGCACTGCTGCCCACCACGAGGCTGGTGCTTGGCTTCTGTGACAGACATTCTTCCCAGCCACCAGGTGATGCCCACACGTTATATTTCTACCCTGCTGCTTTCGGGCCATGGGACGTGTCCCCTATCAGGACTTCTGTCCAAAAAGTTCCAAGTGATTCCCCAACTCAACTGCCCCTGGAAGATGAAGGTGATTGGCCCGGGCTCACGGCCATCGGCCAGGTGCATGCAGTGCCTGCGTATGGTCTAGAGACGTGAGCCCAGATACTGCAAATACCTGAGTCCTCCAGACATGCATGGGCCTGCTAGAGGTTGCTAGGCCTTAGCTACTCTAGTGGTCCTGAGTGGCCCTCATTCATCCTCAGCTTGGACAGTACCCTGTCTAAGATGGGGAAGGTTGCCTGTGGTGATAGGGAAGAGGCAGAGTTGGGGTTTTGTTTGTTCATGTTAGATTTATTTTTTAATTTATGTCTACCCATGTTTTGCCTGCATGTGTGGATGTGTACAATATGCATGCAGTGCCCAAAGAGGCCAGAAGAGGGCGCTGGAGTCCCCCTGGAACTGAAGTTACAGACTTGAGCTGTCACTTGGGTGCTGGGAATCCAACCTGGGTCTTTCTAGCCCCTGCATAACTGTTTTTGACTTCCTGCCTCTGCCCATCTCCCCGGTGTCCTGGCTTCAGCCCTCAGCTCTGCCCCTGATTCCTGACTGCCCACCAGGCAGATATACGGAGGTGAGGAGACCACACCAGGGTGCGTAATACAAAATGACCCAGCAGGGCTCCACTCAGGGTGGAGCACAGCATCCTGTCCCATGCCAACTCTTGGGTTAGCCAGGGCTTTCTACCTGCAGATACGGAATTTACTTGGGGAAGTTATCTGATAGAATTTAGTACTAAGATGTAATTGATTGCTGTAATAAAGCCGTTTCCCTTTCCAGGCTTGGGGGGAGGGGGTTGGTCAGGTGCTGACAGTGACCCAGTGTTTCTACTGACAGGCATGGCATCCAGGACAGTCCTCCAGGACTGTCGGGGAGGCGCCTCAGAAGCCAGGAATGGGGGTGGCTCATGTTTGGTTCTTAAACGGTTCCTGGGGACAGGCCCAAAGACTCAAGCAGTGATGGAACGAATTAGTGGTTAAAGAACGCAGAGTTGAGCCTTAGCACGGTAAGGCTGTCACTGCCCTCCTCCATGGGGCAAGGCCATGGTCCGCCTTGTTGATGTGCCAGGAGTCTATGCTGTCCGTCTAGGGACAGCCCTGCCTGGAGGCTGGGTCAGGTTCAGCATGTGAGCAGACCTGGTGCTACAGACCCTGCCCAGGCACAGCCAGCGTGAGGCTAAGGACGGTCATGGCAGGCAGAGCCTGCTTGATCGCTGTGAGCACTGGACGCCAGGCTGCACGTGCCTGGAAGCCTGTCTGGCAGGCCTGGGGCTGTTTAATATTTACTGAGCCCTCATGGGGCTGGTGACACATCCACCCCCAGAACTACTCCCAGCCCGTGACACTAGCCGGCCACGCAGCAGGCGCCTCATTTCACCATCCAGGCTTTGTCTGCCAGCCCTCGGAGCCACTGCCCTCCGAGGCTCCGGACACGGCTGGGCTTGGAGCCTCCGGAGCCCAGAGAGAGGCAGGGGGAGAGGGGAGGGGTGGGCAGAGGGGCCACCTGAAGTGAGCCGAGGCTCCACCCGGAGCCACCTCCCACCTCACTGCTCTCTGACTGCCTGGAATCTCACCCGTCAGAACCTACCTGGCCCCCTGCGTGCTGCGTTGCCTGTCCGGCCTGAGATGGCAACTTTGTGGAGGGCCCGGTCCAAGAGGTGGGTGATGTGGCCCCAGGGAAGGGGAGAGAAGTGGGGAAGGGGAACTTTGGAAAATTGCTTTACCACCACCTGTGTGAACATCAGCATTAGGGACTGGGCAATGGTGGTAGACCCACCTCCTGCCCCCTGGGTCAGCCCCCCTCCCTGCCCACTGGGTCAGCCCCCCTCCCTGCCCACTGGGGGATCCCCCCTTCCTGCCCACTCTGTTCTCTTTCCTTCCCAGCATCAGGTCTCATCTGACAGGCTTGTTCCAAACTTCTCTAGCTTTGACAGGCATGTGGTCCCTGCTGCTTATCAGCCCTGGACCCCATTTCATAGAGAGATAATTGCAACCCAGAGAAACCCCATCACTTGCCTAGGGCCACACAGCTCTCTCCAGTGGTGGGAGAGGCAGACACTGACCACAGTAGCTGGCCTGTATCTCTCAGGGCAGGCGTCTGTCTCTCTTGGTGACTGCTCTGTCCTGTCCTAGCCCCTGCAGTGGTGGTTGCTATATATCGGCAATCAGCAAGTGTCTGCTGAGTGATTGTCAGGACCGTGTGGGGGGGGCAGACTTCATTATCCTTCTCTACAGGGGAGGAAACTGAGGCATGGAAGGCCTGGAGCTATGGGGCTGGGGTTTGGATACAGGGGCTGAGTACAGGCACAGCTCCCTGCCCCGCCCCCAGGGTCAGGGTGGGTTGGTGTGGTGCTGGGGTTGTCAGTTTCAGGGACTTGGGGCGTGGGTTGGTCCCAAAACAGAGTGACAAGCAGGCAGGGCTTGAGGAAGCTGCGTGTCCACGTCGTGGAATGCTCAGCATCGTGTCCACATCACCTGTGGAATGCTCAGCATCTCACCCAGCAGGAACCAGCCTAGTGGCTTTTCTCAGGGCCAGGGAAGGAGGGGAGCCCCGTCCCCGTGCCCCGCCCCTTGGCCTGGTTCACTAACCCACAATCCTCTGCTTCCAGCTGTGGGTCGCGGCCCCCAGGGGGACTGGACCACCAAGGCTGCTCAGTGACCTCCTTTCAGGATGGACAAGCCCTGTGTTTCTTCTGGTTTTTTTTATAAGTGCACTTGAGATGCTGAGGCAGGAGGATTGCTGTGAGTTTGAGTTTGGGGTCAGCCTTGGTGACACAGAGAGATCTTATGAGAGAGAAAGAGAGAGACAGAGAGAGAGAGAGAGAGAGAGAGAGAGAGAGAGAGAGAGAGAGAGAGAGAGAGAGAGAGGAGAGAGAGAGGGAGAGAGAGAGAGAGAGAACACTGGAGAGATGGCCCAGCAGTTAAAAGCACTGACTGCTCTTCCAGAGGTCCTGAGTTCAATTCCCAGCAACCACATGGTGGCTCACAACCATCTGTAATGGGGTCTGATGCCCTCTTCTGGTGTGTCTGGAGACAGCTACAGTGTGCTCATAGACATAAAATAAATAAATAAATCTTTGGAGGGAGGGAGGGAGGAAGGAAGGAAGGAAGGAAGGAAGGAAGGAAGGAAGGAAGGAAGGAAGGAAGAGAACTGGAATCAAGTCCAGAGACATTAGAAAGGCCGGGTCTTCAGGGGTAGGTGACTCCCAAAAGCCCAGAGCAGACAGCCATGAGACTATTTGGTTTGGTTTGATTTGTTTTTTTTTTTTTTTGAGACACGTTGTGTCTTTGTTAAGTTAGGATCTCACTTATCTGCTCACATTGGATTTGAGCTCCTGGGTTCCTAGTCATTCAGGCCACAGCATGCAGTCAGCAATTGTCCCTGTGTCCTGGAGTCCAGCAGCATCGATGGGCTTGGGAAGGGAGCAGCTGTGCAGTCTCAGGACCCTGTGTCCCACACCCTGCTGGGTCCTCCTGTTCCTGGAGCAGGGGTTGGGACTTGGCCCTTCCCCCCAGATGTCTCCATCTTCCTGCCCCTATGACCGCAGCCTTGCCAGCTTAGGGAGAGCCCACGGTCAGCTGACCATCTATTATCCAGACTGTCAGGGCTGGAAGAGTCGCGGCTTGGATGCAGCTGTGAGTGTTAGCACACATGGATAAAGCACCTACTAATGACTGGCCTTCCCGGGCTAATCACAGAGCTGGGGTCTTAACTTCCCTGTTTTACAGATGACAGATGGAGGCTTGGGGCAGATGCTCGCACCGGGGAAATTACTTTTACTAAAGAAGGCAGGGCCTTAAATAAACTGTTATCCCTTGTGTTCAGAAGCCCACAGCCATGAGTGATGGGTGTGAATGGGGGTGGGGTCTTCCCCGCCAGGTAGCCCCGACCACCCTTCTCGGGCCTCACCTTGCTCAGCCAATGGCATCTCCTTGCCCCTAGTGTCCCGGCTTCTGCCTCTCGGAGTGGATGGGGCTGCTGAGAAGACCTAGTGGCTTTCTTTTCTTCTTCTTTTTCTTTCTTTCTTTTTTTTTTGTAGTTGTTTTTTTTTTTGTTTGTTTGTTTGTTTTTCAAGACAGGGTTTCTCTATGTAGCCCTGACTGTCCTGGAACTCACTCTGTAGACCAGGCTGGCCTCGAACTCAGAAATCTGCCTGCCTCTGCCTCCCAAGTGCTGGGATTACAGGCGTGCGCCACTACCGCCCGGCAGTGGCTTTCTTTTAAGAACCAACTTGGTGTTGGCTCTAGACCCAGTGGCATCATAGCCCCAAGACTGGGACAGTGAGGAACACCCAGCCTGTTAAGGGCTGAACGTGATAAGGCTGCCTGCCCACCTCGTCCTGCTGAAGGCTGCCCACCTGGTCCTTGGGCCTCTGTTGGGTCAAGGGCACACGTGTGCGCACAGACACATGAGCCCACTATCCTGGCTGAGTTTTTGTGGCCGTGAGGAAACACCTTGACAAAAAGCAACTTTGGGGAGCAGAGGCATAGTTAGCTCACACTTCCGGGTCGCACCCTTCCCAGGAGGGAAGTCACGGCCGCAGCAGGGACCTGAAGCGGCTGCTCCCATCCCTTCTGTAACCGAGAGCAGAGAGAAATGAACGTGAGCAGACTGGCTGCCCGGCTTTCTCTGCTCCAACAGTCAGTGCCCAAACCTAGGGAATGGCGCCGCCTACTCAGGCCGGCTCTCCCTGTATCAATTAAGGTCAGGAAGACCCCCACCCAGGCATGCACGCCCACTGGCCAACCTGATCTGGATAAGTCCTTACCAAGACTCTTCCCAGGTGGCTGGTTATACACGGTGTCAGTTTGACAGTTACAACGAGCAGTCGAAGTCATTATCTCTAAAACCACAAGTGAATGAGCAGAGTCAGGGGTCTGTGCCTGAGGGGAGGCCACGGGAGAAGCTGGGGGTTCGAGCCTGTGTCCTGCTGTCACTGTGGCCTTTTCCTAATTTACCTTTAAGTTCCCTGAAATAACAATTCTGATAATAACATATACAAATGTCTAGGCTAGTACCTTGGCTCTGTTCCCAAACATGTCTCAATAATCCAATTTATTCTGAGTGCCACAAGGCTTGTTACCTTCTCGGATTCATGCATCTCGTCTATCTCCTCAGAGTTCAGGTGAATCTCCCATGCCTGACTCTTTCCCAGAATCAATCAATCAATCAATCAATCAATCATCAGTCTTTCTCTTTCTCTGTCTCTCTCTTGGAGCTTCCTCCTCCTGCCTGAGCTATTATTGGTGAAAGGCTTTTTTGTTGAAATGTGTTTACACACGCACAGAGATTCTTTATATCCTGCAGTAACCCAGGGCTAGGATTCAGCCCCGTGGCTGCTGCTTTGCCTGCACAGGGCAGTGTCACTCATCGGGTCCGGCTGCTTTGCTGCACCCTCACCGAAAGCTCATCTCTGATGCTCAGACATCCATTTATTATTGTCCTCTTCATCGTCAAACCCAGGCCTCCCGTGTTCCAGATGAGGAAACCGAGGCCCCAAGAACCACAGCTCTCTGAAGACCACACATCATGGAGGTGATGGAAGTGGAACCCAGCCAGCTGTCCTGACTCTCTGTCCCCTCCCACAGAAAGTCCATCAATAGGAACTCTGTGCGGTCCCGGCTGCCAGTCAAATCCTCCAAGGCTTATGGAACACTGCGCAAGGGTTCGCTCGGCCTGGACCCCCGGCCGCAGCAAGTGAAGAAGATCTTTGAAGCTTTGAAGAGAGGCCTCAGGTGAGTGGGGAGCGGCTCCTCCCCTCGTGCCCTTCCCACCTCTTCCTGGGGATGGCGGGTCTGTCTGAGGGACACAGGGCATGTGGCTGCTGCCACTTCAGCTGCAGCAGGGAGGCAGCTAGACAGTCTCTGGTCTCATGGTAGATGGATTGCCACACAGAGTCTGGGACTGCCAAGGATGTGAAAGACAGCTGTCAGCACCGTGCTGGCCTCTGGAGACTGACATCCTGTGCGCAGAGGGTCGCACGTGCAGAGACCCTGGGTGGGAGGGAACCTGTGCTCTGATCTCAGGTCTCAGCTCACACAGCATCAGGGGTGGGGTGGAGGGTCAGACAGTCAGGGGAACCTGGACCGGAGGCTGACGATTGGCAGAAGTGAGAACAAATGACAAGTTATTATTGGAACTTAAGGGGTACAGCACTCAGAAAACTCTTCTGTGTGGCACTGCCTCGGTGGGAGACAGACAGACAGACAGACAGACAGAGGTACTGAGAAGTATGTCAGGTGGTGTAGATGCTGAGAAGAAATCAAGTGAGGCTGGAAAGAATCTAACGTGTTTTAAAGGGATGTCCCTGGGCAGCCACACCGTGGCACAGCCACACCGTGTCATAGCCACACCGTGGCACAGCCACACCTTGTCACAGCCACAGGGGAGGAAGATAATGGGAAAGCCAGAAGCTTCGCAGTGCACGGACCCTGGCACAAGCGAAGCAGGGTAAAGGGGACAATGGGACAGGGCCGTGTGAGCTGTGGAGACCTTTGCTGTTCATCACAGGGCCGCGGAAGGTTCTGAGGTGAGGAAGGAGGCAGTGAGGCTTCAGGCCTGGGCTTTGAGATCCTCTCTGACAGCCACAGACCGGTGGTGGACGTGTGGGGGTGACAGGGAGCCAGGGAGCGGATCGGGGAGGAACAGGCGTGGAAAGGAGAGAGGAGAGAGGTGGCTGTGGAAACAGAAGAGATTTGGTTCTGTTCTGAGTGGGGATAGATGTCGCTGGGCTCCAGCCTCGTGAGGGTCGTGCGGCCTGGAGGGGGCGCTGGTGTCCCAGCTGGGAGAGAAGGAGAGCCGGGTCCCTAAGGGACAAGTCCAAACGGAAATGAACAAGCTCTGGGTGGATCCTCTGCTGGGACAGCTGATGGCAATCAGTAAGCTGATCTGATAAGGTAAACCCAGAGAGGGGAGAGAGACAGAGAGACAGAGAGACAGAGAGGCAGAGAGACAGAGAGACAGAGAGACCAAGACCGAGACGAGAACCCTGTTGCTATGGATTGGGCAGGAACCGTCATAGCAGGAAGGACTCACCTTGGCCCTATAGGAGAATGGCCTCTGGAAGCATCTCCCACATACGGTGGCACCTCAGTTCCCTAATGTTACAGCAGAGGCCACCCTGACCCAAGAGGACGGAGGACAGAAGGGGCCCTGAGAGGAGCGGGTTTCAAACCTCTCATTCTAGCTGAGATAATGCTCTTATTGTCGGAGAGGCTAAGGCCCTGTCAGACAGCGATGGGGGGCTGGGACCCTGCTGAGACAGGCCTATGTCCTTGGTCTTGAGGCCACATGAAGGGAAGGAACCCTGGGGAAGGGGAGCCCTGGCCAGGCAGATCTGGGTTCCTGATTTCTTGTTGTCTACCCAGGACACTAGAAGCCCTCGGCAGCACCCTGGGATCTGGGTTGGAGGATCCCCTCTTATCAGGATCAGGGAGGAGGGCAGAGCCCGGCCAGTGAGGTCAGTTAGCCAGCTGCCCTGACAGAGCCCAGCCCTGCGTTGTCACTCGAAGGGATTTTCCCTTCCCAGGAGCTGCCCTCACCTCAGCCACAATCCCCGTTACTTCTGCTGCTCAACATTTCACTGGGTCCTCCCTCCCCTTGGCCATCCTCCTTTTCTATGAGTTCTCTCTTCTCCCTCCCCACTGGACCTCTCTCCTTCCTACCCTCCTCTCTCCCCCTCCTTCTTCCCCCTGGGTCATCCCTTCTTTCTGCTCAAATCCGCCCCTTCCCCCCCACCCCCGCAGGGAACATCTGTGTGAACAGCAGGCAGAGCTGGACTACCTGTGCGGACGCCACACGGACACCCAGAGGGGCTCCAGGCTGGTGAGTGGCAGCAGCCAAAAGCCCAGCAGTGGTCTCCTCCCAGAGGCCTGTGGTATTTGTGGTGAACTTTCCTCTCATGATTCTGGGAGGAGCTGTCAGACAGGCGACTGCAGAGTGACATGTGTCTCTCTCTGATGGTCCAGATCCCCAAATTTGCCCATCTGACACACCGGAACCAAGAAGTTCATGGTATTCAGGAAAGTGGCCATTTCTCTGTCACAGGCCCTGCCCCTACTCCAAACTGAGCCTGTATGCTGTGGTGTCTAAGGTGGCAGTTTTCTGTGGACATCATGGTGCTGTCTGAGGCCAGACCCAGCCTTGGCAGGGCTCAGTGTATCAACAACCAACCCAGACAACACAATCACAGGATAAACCTGACCTTCAGACAAGCAAAAACTTTCCCCGTCTCTAGTCATTCTGATCCTTCTCACTCTTCTTTAACTTAGGGGGTCAGAGCCTGTGTCCCGGGCCAGTCCAGCCTCCCGCCCCTACTCACCAATCAGAAGAGACAAATCTAAAGTGGAAAGCAGAAAGGGGAGACTCAGCCAACGTGTTAACAGGAATAAGGGACCCCGGAGACACCCCAAAGTCTGAAGGTCCTGAAGTGAGATCAGAGTTTAAATGGAGGCCTAAGTTAGTCCCGGCTGGAGGTGTGGTCCCGCTCACCACGCTATCTGGGCATCAGTCATCCTGGAGAATGTGTGAAATCGTTGAGCAGTCAGGTCCTCCCTCCAGGCTGTAGCTTCTTTCCTTAGCCCAGCATGAAACTCCTGAGCATTTCCCTTTTCTCTGGTTCCTTTGCTTCAATAGTTGCACAGTCAGAAATACACTTTTCCTTAAACTGTCTTCATTTCTACACATCAGATTACGTCACCAGCTGCTGTCTGGTGGACGCAGCCTGCCTGGGTCATGCACCAGGAGTAAAGTCAGATGTCTTGTCACATGCTCTGGACTTCTTCCCAGCTGTGGCCCTGGGTCCCTCCTCCAGATTCAGCCTTGTGTAGGGCCTTCAGGATGGGCTGGATTCAAACTCAGACAAGAGAGAAAAACAGCAGAGTGGATATCAAAGTAGCGCCCGGTCCTATCTGGTCCCAGCTCCCACTGACTCAGAAGGCTGGGGTGCTGGGCGGGGTGGAGGCTCGGTCTCGCGTGGGTGTCAGCCACATGGAGCCTCCCTTTGTAGGTGCCTGGGTGAGGGCCAGAACAGACAGAGGGGAGAGGCACTTCCAGGACCTCACCCACTGCTAGTTCCACCTAACCCCAAGGGGGAGCACCAGTTCCCACAGTATGCCCTACTCTCTCTGGTCTAGAAGTCTCTCTCAGGTAGACAATGTTCAGAGCCTGTTTCAGAAGTCTCCACTGCCCGACGCTATATCACACTGGTGTTGGGGGAGGGCGGGGACCCCACATCTAGGATAGAGTGTCTGAACCCCATAGGGAGGGTTTTGTGGGTTTCCAAGAAGCCCAAATTAGAACACACCTCTTCAAAAAAATCTCAAATCCTTCCTAGCTCTTCATTTTTCAAAAAAGATTTATTTATTTATTATATGTGAGTATGCTGTAGCTGTCTTCAGACACAACAGAAAAGGGTGTCAGATCTTGTTGTGAGATGCTTGTGAGTCACCATGTAGTTGCTTGGATTTGAACTCAGGACCTTTGGAAGAGCAGTCAGTGCTCTTAACCACTGAGCCATTTCTCCAGCCCCAGCTCTTCATTCACCAATGTTACATTTATATATTTATTTTGTTTTGTTTATAGTGTGAGGGAGAGGAGGCAAAGCAGGTATGCCCCTGCCACAGTGCTCCTGTGGAGATCAGAAGGCAACTGTGGGCCCCAGACATCGCACTCCGGTCAGCACGCTTGGCTGCAGTCACCTTTAGCCATGGAGCCGTCCCGCTGGCCCGGGGCTTCATGTCTTAGCTGAACTTTGAATTCTGTGATCTCTCGGTCATCTTATGTGCCTACTATGGCTCTCCTTGTTGTGACAAGACAAACAGCTCCAGAGAGAAAAGGCTAGCTTTGTCTCAAGGCAAGACATCCAGAGGGTGAGCCCTCTGCGGCCGAGGGCAGCCCGTTGCAGCTGCAGCTAGGAAGCAGGGCGCGTTGGCATTGGTAGTTAGCTAACTTTCTCCTTGCTGTGTAGCCCAGGACCCCAGCCTCTGGGACACCACCACACTCATTCGGGGTCCATCTTCTCACCCCAACTGACGAAATCTAGAACCCCCCTCCCAGGCACAATCATCTTCAAGGTGACAAAATTACAATGACTGATGCCTTATTTTACAAATGAGGAGAGGGAGGCTCAGAGAGGTTGAGGACCTTGCCTGGGACACACAGGGACATAGTGCCAGGCCTAGAACTGGCTTACCCATAATGCATGCCTTTAGCTTGTTTTCTCCTGGGTGTCCGTGGCCGTGAGTGCTGCAGGCCAAGGCTTTGTCCTTGAAGCACAGATGCCCCTGTGGTGAGAGCTCTCTGAGGCTGACCCCCTCCTTTCCCTCTGCAGGCCTTCTACTATGACCTGGACAAGGTGAGCCCGTGTCCCTCCCCCGTGCGGTCTCCAGGGTGGGTAAGACTGTCTGGGGTGGCCTTGCATCCCCAGTGTACTCGGGCAGAACTCCTGAGATTCCTCTTGTGTTATAAGCAGAGAAACTGAGTCCCAAGGTCAGCCCCTCTGAGGTTTGAGCTCAGTTCCCCTGATCCCGGGGAAGCTGGAGGGGTGGCGGGAGGGAACTGGGCGGCGGGAACCCTGGCCGCTTCTAAAGCAGTTTTTCTTACTCTGGGAGAAGCAAATTCGCTTGGTGGAGAGACACATCCGGAAGGTGGAGTTCCACATCAGCAAGGTGGGTGTCCTGGGCGCCGTGGGGTGTCACTGGGCACCGTGGAGTGTCCTGGGCGCCGTGGGGTGTCACTGGGCACCCTGCGGGTGTTATGTGGATACAGTAGGTGTCATGTGGAGGTAGTGGGTGCTGTTAAGTGTAGTAGGTATCGGAGCTTGGTTGTCATGGTAACAATGATTGGCAGCAGGCTCGGCCCTGGGTGAGGGTGAGGAGCATCTGGGCTTCCCAGGCCTTTGGGCCTCTGTCACTGATTGGTACAGAGGACTTACGGCTTGGTCTTGGAAGGCTCTAACTGTCTCTGTGAAGCCAGGAACGTAGAGCGATGTGCCCATAGTCCCCCAGCAAGTCCCTTAGGCTTAAGGGACTCCTTCTCCCTCACCCTCCTCCTCCTTCACCCTCCTCCTCCCTCACCCTCCTCCTCACTCACACTCCTCCTCACTCACCCTCCTACTCACTCACCCTCCTCCTCACTCACCCTCCTCCTCCTTCTTGAGACTGGGTCTCACTGTATAACCCTGGCTGTCCTGGAACTCAGTATATAGACCAGGCTGGCCTTGAACTCACTGCTTGCTTCTGCCTCTGCTTGCCTCTGCCTCCCGAGTGCTTGGATTAAGGCCTTGTGCACACACCCTTCCCTTCCTTTAGGCTTTTCAAAACACACACTCTCGAGAGCGCACCTTCCTCCCCAGACCCACAGGGTGGGCAGCTGTCACAGGTCACTTTCCACTCCACAGTTGGGACTCCAGCAGGGAGAGGGGGTGACAGAGTTACTCGTGTCTACTGTGCTCAAATGTGTGTGAGCGATCCTTGGTGCTGGGGTGCTACGTGGGTGGGCTCAGAGGCACGAGGAGCACAGGGCGAGGCTGGCCCAGGGGACAGACGGTTGGCATGGGCTCATGCCCGTGTGTCTGCCGCAGGTAGATGAGCTCTATGAAGGCTACTGCATCCAGTGGCGTCTGCGAGACGGAGCCTGCAACATGCAGCGGGCCTTCAGCAGCAGCACCCAGAGCCGAGCCTCCCGGGAGAGCCTGCAGGAGCTGGGCCGCAGCCTGCAGGGCTGTCTGGAGGTGGGTCACTTCTCTCTGCCCTTGCTGTGGGCCGCTGGGTCGGGGGACGGAGCTGGCCAGTGATTGATCCGACTGTGGTCCTTGCAGGACATGTGCATCATAGAGGGGGCCTTGGAAGGTCACCTGGGCGAGTTTCATGTCAAGATGAAAGGTGAGCTCCAAGCCGGGCTGTGCTGGGTGTCGGGTCTTCCTAGCTGCCCCGAGAGCTGGCCAAGGGCGGGCGGTATGGCCTGAGTCCTGGGGTCTGGGGGCCAGCCCTCGCGACACGGGGTAGGCTCACTGCTCTCTGAGGTATAGTACCATCCCTTCCACCCTCTCCACCATTGAAACCCTTCCCATGTTGCCAAGCAGACCCCTGTACCCCTGGGTCTCTGGGCAGGGGCCACTCACCCATTTCTGTGTTTCAGGCTTGGTGGGCTATGCACGCCTCTGTCCCGGAGACCAGTATGAGGTACAGCCAGGGAGGCCCTGGGAGAGAGGTCCCGGGCAGGCAGTGAGTGGGTTCCCCTGGGTTGCCTCTACACACCTCCCTCTGTGCCTCTTGCAGGTGCTCATGCGCCTGGGCCGTCAGCGATGGCGGCTGAAGGGCCGGATAGAGCCAGATGACAGCCAGACCTGGGACGAGGAGGAGAGGGTCTTAGTGCCCACGGTGCACGAGAACATGGAGATCAAGGTGGGGCAGGGTCCAGGGAGGGGCCCCCGGAGCCTGGGTGCTGGGCTGAGACACCACTGTCCTTTCCCCTGTGCCCCAGGTGACGGAGCTTCGAGGCCTGAGCTCAATGGTGGTGGGTGCGGTGACATGTGACATTGCGGACTTCTTCACAGCCCGACCCCAGCTTGTGGTGGTGGACATCACCGAGCTGGGCACCATCAAGCTGCAGCTGGAGCTGCTGTGGAAGTGAGTGCCACCTGCCCTCGGTGGCTGAGCCCCGCCCTCGGTGGCTGAGCCCCGCCCTCGGTGGCTGAGCCCCGCCCTCGGTGGCTGAGCCCCGCCCTCGGTGGCTAAGCCCCTTCCTCTGCTGTGCACTCCCCCCACCCCCTCACCAAGGCCACCCCAGCTTTGGGAGCAGGGGAGCCGAGTGGTCCTGCCTGCTCCCCAGGAGACTCCGGCATAGCCATCTCTGTCCTCACCACCCCATCCCGTCCTTACAGCCACGCTGGCCTGACCTTCACAGCAGCCCTGTCCACTTCTCCCCCACGCCCCCTGTGACCTTGAATACCACTCGCTTTTGGACACATAGCCAGCTGAGCCGCAGCACTTTCTTTCTTTCTTTCTTCCTTCCTTCCTTCCTTCCTTCCTTTCTTTCTTTCTTTCTTTCTTTCTTTCTTTCTTTCTTTCTTTCTTTCTTTCTTTCTTTCTTCCTTCCTTCCTTCCTTCCTTCCTTCCTTCCTTCCTTCCTTCCTTCCTTCCTTCCTTCCTTCCTTCCTTCCTTTCTTTCTTTCTTTCTTTCTTTCTTTCTTTCTTTCTTTCTTTCTTTCTTTCTTTCTTTCTTTCTTTCTTTCTTTCTTTTTTTGGTTTTTCCAAGACAGGGTTTCTCTGTGTAGTTCTGGCTGTCCTGGAACTCACTCTGTAGACCAGGCTGGCCTCGAACTCAGAAATCTGCCTGCCTCTGCCTCCCAAGTGCTGGGATTACAGGCGTGCGCCACCACCGCCCGGTGCCATGGCATTTTCTAAGTGGTTTTTTTTTTTTTTTTCTTCTTGCCTAGTCTCTCAGAAGGACTGTCTTCTGCCTGTGCAGGCCTCTTCCCGTGCCACCCTGCCCTGGGTGTCCTGTCCTTTCCGGTCCAGGGCTGAACTGTCCCTTTGAGGCCTCCCACTAGGTCCCGCACTACAGGGTGCAGGCTCAGAACAGTATGTGTGGAGTCTGGGTTCCACCCTGCACTACCTTCAGTAGCAGAGCCATCTTGCATTTTCAGGCTGCCCCTTCCTGTCCCTAGAGCAGGTGTGGCAGGGTGGGGAAGAGCTAAGAACACAAGAACACAGTCCAACTCAGTCACCCAGGATACCCTCAGGTCATGCCATGCTAGGCCAGCCATTCCTAAGTTCCGAGTCCTGCTGGTCTGGGTGCCCTCAGGCGGAAGTACCTCAGGTCTCTGGGGTTTGGGCTCTCATGGTGGCTTTGGTGCTCTCCTCAGTCAAGGGGCATCCTGTGCCCTGGCTCCCTGAGCCTAGCCTGAGGGTATCATGACTATCAGTGCCAGCTGAGGGCACGGCTTTGGGATAAGAGGAAATTGGGATGAATTCAGTTCTGGCTCCTTTGTGTAGGGGATACTCATCCAAGCAAATTCCTTGTCTCAGAGCTGTAATTTCCATCCCATGTAAATAGCCAGTCACAGATCTCTCACCAGCCCATGGACTTGTGGGAAGGAGCCGCAGAGTTCCTTTGAAAGACAAGGGAACTAACTGCCTGTGTCTGCAGAGCCCTGGGTCCCACCTGAGGCCCTGCTGGTCTCTGCTCTGTCCCTGCAGTCCCTTGGACGCTGAGTGCCGGCTGGTGTCACCCAGCCCCACTGGCAGGTTCTCCGTGGGCAGCAGGAAGGGCTCCCTCTACACATGGACCCCGCCCAGCACCCCCAGCTTCCGGGACAAGTACTACCTGGTGAGTGAGCCTGTTCCTAGGAGGGTGGGCAGCGCGCGCAGGACATGGCTGCTTGGGGTTCCGCTATTGGGGCCGCAGGGCTGCTGTGACTCTGTCTTCTGCTCCCGGAGGTTGTGGGAATTGAACTGGGTATGGGACCTACGTGGTGTGTGCGTGTGCGCTGTGTGTGCATGCTGTGTGCATGTGTGTATGCTGTGTGTGTATGTGTGTATGCTGTGTGTATATGTGTGCTGTGTATATGGGTATGTGTGTCTGTGTGTGTGTATGTGTATATGTGTGTTTGTGTGTCTGTGTGTGCTCTGTGTATATGTGTGTTTGTGTGTATGTGTGTGTGCTGTGTGTATGTGCTCTGTGTATATGTGTGTTTGTGTGTCTGTGTGTGTGTATGTGTATATGTGTGTTTGTGTGTCTGTGTGTGCTCTGTGTATATGTGTGTTTGTGTATTTGTGTGTATGTATGTGTGCTCTGTGTATATGTGTGTTTGTGTGTTTGTGTATGTATGTGTGCTCTGTGTATATGTGTGCTTGTGTGTGTGTGTTCTGTGTATATGTGTGTTTGTGTGTGTGTATGTGTGCTCTGTGTATATGTGTGTTTGTGTGTGTGTATGTGTGCTCTGTGTATATGTGTGTTTGTGTGTGTGTATGTGTGCTCTGTGTATATGTGTGTTTGTGTGTATGTGTGTGTTCTGTGTATATATGTGTTTGTGTGTATATGTGTGTTTCTGTGTATGTCCTCCACCCAGCCACAGACTTGGCCTCACTTTGCTGGGGAAACTTAAAGTTTCCAGGGGTGTGATCTGGAGCCCTGTACAGGAGCTCAACTTTCTCCCCATGACCTCCAGGGGACAAGGTCTCCCTGGAGCCAGGGCCACCCTCCTCTCTCCTTCCCTGGGGGGCGGGGCCAGGGGGACTGAAAGCTGTGCACATGGGCACCTCATTACTTCTCTTGGTGTTGTCCTTGGGATGGTTCCGCACAGGGACCTTTCTTAATGGCCCCACCACTGCTCCCCACACCCTGCCCCACAGGCAACTGTGTGTTTACTCAGCAGAGATGGCGGTCACCTCAGTGCGGTGCTGTAGCTATCCACAGGCCAGACACACTCCTCAGTGGGGACATCTGTTGTCCCAAGCGTGCACCTATCCACGGTCCCAGGCCCTGGAACCTCTCTGCACACACGCCCTCAACACTGAGGGTCCTGACTCAGATACCACGTCTCCTCCCAAGCCCCTGGACACCCTGAGTGCTTGGGTGCCCTACCCCTCTATCTGCTTTGGTCTCTATGCTCAGGCTCGGTATTGGCAAAGAACACAGTCAGTGCAAAGGTCCTGAGGCAGAAGCATGGTGAGGATGAAACTATGAAGTTGAGGCCTGAAGGGCGAGCTAGAGGGTGACAGGGCATCAGCACCCCTGGATGCCCGTCACCTTGGCAGATCCCCATCATCCCGAGCGCCTGGGACACAGGGGTGGCGTTACAGTCCTTGGGGCGGCTGCTGAGGTTGATCCTGCATCCCCTCCCAGTCTGTTCTCCAGCCGCCGATGCAGCAGGCCCTGCTGCTAGGTGGGCCCAGGGCCTCCTCCATCCTCGGCTACCTGTCTGACAGTGAGCGTCAGGGTCCCTGCCTGCGGAGCCGGAGCCAGGAGCGACTGGAGATGGATTCCTTCAGCTCTGAGGACCCCAGAGACACTGAGACCAGTACTTCAGCATCCACCTCAGAAGTGGGCTTCCTGCCCATGCCCGTGGCTCCCACAGCCTGCAGAGAAGAGGAGACCAAGGAGGAGCCCCCGCCTCTGGGCCTGCTGCCAGGCCTGGCTCCCCCAGCCGGGGGTGTGCGTATAGAGCAGCCTGGCTGGAGGGACTTGGGAGGAGAGAGGTTGCAGGACGCCCCCATCCACAGCCCCATGGCGCCACGGAGCCGGAAGGGCCAGGAGGATGGAGATGCGGGGGACGGAGTGGAGGGGCCTGTGCAGGAGGTCCTGGATCTGCTGCGGTCTGCAGACCCGGCGCAGCCCCAGCTCAGGGAGCTGGAGTACCAAGTCCTTGGCCTCAGGGAGCGGCTGAAGGTATGCCCACCGCGCACGCGCACGGGACAGCGTTGCTTTGCTGCGGGCCAGAGGCTGGGGAGCAGGTGCGGGGACCTGCCAGCCCAGGTTAGCATCCCAGCCTCGCCCCTATGTGACCTGGGTGGGCCGAGTCTCCCCCCTCCTCAGTTTCCCCACTTTTCAAGGCCTCTGAGGAGAATACCAAGGGGAGGCCGGAGCGCGCAGTGAGTAATTTGCTCCGTGTCCAGCCAGACCCTGGCTCCATCGAGAATCTTCGGATGTGGGTGGGCCGGCAGGGGCTGCGATTTATGGAAGGCCTTGCAGCACCTGCCAGCCTCATCTCTACAGCCATCCAGAACCTTCCCCCGCTCAGCCAAAGGAGTTCTCTCAGTGGCTCTCAGAGCTGCTGCCCTGGACGGATCCCTGGTCTCTCTCTGTTTACATTTTTCAAATACAAAAAATAAAATGTAGACCACACACACACACACACCAGCTTCTACAGGTGCCAATGAGCCCACTCTCGGGTGTGACACATTTTTTTCCCTCATAACTATACAACACACGCATCTTCAAAAATTCTTTTTCATTCTCTTTCTTTTTCTTTCTTTCCCTTCCTTTCTTGGTTTTTTGGATTTGTTTTTTTCGAGACAGGGTTTCTCTGTGTAGCCCTGGCTGTCCTGGAACTCACTTTGTAGACCAGGCTGGCCTCAAACTCAGAAATCCGCCTGCCTCTGCCTCCCAGAGTGCTGGGATTACAGGCCTGCGGCAGTCTCCTCTTCTTATAGTCTGTCTTCTGTCTCCGTACTGCCCCGGCCTTTGACAGGCCACGCCCACATGCACCAGGAGTGAGAGTTTGAGGAAGACTTGTCACTTTTATTGGTACTTTTCCAGCACTTCTGTGAGAAACCATTTGGGTCGCAGGCACACAGCTTCTGTCACACTCCTGTATTCTGAAGAGTCACAAGCACTTTGTATGACCCCGCAATAGCACAATTATTCAAAGCATCAATGAGACACTTCTCTTTTCTGGAAAACAGCTAAGAACAATAAAAAAAAAATAGTTCGCCCCTTCAGTTTGACTTCTAAAGAGAGTCACCCACAGAGCGTCCGTAGACTCTGATCCTTGCTAAGAGGCCCAGGCTGGCCTTGACCCCACGCACGCACGCACGCACGCACGCACTGGGCTCAATGCACAGGCTCTGCTCTACGTGCAACTTCCCCACTGAGGGTGAGCGAGTGGCTGCTCCGCGTCCCCGTGACTGCTGTCCTTTCCCGTCGCGTGTTCGACCACCTGTGCTGTTTGTCGGGAGTTTTGCTGTGAGGATGGCCTCGCGTGTAGGGCTCAGCTCATGGTGCCAAGCGCAAGCCCCGGGCGTGCCTGGTGGTGAGAATCGGAGAGTTAACTGAGCCTTCTTGAGGCAGGAGGTGTGGAGAACTGCGGGGACCACAACACTGTCTACTAAATCAGCTGTCCTGAGGGCTGGGGGGGACACAGCTCAGTCAGTACTTGCTGAGCAAACATGAGGACCTGGATTCACCTCCAGGACCCACATAAAGAGAAGGCAGGCGCCAGCAGGCATATTAGCACTGTAGAAGAAGGAACAGGGTCCCTGGGCCTCGATGGTCAGCCAGTGTGGCCTAATCGTCAAGATCCCAGTAAGAGACCCTGCATCAAACACAAAGCAAAAAGCAAGGCCGACAGACACCTCTTAAGGCATGACACCCAAAGTTGTCCTTACATGGCTCCTCTGGGTACACACACACACACACACACACACACATGCACACACATGAAAAAGGAAGAATTTTTAAACAAAAGTGCTCACGTGGACCTTGTACTTACTGGCTGGCACTTTGCACTGTGGCGCTGGGGGCCATGGGTCAGCGTTGCTGGTTCAGTGACATAACTCCTTAAGTCACAAGAATCTGCTATGCCTATTCGTGTGTGCTCGTACACGCACATACATACATACATGCATGTGCGCTTGCAGAGTTTTACTCTAAGGCAAGGAGGATTCTCTGTGGGCTTAGTATTTTGTTGTTGCATACACACACACACACCCCTGCCCTGCAGGCAGCCCCTGGTTTGGAAACAGAGGTCTCTGGACAGCTTGACCAGCGGTGGGCAGTGGCTCCCGCATGCCTTCGCATTCAGAGCTCGCCCCCAGCTTCTGTGTCTTGTCAGGGTGACTGTCAGGGTACTCTGAGTGCAGAGCAGGTTTCTGGTTTTGCTGAAGAATGAGGCATCAGCCAAGAGCAGGGGCAGGTGTCAGCCGCCATAGAGTGGCGCCCCCTTGTGGAGGAAGCCCTGCCCTGCGTGATCCCCACCCGGGGACTTTCAGATCTCTCTCTCTCTGGCCATGCTCCCTTGTGTCAGGCCTTGTTGGTGGGACACTGGAAGTTGCACATCCCAGGCTCGTCCTGCTGAGACCGGAGCCATGGCTGGGCTGGCTGGGGCTGGGGCTGGGGCTGGGGCTGGGGCTGTCACCTTCTGGCTGGGTATGGAAGGTCAAAGCCCTCACCCTGGCGCTTGTCCACAGCCCCGAGGGGTGCAGCCGGAGCCCGTGTCAGCACAGAGTCTGATGGACTGTATCCTTGAGAGCTTTGCGTTTCTGAATGCCGACCTTGCCAGCGATGAACTGTCCCTGTGTGGGGGCTCCCAGGCTCCTGAGTGAGTGCACCCCAAATGGGCACACATCTGGACTGCTATAGCTCCACGCTAGTCTATCTTGTATAGTTTTACTGTGCACGGTGCCTCCTCTCCATGACACTGTCTCCACACAGCAAGCCTTTATGGCCCCTAAGGGTCTCTCAGGCAGTAACAGCAGCACACAGCTAAACTCTGGCCTTGCCTCCAGTAGCTGTCGTGCTAACCTCCACAGAAACTGTCTTGCCCACAACCCCCTCTGGACTTCCATCCACCTCTGTCTTAGCACCTGCCCCGTCAGGGCCACTTCTACCCCCAGCTCAGCATTACAGCAGGGGACAGTCGCCACCTCTTCCTCTAATCCAGTGGTCCCTCAGGGAGATTCCAAGTCTGCTACCTTCCCCAGTGTGGTGACCCAGTTGGGCCTTGGTGGGGTGGGGGTGGGGCTCAGCTCTAGGTCTAAGCTTCCTGCCCACTTTACAGAAGAGCAAAAGGAGGCTCTAGCAACCACCCAGAGAGAGTCGCAACCTCAGGCCCCCTGGGAAGCCATGCCCTGCACATCTGTTGGATGCTAGGCAACAATCTCTCCCCTTTTCCTCTAACAAGGAGCCCCGTCTCTGATCTGGAGCTGAGGTGGGAGGAGGTGTCAGGGAAGGGGTCCCTTTGCTAATCTAATGGTCACTCCATTCTTTCGTCTTCTCAGGAGGGACATCCCCCCACCTCCACGGCCATCACTGAAGGTGTCACCCAGCGAGCTCACAGCTGGTGCCCCTGAGCTGGACACACTGCTCACTGTCCACCTTCAAGTCTGCAAAGTCTTACTTCAGGTGTCTGGGTGGGGCTTGGCCAGGGTGGGGACTGGGCTCAGAGGCAGTGAAAAGCCTGGGCCAGGTAAGAGGACCCCCTACCCCCAGAGCCATAGAGTCTCCATGGGCAGGGGGTGAGGAACCACATGGGTCTCAGAGAGCCAAGCCCTGGACCGAGTGGATGGTTCTGAGGTACATGTGTAGGCACCGCACCAGTCCAAATTGGCTTGACCTCAGAAAGTATCCAAGGTGGGTCTCAGGCCATGCTGTTCCCAGTGGTTTGAATGCCGTCAGATGCTGGCCATCTTTCAATTGCTTTGAGATGTCTAGCTAGACTTGGGTGGGCTGACCCTGCGAGCTCAGCTTGGTGAAGAGAAGGAGCTTAGATCATGGTCTAGAAGCTACCTCTAGGACAGGGTAGCTGTGGGTAGTTGTGGGCAGAGACATACGTACATGCTGGGTAAACCTGACTATCTCGCTGATTCTAGAAACTGGCCTCCCCTAATTTGTCAAGGATGGTGGAGGACTACCTCCTGGAGGAAGCGGCACAGCAAAGGCAGGTTCTGGAAGTGCTTTCAGACCTTGACCTTGAGCAGGTCAGCAAGGCCAGGTCGGTTGAAGAGAGTAAGTAGCCGCTAGGCACACCCCAAGGCCTTGCCCCCTCCTTCTCCCCCATGACGGGTGGATTCCATGGGCTCCCACATTTGTTCGTCTCGGTACACTGGCAAGGACACTGCTGGTTCCCTGAAGCCAGGACCACCCACATGCTGGTGTCCCCTCCGAGGAATGGCTGTCACCTCTGTTCTGTGGCTCCCGCTGCACAGCTGTTTGGGGAGTCCCGTTTCCTAGTCAGGACGGCAGTGAGTGGCTGATCTTGAGAGCAGGGACTAGGAAGATGCTTGAAGCCAAGACTGTTCCCTTGGGGTGACAGGGGCCTGAGAGGAGGTCCCTGTACTGGGTCTCCTGCCCTCGCTTCCCACCTTGGGTCCTTGTGGAGGGGTTTCTGCTGCTCGCGGTTGTTCCCTGCCCAGACTGCTGAGTAGCTGCTGGCTCTCAGTCATCCCACAGGCTTCTCACAGGAAGGGTGGCCTGGCACTGTGGCAGGGGTGCACACAGCCTGGTGGCGTCCTGGCCTGCCCTGCCTCCACACTCCTGAGCCAGCTCAAGAAGACATTCCTGCATCGCGTCCGAGGGAAGTACCCCGGCCAGCTGGAAATAGGTAGCGTCCTCCTTGCTTGCCCTGTCCCTGGGGGAACAGCAGCGCTGCAGCTGGGGTCCTAGCTCTGTGCATCTTCGCTTCCCTGACCCTAGGAAAGCAGGCCGTGTATCTCCGTCTTCCACCGAGCCTTCAAGCGTTCTTAGAGGCCGGTGTGCAGGCATGCGCCCTCCAGGTGTCCTGCTAGCTATCAGGCTGGACACTTCCTGAGGGCAGCTGTAGCATTTCCTGTGGAGCAAGTGAAGGTTGCTCCCGGGAATTCCAGGGTTCTGGCTCTGGGATTCAGTCCACTGTGGTGGTTACTGGCTAGCTGGTGTGCTCTTTTTCTTGGTCAAATAAAGAACTAAAAGACAGAAAAGGGACTTGAGCTGAGTCAAACTGTACCTTATTGGCAAATGCTACCAACTTCTAGAGTAGAGAAGGTTCTAGAACTGGTCTGCTGACTCTAAGGGGCCCTGCCTGGGCTCCCCTTTCCCAGAGTCCCTTTCAGCGGACACAGACCTGTTTATTGAGAGGCTCATGGCCCTTCCCTCTGCCAGTGTGTCGCAGGCTCCTGGAGCAGGTGGTGGGCTGTGGCGGGCTGTTGGTCACAGCAGGGCTCCAGGAGGAGCAGGTGGTCACCTGGTTCCAGTTCCACAGCTACCTGCAGCGGCAGAGCATCTCTGACCTGGAGAAACACCTGGCTCAGCTCACCAAGGAAGGTAAGGCCTCGTGGTGGCTCGGGCCACCGTTCAGAGCCCCTGGAACTCTCCCTCTACCTGTCAAAACCGAGAGCCAGTGAGACCACAGTCAGCTGTGGTAGAGATTAAGAGAGGGCGGGTGAGCAGCCCAGAAGAGCTCCAGGGAGAGGAGGCAGCCGTGAAGTTTGGGCTTGTTCTGGTTTCTTTTTGAGTCATAGTCTCACTAGGTAGCCTCGGCTGACTTCGATCTCACCAGCCTTTGGCCTGGGCCTCCCAAGTTGCTGGGGTTACAGGCATGTACCACTGCGCCACGGCTGGCCCGTGGTTCTGCTCATTTTTAGGGTGTGTCTGATCCACTTGTGGGAAATGTTTGTCGGGATGTGGCGATGCCCCCGTCTTGGAGTTCCCTCTGTGACTAATGTGGCCAAAGCCTCGACCGATGGCACCTGCCTCTTCCTGTCTTCCAGTTACTCTCATTGAGGAACTGAACTGTGCAGGCCCAGCCAAGGCCTTGAGGAAGCTGCATGGGAAGTGTCTAAGCCAGCTGCAGCCACTGCCCCAGACACTTCAGGCCTGGGCACTGCTGCAGCTGGACGGACCCCCGAGGCTGTGCCGGGCGGCCAGAATGCGCCTGGCCAGTGCAGCCAGGAACAAGCGCTTCCGGGAAAAGGTGATCAATCTTGGGGTAATCCACCTGACAATACAGCTGGCCAGATTGACAGGTCTCACCTGTTTGGAGAAGGGCTGAGTTTGGGTCACTGGAGCATTTGCAGTGTGCACGGCCCAGCTGGGGACCTGCTCCTGTCAGGCTGGCTCTGTCCAATCCCGGTCGCTTTCCCCAGGCTCTGCTGTACTACACCAATGCCTTGAATGACAGTGACTCCAGGCTCCAGCAGGCGGCGTGCATGGCTCTGCAGCAGCTCGGGGTGAGTCCCTTGTCCTCATAGTGACAGGAGGCCACCAGCGGTTGGGGCCAAAGCAGCAGCAGCGGTGGGGTGTGTCAACCGCTTGATATGCTTTCACTGGAACAAGGGATGGGATGGTGGGGCGGTAAAGGGTTTCACCAACAGCAAAGGGACTCCAACCGCAGAGGTCCCCACACCAAAGGGATTTCCTGAACTATGACAAATTCGTGTGAGAAGATAAAACATGGAAATGTAAAAGCTACCTATCATCTTGGTCTTTGGCAGAAGTGGCCACTTTTGGCACATTTTCTTCACGCTTGCAGGAAATGTGTGCCTACTGAACACGGCTCTAAAGTGAGCTAAGGACTACATGCATGCCTACAAGCATGAGGGACTGAATGGAATCCCCTGAACTCACGTTTGTGTTTGTTTTTGTTTTTTAAAGCCAAGCATGAAGACACACACTTGTAATTGCAGTAGAGGTGGGGGCAGGGCCCTTGGGGCTCACTGGCCAGTTAGCAGGTCTTACTTGTGAGCTCCAGCCTAGGAAAGACCCTGTCTCAAAACACAGTGCAGACGGCACCTGCTCACTCTGGTTTTGTTTACTGTGTGTGGAGGTGTGTGTGTGTCTGGTGGGACACATGTATAAATCTCTACAGAGTCACACACAAATACATGTAGTTTTCATGCATTGAAAAAAAAAAATCCAGGTGTGGTGGCGCATACCTGTGATCCAGGCCAGCCTAGGCCAAATGGTGAGTTCATATCTCAAAAAAGTCTAAAAGCCACTCTGAGGATTCATTATGTGAACAGGTTTGTAAAAAGTGGTCCTGGGTTCCAGCTCCTCTTTCTGGACTGGATGTGACACAGGGGCCTCAGGGCCTGTGAACTCCGCCGTCCCCACCCTCTCCCTCTGCACTCCCATGCTAGGAATCTGCTTTGTATAACCTGTTACCCTCTTGAACATGGGAGCTGAACTCAATGTAGAAGAAGCCCACCAACATCACTTGCTCAGGGTTGTCTCTAAAAGTCCTTGGAGGTGCCTGCTGAGGCTCAGGTGCTGGTGAAGGAGTCAGAGGCCTTGTGGGAGCCCTGAGTGTGGCAATTAGGCCCTGGTTCTCCAGACAGAGTTGAGTTCCAGTGAGCAAGTCCCAGAAGGCAGCTGGGTTAGATAGTGTCCACAGACAAGCTGTTGGTGGTCTTGCTTGCAGGCCTGCACTGGGGTGTGGAAGACACTTCCAAAAGTGCTGAAGGGCCTGAGGCCTCTCGAGGACAGAGGAGGCCCTGGGGATCATGCTGGGTTTAGCACCTCAGGGATGACAGTGAGGTCTGTCAGCTACTTAAGAAGCCCCTTTCCTCCTGACCTTACAGGGCGTTGAAAGCATCGAGCAGATCGTCAGTCTGTGTCAGTCTGACCTGGAGGCCGTGCGAGTTGCAGCTCGGGAAGCAACACTGTCATTTGGTAAAGTGCAGTCAAAGGGCCTGTGTGGCACATTGGGGCCCCAGAGTTCTAGTGGAGACGGGTGAGACTACCTTGGCTCAGTACGGGGCTGCCAGGGACCCTGCTACAGCTTACACCATGCTTAGCAGGCCCTGGCCTGGGCTGGCTACCTGCACAGCAGGTTGGCAGCCAGGGGTAACTTTTTTTGCATGCACTCTATGGCCCTTGGCAAATGGAGGGCGGGGCAAAACCAGACTAGCACCCAGATCTCCACCATAGGAGGCTGTCACTGCTCAGTCATCAGCAGGGTGGGGACCCCCAGCACTACTGCCCTACCACTCTAGAGGCCAGCCAGTGAATGGCAAGCACTGTCATTCCAGGTGAGAAAGGTCGCTTGGCTTTCGAGAAGATGGACAAACTCCACTCAGAACAGGAAGCCTTCTGTCAGGAAGCAGACGTTGAAATCACGATTTTTTAAGACGCTGTGATTGATGAGCTCAAATCGGGCGTCTTTCTTCCTTATGCTGCGTAGCCTCCATAGCACCCAGGATTTGGATGGTGCAGGCTAGCCACTCCCTCACAAGCCTGAGCTTGGGGTCGTCAGTACCCAGCCTGAGGATAGCAGTGGTGTATTCACAGAGCAGGTAGAAGTGGCATGTGGGAGGCTATGCCCCCACCCCCACCCCAAATGCTGCTTTTGCTTTCCTGGGGTACAGTGCCAGGGCAGCTGGAACTGCCCAAGGAGCAAGGGTCTGGGGCAAGGTGAGACTCCAAGACAAGACACACATGGAGAGCAAGCTCCCTGCATACCCTCAGCCGGGGTCTGATAAACAGGCTGCAACAGCTGGGCAGTGGCAGGCCCACTTCCAGTGCACGGTACCCGCAGGGCATTGGACAAATGCTCCAGCACCGGACCTGAGGGGAGGCTCCCACTGCGGCAGCTATAGAGACCCACAATGGGTTTCCTACCTAAGCAGATAAAGCACTCCAAGCTGGTGTCTGAGATGCCCACAAGGGGGCTCTCAGGGCTGACCCTGTCACCCCCACTTGGAGTCCTGCGGGCCTGTGTGCTGACTTGGTATTTATTTGCTTCCTTCATGTCCATTTCCTGAAATCTCAATTAAAACTCTGTAGTATGTCCACCTTACTGCCAAAGCACATGATGTGTCTGTAGCTATAACATGGGAGTGGTGGCCGGGACCACACGACACTCTGCAGGACCCATGGGGGATCCTCCCTACATTCTTGATACCTGACTCATGGTAGGCTGCCCTCCTGATGGCATTTTGGGGACACCCCAGGCTTTTCTCAAGCCTTCACCCCACTGGATTTTTTTTTTAAGACTTATTTATTTATTGTATGTAAGTACACTGTAGCTGTCTTCAGATGGTTGTGAGCCACCATGTGGTTGCTGGGATTTGAACTCAGGACCTTCGAAAGAGCAGTCGGTGCTCTTAACCTCTGAGCCATTTCTCCAGCCCCACCCCACTGGATTTATCCCAAAGTTATACATCAGTCAGCTTTTACCCTGATGTTCTTGTGAGAATTCACTTTTACACCTGAAGATTTCAGTTGTGAGTAGACACAGCACTTGGACAGTTCTGTGACCAGGACCACAGTGGGGACTACTTGCTGCACAAGCCAACTGTGAATCTGAGGGGTTATGGGGCTGTGCTTTCTACAGTGACATCTGGCACTGCACAAGTCTCAAATGACTTTGAAAACTGGAAGTCAGTCACCTTGGTTGGGGCCTTACATACTTAGTCTTGTACATGAACAGGAGGTCACACTACTTTTGGGTCTCATTTTTATTTCTAGGTCAAGTATACATTAGATGAGGTTTATGGATGTCCTGAGACATGATGACCATGGTATCTGACAGGCAGCTGGCTAAGGGTAGTCTGGTGGCTGGAACAGGGATTCCAGTGACCTTGAGTCTCAAAGTAGCCTGGGTTGCCAAAGGGGGAGTTTCTGAAAGGACAGCATAGAGAACCCCCATCTCTGCAGCACAGACAGGCTGGCCAGTCACATGGCACACACAACCCACAGCACACTAACTCTACAGGGAGGGCAAGTGTGCACCTCATGCTGGCAAGGGTAGACAAATGACTGCCCACTCCAGCCCAGGTCCATCAATAAAGAAAAGGTAAGCTCATCACATCCGTGTTCTTTAAAAACATTTATTGTTGCAACTAATGCAGACCCATTAGTGAGACAGCAAGTTGGAAATGGTGCAGTCAGATAGTTCTGTGAGGTCACAGAAGACCCTGAGACACCCCACACACCTGCAAAGGTACTAGTCCAGAACACTTTTTTCTTTTTGTTGGTTTTTATTTTTGTAAAAATGGTTTATTCTATGGCCATTGAGAGAGAGAGAGAGAGAGAGAGAGAGAGAGAGAGAGAGAGAGAGAGAGAGAGAGAGAGAGAACGCCCTGCTGAGTAAATATTGACTTAAGGCATACAGCAGCTTGCTACCTCCAACAGGGGTGACAGGTCGGGCGCGAGCGCCTGTTTTCCAGGATACCCACCTCTAAGGCTACTGTACACGCTGTACTACTCCAGACACAACGCACTGTTAACTGTGCCCAGCCTGGACTCTGGCTGTGCCACCTCCCCAGCTCTGCAGGCAAGGCCATCACATTCCCCAGTGGCTCTGTGCTGGCTTCTCTGGGTCAAAGGCAAAATGTGAAATGCTGGCAAGAGGCAGTTTGGAGTTCCAGCTGCCTTCGCTTATTTTAAAAAGCCACCCAACGTGGAGGTCAGGTTCCCCTCACACGAGTCATGAGCACCGTTGCAGTCTCTCCCAGGCTCAAGAGCCATACTCTCTGGGCAAGGTGACCTGGACCAGCAATGATAGCAGGCTGACTAAGGACTGTCACCCACACTGTTCCCAGGAGGGTGTTTATTCACAAGCTGCCTGCTGCAGAACAGCGGGACCTTGGAATGGAGGAGCTGGTCCCAGACGTGGAAGGGCCTGCTTGCCCAAGTATCCAGGGAATGAGGTGCAAGTGGAATGGCTGCGACCCAGCAGGGTGTGGCGGGCATCTGCACTGGGCGGTGTTGTTCTCACTGAGTGGCGGTGGTTACTCAGCGTGGCCACCTTTGCTCAGAGCATGAGAGGACAGTGAGCGGCCATCTACGGTTTCCCATGTCAAGCACATGGCACCACCAGGACAGGAGCCGGTGTTTTTAAACTCAGGGAAAGCAGAGGCTGGGACTGGGATCTAGAAGGGCCTGGGCAGGAAGCCCAGCCCCATCCTTCACATCTCAGCAGGTACTCTGCACAAACCACTGTCCTACGGTCCTGACGACTACTCCTCACACCCTCCAGCTCCTGTGCCTGCTCCTGGCCCCAGCACTGGCCACAGTGGCTCCTGTCAGTCCTGCACTCATGCCTCAACCCCAGGACTGACCTGCTACTGTACCTGACAGTCATGGATGCAGGCCAGCACCTTACATGGTCAGTTTCAGGGTGTGCTCATGGGGGCCCGCCTCTGGGCAAAGTAAATAAATAAGAGTAGAGTGGCTCCTCGGGAGGCGGGCCTGGCCGCACACCGCTCTGCTTGCACAGGAGGCCCGCGCGCTCCTGGTGATTGTGGGCAGGGAAGGAAGCAGAAGGTAAGGCAGGAAGGGAGATGCATGGCCCGGGAAGGTGGCTCTGTGAAAAGCCTCCATCACAGCTCGCTCTGCGGGCCACCATGGCCACGTGGCCTGAAGCTCAGAGGCAGGCTGTGCAGCAAGCGACTGCACCCACAGCACCTACAGCACCCACCTCCCCAAGGCCGCGGCCACACC
Source organism: Apodemus sylvaticus (assembly GCF_947179515.1). NCBI lineage: Eukaryota > Metazoa > Chordata > Mammalia > Rodentia > Muridae > Apodemus > Apodemus sylvaticus. The sequence continues at coordinate 153,534,188 of NC_067476.1, read as the reverse complement.
AGCATGGAAGGCAGCATGGTGAGCGCTCGCTTGGTAGCGTTTATACGTCCAGACTCTGAAAATCACCACTCAGGAAAAGGCTTTGCAGTCTGCAAAAGTCATCTCTCCGATGCCTTCACGGACGGTCACTGGGACAGGACTGAGTGGTTCGGAGGTCCGCACAGGTCCTGGGAGCGGCTTCCATAACACCAAGACTCCTCCCACCTTTAGGAGTCTTGCTTGCATGTCAGTGGAATGGCTTCTACAGAGTAGTAATTACTTTCCAATGAAATGGAAACCCAGCACTAAGCAGCCACCTCTGACCCTCAGGCGAGGCCCTCAGGGGAACCCCTTTACAGGGATGGGGTGGTGAGGGCTGGGCCATCTGCAAGATGGCAGTCACACAGAGGGAGGAGACTGAGGAGGATGGAACCTGCAGGGAACACCTGAGGGAAACGGGCCGGCTTGTTCAGAGGCTGCCTGTGCAGTGCGGCTGCCCTCCTCACAACAGGGCGGGCTCCAGGGCACCTGCAAGCTCAGGGTGCACAGTGGGGGGCTGCCCAACCCAGACGAACTAACGCTGCAGTCCTGACCGGCGGGATCCTTCCCCTGGAATCAATGGAAATCCTGAATCTGAGCCCACGCCAAAGGGCAAGAGAGACTCTCACCAGTGCCTAGCATCTTTTTTTTTCTCCAGAAGTAACAAAAACCTGCCTTTATAAATGTTAAAAACAACAATGTGTTGTAATTTTTTTTTCCAAAAACAAACGAACCAGAGAAAGGGAGGAGTGAGGTGAGAGCAAGAAGAGTATTTGGCATTTCCTCTACTTCTCCTCAACAGGTTAAGGCCCTGAGATTAGACTCTGTTCTTGGGACCATGGGCTCCTTCAAAGCCCAGTGCACTGATGCCCCTCCTGGGGGCTGGCCCTTCCAGTTCCAGCGCAGGGTTGCGAGCTGTTGTTCCCTCTACACCAGGTCAGACGCTGCAGACCGAATCCTAAGCTGGGCAGCGGCAGTGCCCACCATGCTCACGCCGCCCAGTCCGTCAGTGAAAACATACCCGGTAGCAGAAGTACGCGCCGGTCGCCAGGACCGTGGCCATGCACACGTTGACCAGGAAGGGCTTCCAGTGAGTTGGCCAATGTGCCTTTTGTTCCTCCTCGCTTGGGGACAACTCTTCCTTGGTGGGGACAGATGCTGGAGCACTTTGAAGACCTCCACCCACCATCCGTTTCCTAACTTCAGTGTCTTGACTCATGCTGAGGAGAAAGGAAGAGACAGGTTATCTACCCCGAGAAGACAGAAAAGGATACATCTCCATGGAGGAGATCTAGAGGACCCTCCCCACTCAGCACAGAGCAGTCTGCTAGTCTTCCAGCCCTGGAGGACCTTGGGCAGTAGCCATGGCCAGGGCTGTGTTTAGTTTAAGTCAGCCCACAGCCCACCAGCATACGGTGCTTTACGGGGGGTGGGGTGGGGGTGGGGGTGGGGGACGGAAAGTCCCAGCTCTAGGCAAATGCGCTCTCAGATCGCGCACCCCAGCTGCAGGAGAGACACGGCTTCCTGTACACTGCCGGCTCTGGGTCTTCTCTGTCCACACATGCTAGGACAGCAGCTAGGCCATGCCTTCACACGCTGTGTGCAAAGCTCTGGGTGGGTACCGCTGAGAGTCAGATTGTGTGCGCCCACACCTCAAAACTGCCCTCCAGGAAGGAGGCGGCTGACGCAGGAAATGGCCACTCCTACTGGGGTCACCACAGTGCCACTTCCTGCAGGCACACAGTTTCTTGATCATCCCAGTTCTATCACACAATGCTATGAGCTTGTCCCTTCCCCAAATGGAGGGTCTGCGGCAGAGATTCTGAGCACACTCTAATATTACCTAAGTACGCCCAGGTATCAGTGGGTGCTCGACAATGCTTGTACCAGGGTGAGCGAGCGAGCTGCCCTCCCTGTCACACTGAGCGAGTCAGACAAACATCAAAAGGCGCATTGGAACCCCATTATAACCTGCATTGCACAGGAACATCCAGGGGCAGTGGCAGCTTGGCTGGATAGAGGCCACAGCCTTTCTCAAGTGTGCAGAAGCCCCTCCGCCAAGTTTTCAATGCCTTCACATGTTTCTGGACAGCAAGCCTCCTCCTCTCACCCCGCCCCCAAGTCAGGCCCCATCACCTGCTCATGTTGTGCACTGCACTTGAGAGGGCTCTGCATTCCTCTCTGGCCAGGCTGTCTTCATCCTCACAGGTCTCCTCGCTCACCCACTGGTGGTTGGAGAAGAGTTCCTTGCACTTCCCGTTGTGAGGCTCCAGTGTGCGTTTGGGTGGCCGGGGAGGTGGGGGCACGTGCTCGGGTGGAGGCTCTAGGTCTTCATGGGAGAGCTCCTTCCACTGATCCTTAGAAGGTAACAGAAGCTCCGTTAGTGCCTGCTCTGGGTCTGTCCTAGTGAGCAGGTGACAGGCCAGCAGCTGGCTCCTTGGTCCAGACAAATATTTGGAAGGTAACTTTGTTCTTTTTGAGGTAGGGTCTCTGGTAGCCAGGCAGGCCCTGGACTCCTGAGGTCAAGGCCTCCCTCTCAGGGCTCTGCAGGGCACGGCAGGCAGAGGGAGCAGCTGTTTAACGACTCTAGCAATGCCATACACTAAGGGGAGCCACTTCCTGTGACCTCAATGGTACTGGGCCTTAAACAACTGGAGTTTCTTTCTCAGAGTCGTGGTGAGCAAACACAGGCTCTAGGGACTGAGCTGGACAGCAGAATGTATCCTTGAAGCAGAGAGGCACTGACCTGCACTGACGAGTCACCCATTATGAACTTTGCACCCTCGATGACAGCCAGGTAGGAGAAGCGCAGCTGGTCGGCTGTCTGGATGAGGCCCATGCGGAACCTGCGCATCTCCAGCAGCACCTTCTTGATGTCCACAGAAGATGGGTCCTTCCTCTTGTCCATCTGCAAGCCAGGAACACTGGGTCAGCCAGAGGAAAGCCATGGCGGGGTGGGTGGTGGAGGGTCTCAAGGAAATGGGAGAAAAATGCAGCAAACTTGGGACTGTTTGGGCCTGAGTGGAAAGAACTTAGAAAAGAATCATGGGTGTCCTAGGGTACCCAGCTCCCACAACAACTGAGAGAACCCCATGAACAAAGCTAAAGAGGTTCAACCATCATCAATGGAAACTGTCAAAGGTCACAGCAGTGTCCTCCAAGGAGGGGGGCCTGTGGACAATGACAGGGGCGTTAGCCAGCAGGGCGGAGCACGTTCAAGCATATTTCCTTTCTTCCTAGGCTGGCAAAGCCCTTCTTACCAGTAAGAGGCAGGTGTCAGCCAGACAGAAGGTCCCCGATCTCCCGATGCCGGCACTGCAGTGGACCACAATGGGGCCGTACTCTGGGCTGAGAGAGCCCGACTCTCGGACTTTGAATAGGAAATTGAGGAAAGAGGCCGGTGACTCGGGGACTCCAAAGTCAGGCCACGTGGTGTAGTGGAAATGCAGGATCTCTCGAGCCTCCTGGGTCTGAAAGAAACACTTGCTGTTAGGCTGGGTGCATTATCCACACAGACCCCCACGTGTGCACCAAGTCACTTCCTGCCCAGCCTTCCTCAGTGCGTCTGGCTGGATCTGGCCCAGCCTTAAGCAATGCACACTCCTCTTACCTCTCTATTCCTTCTACACTCACACACGTGGCCACAATTATTTCAGCTGGAAAGTCACCATGATGTCACTGGCACCTTAAACCTAAGAAAGGCTTCCTGTGTTTATGTGGGGAGGGGGGGGCACAAGATCTGGGTGGCTGAGGGAGAACTTGGGGATGGGTCAGACAAGTGCTACTTTTCAAGAAAAGTCTTCAAAGACATGATTGCCAACAAGGTGGCTGTCACATAGGTGCAGTATGAGCTGTGACTCCAGAGGCCAGACTGCTAATGTTTTCCACACCGTCATTCACCACAAGGACCACACCCATTTTCATAGCGGTCCCACAGCACCCCTGGGAGCAAAAAGAGTGGCCTCTGGTGGGGCTGAAGAGATGGCTCAGTAGTTAAGAGCACTGGCTGTTCTTCCAGAAGTCCTGAGTTCAATTCCTAGCAACCATACGGTGGCTCACAACTGTCTGTAATGGGATCCGATACCCTTTTCTGGTATGCATGAAAACAGCTACAGTGTACTCATATAATAAAATAAATAAATCTTAAAAAAAAAAAAAGAATGGCCTCTGGTGCTGTTTATACTCTACTCTTTCCTAGATGGTCTGGTATTTTAAAAAATATTTACTAGGGTTGCGGGGTACGTATGAGTTATCAGATGGTAACTTGAAGGGTTACTGGCAAATACCTTTATATATGAGCTATCTCATCAGCTCCATGGTCTAGAATCATTAAAGGAGGCCACTACAGACCTCAGAGGTCAGGGCCCCACGGCTGCAGAAAGGGCCAGCAGCCTGTGCCAGGCAAAGATTGGGATACAGATAGCTAAAGCTTGACTTCCTGATACCAAGTTGCTATCTTTCTACAAAGTACAGGGGGGGTCCCTGCTGTGGGACAAACACACATTAAAAGCATGGCAACCCCCTTCAGCGTGGCTACTAGATCCAGGATGTTGTAAGCGAGACCTATGGCAGCTCTGTCCACCTCTCTGCAAAACCAAACACTACTTGTACTGGGTGCAAGGCAGGAGGTGCCTCAAATATACTTTAAATAAATATACTTTAAATTAGAATAAAGTATGCAAGAAGAGGTCTTGTTTTGATCCCTAAAGAGCATGGGGTTCTCCTACCACATTCTTCCTGCTTCCAATCCCTCCACAAGGACTCTTGTGTCTCTGATCCCAGCACTCAGGATACAGAGGCTGAGGGACTGTGAATGTGAGGCCAGCCTGGGCTATTAGTGAGACCTTGTCTTAGTACAAACAACCACCCTCCAAATGTCCCAACCCCAAACAAAGCCTGAACTCTCCTGTCCACACTCTGCCATAAAACAGACAACAAGCCTCTGGTGTTGCTCTGAACAAGAAGCAGACTTTTCCAGAGACTATCTGACATCACTTTGTTTTTTTTTTTTTGTTTTGTTTTTTTGTTTTTTGTTTTTTGTTTTGACTTTTGGATTTGGTTTTTTGGAGACAGGGTTTCTCTGTATAGCCCTGGCTGTCCTGGAACTCATTCTGTAGACCAGGCTGGCCCCGAACTCAGAAATCCGCCTGCCTCTGCTTCCCAGAGTGCTGGGATTGCAGGCATGCGCCACCACCACCTGGCTCTGACATCACTTTTAAAAGCCAGGTTGGCAAATACTGGAAAGCATCACAAGGGTCTACACACCCCGCCCCCTCATGCCAGTCACAGTGAAGCCAGAGCTTCAATAACCTCATCCCATTCTCCAGGCTTCTCTAGGAGGCCCTGCCAGGGTCTCATCCCAGCTATGCTTCCAGCAACCTGAGCTAAATTCTAGAATTAGTTCATTACAAGGAGGGAGCCATAGGGAGGTCCAAGGATATGGGACTGTCCCCTGCAGCAGATTCCAACACTTTTGTATGGCCTAGGAAGCCTCACTCTAGTGGTGCAGTCATTACCCTATCTCCCTCTGCTCCCAGGATCCTCCACACCTCCCAGAACCCTTGCAAGCCCTAGTCTAAAAGTAGAACAAGCAAAGACATGGGAAACTGTCCCTTGGTCCAACTCCAGCAGCAGACAGAGTGGGCCAGCAGTGGCATCCACCGTGCCTGAGAAGCATATGGCCTTAGTCACAGCTCTGTGCCACAGGCAGCCCCTACTGCTCTCATCAGAGCGCCCGTCACACCCTAGGACCTTCTCTTAGTGCAGTAAGCAGCAGACAAGATGGCAGTCCCTACAGCAAGTCTACCCAAGGCCTGACTTAACCAAAGACCTGGGTAGTGAAAGGAGCTCTCCTTGCATCAGTCCAGACAATGAGGAAGGTGCAAGCTCTCTGTCATGTCTCTTGCAAGTGCTACTTCAGCCACCAAGTCCCACAGGCAGGGCAAACCACTCTGTGGTAAGAAAGGGACTTTTCCCTTGGCACTGAATTAAGTGGTGTCAAGGGTGAGTGCCGTGGGAGGTGCAGGTACCCTGCCCTGGGCACTGCTCCTAGAACAGCAAGCTCTGCTCACCATGGGATGAAACCATACTGCACACAGGACTCATAATTCCTGGATGCCACAGCTGAAATTGGCACCCAAGGACTAAGATCAGAAGCAAGTCACAGTCTCCGGAGGGACTTTACACACTCAATACTTACATATAAGTTTTCCAACTCCAACTGTCGGACTGTGTAATATGACTTGACATCTTCAGAGATTAGTGTCAACTTCAAATTTGTGTCATCAAAGACCATCTCCTTTTCTTCTTTCTGTGGCCAATACTGGGCACATTTTAACTGGGGGAAGAACAACACTGAGTTACTCTAGGTACCTGCTACGTGAGACAAGGCTGTCTTCTAGCTTTCTGACAACTCCCAGGCTGGAGTCTCTCACCCTAGGAAAACTAGAGCTGGCTGGAACCCTGACCCAGGAGCTCTGAGGCAGGGCTCACACTTCTCTCCCAGCAACATGTCACAGTGGGCTCTGGTCCTTGCTGTGAGGTAGAAACCACACCACACTGAAGCAGTGCCCCTCACAGATGCCTTCAGTAGGATCTTAGTATGCCTAGAGGGCCCCCCCCCCAAGGAAACCCACAAGGCAACAGGGTGGGAGGCTGGAGCCTCGTCAGCTGAGGGCTGTGGAAGACAACGTGCAGGTGTAGCTCACTTGTCCATTCTGATTGGTTCAATTTAGAAAAGTACTCCTGATATTCTATTTTGCTAACATCAAACACCATTTGAAGATCTGAATTCAAATGTTCATTATAGCTTTTAATGAACCAAAAGATCTGGGCTAGATTTAGGAAAAAAAGATAGGGCTGGAATTCAGTCCCATTGCCCCTGTGATCTAAGTTCAGGTACTTAGGCATTCCTGCTACAGACAGCAGTTCCGGGTCTGCAAGGCAGGGCTGACAGAGTGCCCAGGCAGAGACCTCAGAGACCTTGATCCTCCCAAGGAAGTGAAGTCAGCTATTCTCCGGTACAGAGCACACAGAATTCACATGTCTGACCCGTACCAGGGCCAGCCCCGTTTACTGAAGAGATGCTCCCTCCCTCTAGGGTGGGAGGATGGGGAGAACATAGAAGGAAGACACTGAAGACATGGGACCTGGGGCTTCAGAGGAGGGGAAGCTCATGCTAATCAAGCAAAGTAAGAGGTCAACAGACGCTCTCTGGAGAGAGCATTTTGATGGCAGGCAGGACAGTGTCTCAAGGCAAAGTAGGAGACAGGGCAAGGATGGCCAGAGCACAGTGGGGCTGTGGCACCTGGGGACCTGAGAGTCACCTCATGAGGAGCTAGGAGGAACTGAGGCTGAAGACAGGACTGCAGAGGCTGCTGCTGTCACTCATCTGGGCTCCAAAGTTATTCTCCACAAAACCAATGCAAATGACAGAGAAAGCAGCGAAGGAAGTGAGGGCCTTCTGCTACCCATGGAGTAGGAACATTCTAATCCCGGGACAGAAGCTAAGGGGGCTTTCTTGTTTTTTTTCGAGATAGGGTCTCTCTGTATAGCCCTGGCTGTCCTCGAACTCAGAAATCCAGAAATCCGCCTGCCTCTGCTTCCCAAGTGCTGGGATTAAAGGTGTGTGCCACCACCGCCCAGCTAAGGGGGCTTTCTTAAGAGCTAGTTTAAGGTCTTGGCTGCTCAACCCAAGCCTCCTCCCACCTTCAACGACCAGCTGCCAGAGACGGGCTCCCTACCAGGAACAATCTGTCAGCATGGGGACAGATCTCAACATGAGAATGCAGAGGCAAGGTGCCAGCCAACTGTGCATGGAGAGACTTATTCCCAGTCAGACCCCAGGCTACCATGCCAGGGTGAGCATTGTCAGTACAGAAGAGGGAATGGGTGTTCTATGTCAGGGGTGGTGCAGACAGTCTCTGACCTTTACTTCCACAGCAGAAGCCCAGAACAAGCCTGACAGATCTCTAATCTAGGAAAAATCTATAATTTCAGAGGTATTCTGGCACACAGCCAAATGTCCATCAAAGACCATTTAATTAGATGTCTATAGGACTATGCTTGGCTCTGTCTTTCCAGTAAACATTTCTGCTTTAAACACAAAACAAACCAGAGAGCACATAACGCCTGCTTCCAGTCAGCTGATGCCCACCCCCCCCCCCCCCCCCCACACACACACGCACGGCCTTGACCAGAAGTCTGACTCTTCCTGGAACAGGAGCAGGCCCTTGCCGGGACTGACACCAAGGCCCTTTGGCCAACCCCAGACAGGAAGGTGGCCATGCCACTATGCTGGCATCCTGAGTTTAACAGTCATTTCAACCGTGAGGCTTGATGCTCACACAAGTCCTTCCAAAACAAAGAGCCAGGCAGTCTGAGGAAGAGCCTGTGACAGCAGTGCTCTCTTCTTAGATAAGTAGCTTCTTTTCATCTCCCGAAAGGATGGTTAATACAAGTGAAAGGTTCCAGGATAAGGATCCTGGCCTACCAAGAGCCTGACCTCCAACTCTGACTCTCATGAGGTTTTAGGAGAGACACTGGCTGCATTCTGGAATGCAAACTTTATTCATCTAGCTTCCTTCCACTGTATAATAACACTCCCCCCATTATACATAGAAAGCACCATGCTCCAAAGGCAGGAGGTATGAAGACCTACATGTCTAAGAGGAAGAAGGGCAGGGTGCCCATGCCGCCCAGGGTCTCCGCAAGCCGGGCCTGCTGGGCTGTAGACTGTAGGAACTAGGTGAGCCAAGCCGCAACACCTCCCGTCCCTGTACTCTTCCCACACGCAGGGTTTCTTGTGTGCATCCCATATAAATCGCACTGTTCCAATGGCCCTGAGTGAGAAGAACAGCTCTAAAGCCACTGCCATGCTGCCATGAGAAACAGTAACCAGCTGTGCTTGCAAAGGTGAACACAGGCATCTTCAGGAAGGGGGTCACAGGTGGCCCAGGGTGCCAAAAGCCAGAACCCATGGTAGTCATGCAACAACAGACCAGACACCATTCCTTATAGTATGAGAATACCTGGTAATCCAAACTGTGCTAGCTACAAGGGGCCATCAGGATCTTGGCAACACACTTACACATTTAAGTCTATACACATGCATATGTACCCTTACATATACACATAGTAAATCATACCACCCCTGGTGACTTTTTTAAAAAAGATTTTTTAAGTGTATGGGTATTTTTGTCTGCATATAGATCTGTGTACCATGTGCATGCCTGGTGAGGTCGGAAGAGGTTGTTGGAGCCCTTGAAACATGAGTTATAGGTGGTTCCGAGCCTCTCTGTGGGACAGAACCTAGGTCTTTGCAAGAGCAGTAAGTATTCTTAGCCACTGAATTATCTGTCCAACCCTCTTATCTGATGATACCTTGTTTAATATACATGAGTTCTCTATCTTCAGACACACCAGAAGAGGGCATCAAATCCTATTAACAGATGGTTGTGAGCTACTGCATGGTTGCTGGAAATTGAACTCTGGAAGAGCAGTCAGTGTTCTTAACTGCTAAGCTGTCTCTCCAAACCGTGATGATTTCTTAGTAATAGGCTGATTTAAAATTTTATTCTGGTTCAACTGACCATACCGGCAGGCTTTGTATCTGCAATTACCATGTGCTATAGATGTGGAAAGCAGAAATCAGGCAACAATATGACATCAAGCAGCCTCAAGGCAACTGCCAGGGGTGACAGGACCATGTGCTCGGTGGTGGGTACAGCTTGCTGGTGATACTTTGTCCTTACTCTGGACACCTGGTTCTCAGCCTGTGTGTCTCTGGAAGGGATGGATGGCTTCTCTGACAACCTCATGTTCTTGAGAGCATGAGGAAACCAGGGCAGGCAGCTGGGAATGGTGCACCAGCTGAGGAACAGAAAGCACAGCATCTCCACCTGGCCAGGCCAAGCGAGGAAGATCCCGTTCTTGGCTCCTGGCTATGGCTGCAGCAATATTCCCAGTGATCCTCAGCTGACCTTTTCCAGGGGCTTCAACCTCTGGAGCTGGGGAATGTGTAAGTGCCAACCAAGTCCAGAGGGAAGAAAGAGGCTGTTGGCTCTGCCCCATGCTGTTTGAGGGCAGCATTGAGAGCCAGTCTTCAGTCCACCACAGGCATAAGAGGAAAGGGACAGGAAGGCTGGCCGTTTGATGAAGCCTAACTCGGAGATAGTGTCACCATGACTCAGACCTCTGGCCCAAAAGACAGGGTAAGAAATAATAGGAGGCTATCTAGGATATAGTTTAGGGAGTGAGAGACGGGTCCAGGTAACAGGTGCAGCCGCTCCAGGTCTTAGGCCATAGCAATGACTAACCTTAGAAGTGACGGTGTGGTAGGACCCAAGTGACACAGACCACCCTGGACAGAAGGGAGTTTGAAAACAACAGGCTGAGAGGTAAGGATGGCTGAAGGGACAGAGCCTGAGGGTTGTGTCTTAAGTTGCAAGAACTAACAGTGTTACAAGTCCTGCAGTCATCTCACTAGCAGAGGTTATGGTGGCACACCGAGGCTAGAAGCCAGTGACTCCCACAGCTCTGCAGAAGCGCCTCCACCATCGAGAGGCACAGTCTGAGCAGCCACAGGAGGGTTTGGTGAAGATACACCAGCAGCTGCCTTCAGAAACAACTGTTTACCCACCCGGCTCCACAAACACAGGCAGTACCAAGAAAGCACAGGCAGCAAGGCTCTGCAGGGCCTAGCCTGCTGCATCTCTCCCTAGTTTTGTCTGCAATACATGTGTACTTGTATAATGTTTACCTTTTTAAAAGCACTGTGCCATATAAGGAGTCAGACAGCAGAAACTCAGGGACACAGTTCTTTAAGAACTGTGTGTATAGACAGCAGCAAGGACCTCTGGGTGAACTTACCGAGCCTTTCTCCATGATGCGGTTGAGCATGACCACGCCCCTGCTCTTCTGCTCCCACACCATCTCCCAGAAGTGCCCACATGTATTTGGTAAAGGGCCCTGCAAACACACAAGATACACACTGTACAACACTGGACGCACAAGCACATCATGTAGTCAGTCAGTGACAATGCTCATAGGTGTAGGCAGAGTAGCCACCAAGGCTGCATGCCCCGTGGTCAGCCACCCCGTCCCACACCCCATCATGTGTTGAAGGGTCATTTCTGCATCTTGTCCCTGGGTCTGAGCTAATGGCTGAGGGGCTATCCTGGGCTTCTTGTCTGTGAGCAGGTAAGTCCAGGACACAGCCCCCATGTGGGTGAGAGGCAGTGTAGGGCAGGACCACCACTGGGCTCTGACAGTTCTAGATCCTGCTTTTAAAATCTGTCACCTTCTAACTTCAGGCAAGTCACTCCACCTCTCTGAGCCTTTTTTCCCACCTAGCCCACTTGATTAAAAACAGTACCCATTCTCAGGCTACATAAATAATAGTGGTGTATGTGAAGGACTCAGTATAGCACCAAGAATGGAGCAAGCACACCCAGTACAGAGTGACCCCCTCTTCTCACTAGTACTGGCGAGTCTAAGTATGGACAGTCCTTAGAGCTGGACCAAGGAGTGTGGGAGAGATGTGGCCACACACGGTCTCAGAGGTAGCCAAGGGGCTCATAAGACCTGGGCATGACCAGTGCCTGAGAGGCAGCGAACCCACCTAGTGATGGTGGGTGCTGATGGATGACTGTCAAGTGCTGGGAGTCGGCTTTAGCTGTGAGCCCCATGATACACTACAGGAGAGCATCCCGACCAGGGCTGATCACGTCTCTGGGTCAGAACCTCTTCTAGCAGTCTCCATTCTCCCCCATCTCCATCCGAGCCACTGCCCTTACGTCTCGGCACACTCCCTCCCTTGTGCCAGCACTTGGCATCTTCTCGTTCTTCCCTGAGTGCTTCTGTCTGGAGTGTGAGGCAAGGGCTCTGACAAAAGCGTCACATAGGTGGCTCTCCCTCAGGTAACAGAGCTAGCTCTGTGCAGTTGGGTGCCAGGGTACCTGATGGCCACTTGGGTCCTTCATCTTCTGTGCTACACAGGACAGGAGCTCTCAGCCCCAGCACGGGTGCAGCTTTCTGCGTTCTGCAACTTACTAGTCACATCGCAGTTCCCAAGCCCCACCCAGCTCGCAGTGGCTTTCAGGACTTAGCTGTGCTTTGTGATGGAGGTGAAGAACAGCCCTACATCCTCCACTCTTCCCAACCTCCAACTTGTACAAGAGGAGGCTACAATGTGGTTTCCATAATGAACAATACTGCAGGAAATGGAAGAGTTCTTTAGTTGTGGCTTGGAAATGGTTTGGGTCTCCCTGTTAGGAACACTCCTCTGGGATCAGTCTGTTTTGATTCTTATCTGGAACACGAATGTAGAAGCCATTTATGAATGCTCATGGTATCGCCTTACACAGCAGAGTATCGCAGGTCTTACAAAATGGCCAAGGCCCAGGCTCAGGTAGTGGGTAGAACAATGCTTGAGTTTCTCTATTTCTTTCAACAGTAACCTTGAGAATTTGCTAACCTAGACAAGTCAGCATTCTTGGCTTCAAGCGTTCTGACTTCAACCCAAGCTGGCCTGTGGAACTCACTATGCTTCTCAAGCTACTGGCCTCAATCATGTAGCAATTCTCCTGCCTCAGATCTCAAGTGCAGGGATACCTGGGTCTAATGAATGCTTGTCTGTGGTTGTTGGCACTGTGTTTGTTTGTGTGAGAGACTGGGGACTGGACCTAGAACCTTGTATGACAGGCCTGTGCTCCAACTCCAACTCCTCAATGAAAGTGCTAACTGCTCATTTGACTCATTTGGCTTCACATGCCCTGCGATGGGGACAACAGCCATGCCTGAGTCTATCTTCCCACAACTCCAGATGGCGGCTGAAGCCAAGAATGCTAACTTCTCTAGGTTAGCAGATTCTCAAGGTCACTGTGCCTCAGCTTCTCAGCAGAAGGCCCCGCCTTCCTGAGCAATCTCTGCAGCTGCCCATTCAAACACAGAGGTGCTAGAAGGACCCTGACTGAGACCTAGGGAGGTTGGCCCTGCACCCACAGGACCGCAAACAGCCGCTAATACTGCACACATTGACTGGGGGCTTCTGAGCTGCTTCTGGTCATGTAAACTGGCTTAGGACAAAAGGGAGAAGGGCTGTCTGTGATGATGACTGCGAGCTCCGAGCCTCTGGCCTCATTAGGACTTGATTTCCAAAAGCAGGCAGAACCGATATGCTCAAATTCCCTATAGCCCAGGCTATGTGATATGGGAAACCAAAGGGAGACCAAGAAAACAGCACAGGGCCATGGAAAGCACCTGCAGGCCACAGGCTAAGACTAGAACATTACTGAAAATAAGCGTTTATCCTCTTCCCAGACAACCACAGCCTTCTGGTCACACACTGGGGAGTGTGTTACAGGACATCTATCATGCTTTCTCAGAAGGAAGCCCAGAGCTGTGGGATTTTTAAATGACATCATACTGTCTAATGAGGCCCAGAGGAACACTGAATAGCCCTTGGGACAGAGGTGCTTAGCCAATCTAGGGCTAGCTAGCCCTCTTAGTCAATGCCAGAAGCACTTGATGCTGAGGCTCATGCCACTGTGGACCCACTGTCTAGGGTCTTCTCCTGCCCATCAAAAGACCACTGGCAGCTCAGTGCGTTACCTCACAGTTCTGGCTCAGAGGCTGAGGTAGGGTGTTTCCTTTCTTGCTGCTGTTTTGATTGATGAGAAGCCTGAACTTCTCACGGACATGATGATTTTAACTGATGTGGACACAACAGCTCTCAAGTTCTTCAGGTGACACAAAGAAATAGTTGTGACAGCCTGTTACCTGGGTGAGAATATAGCTCCTCTGGGCTTCCTCCATTTTTATCAAGCTGGCATTGATATAGTCATTATCTTCCTGGTGCAATTTAATCCGACTGTGGTCAACTGAAAGAAAATCAGAGCTGGGTTAACCATGAGGCCCCAGACTTACATTCCACAGGAAAACAAAGAGAGGGACTCATGGAGTATGCACACTGCTGGGGCCTCACTGTTAGGGTGACACTAGTCACCTGTGGTGTGACTGATTCTCAGGTCAGTCCTGAACACAGAAATACCACATTCTATAGCAACAGCATCAACCCCCAGACCACACCTTCCTGGGGAGAACGGGTCCTTGGTCCCTTCAAGGGTCAACCATGGTCCACTGATCACAGGAGAACATCAAAAGATCTATTTCCTGAATGCCTAACACAGGTTCCCAGGGTCAAGTCACATTTCCAATCTGTAAAAGGAAGCACTTCACCAAGAGCTGCTCTGTCCCCGTACTATGATGTATGGAGGAGTATTAGGTTCGGCTGACTATGAGGCTCCTTGGTCCAGGTTTTTGCACGGCAGCATACATATGCAATGAAGCAACTCAAGATCTCTTAGATGTTATGATCAGTAAGATTTAAGGGGATTTAAATGGGGTGTGGGGGCACAGGCCTTTAGTCCCGGCGCTTGGGAGGCAGAGCCAGATGGATCTCTACAAACGAGGCCACTTGGTCTACACTGTGGGTTCCAGGACAATGAGAGGTGTATGGTGAGACCCTGTGTCAAAGGGGCTGGGGGTGCAGTTTAATGAAGTAAAAGCTCTCTCACATAGCAGAAGAGCACAGAGGCCACTCAAGGGACAACGTCAGCAAGACAGCTCTGCACAGCTCTGCAGAGCTCCTGACAGAGCAGCGGACTTTTATGTCTGTTTCACTTACTACTTTGTGACAAGACTGGTGGCTCCCAAGGGCCATCATGGGGCAGTTGTTCTCTCTGCTATAGCACTGGGGAAACTGGGAAGACAAATCATCTTTCACCTGAGCCCAGAGAAGACAGTGGCACTAAATCAATGACCTGTAGTTTCTGTGCTGAAGACTCTCCAGCTATTCTGCCACCTCCCATGGTGGGGGGGGGGGGGTCAGGAGTTGCCTGGGTTACTCTTAAGTGGGAAAGAAAGAAAGGTCAGGGAGGCAGGCAGGCAAGCCCACTGACTAAGCCCACCAGGCCTAGTAAACACTCACTAGAATCCCAGCACTTGGGAAGGAGACAGGATGATCATGAGTTCAAGGCCAACTTTGGTGGCTTAGTAAGTTTGAGTCCAGCCTAAGCTAAGTGAGCCTATTTCTCAAGGGGCCACTGCAACTGCTGGCCCCCATCTAGGACAGCTGGTGGATGTCCCAGGGCACCAGGCAGTGGGGAAAAGGCAGAGTCTCATACAGTCACATTGCTGCCCTTATGTTCTAGCCAGGACTTCAGAGCAGAATCAATACGGGTCTTCACTGTGTTACTTTGTTTTCATAAATAGGTCTCTGTCTCTCAGCCAAGGCAAGCTAAGCTGGAAGCAGCAGGTGCTGGGGTGAGGTCAGTCACCCTTCACCTAAGGACCTCCAAGTGCACTTCAAATGGCCTAATGACAACTGTCTCAGACCTTGGCCATTGTTTACTAAATGCACACCCAAGGGAGCCCTGGGCTTAGTGGTCCACACTGCTGCCTCACCTCCACATGCTCCACATGCCCCTGCAGGTGGAGTGTGACTCCCACACCCTGACAGCAGGGCCACCAGCTTGGCAGAGCAGGAGGCACAGGCTGTGTCCTAGTCCAGAGCCATTTCATGTCCTCCCAGGAACCTGATCAGCAGCTGTGTAGATCTGAGTAGCCACAATCCTTGTTGAGGAATAATGCCCACAGACCTTGAGGGGTGTCAGTAACCCTGGGAACTAATGACAGACCCTGGCCCTGAGGCCAGCTCTGGTTTCTCTTGCTCTCCACACTTTCTACACATCCACTTACTTACTTTGACAGTGTTTCCAGACTATAAAGCTGTTAGAGGGCATTAGCTTAGACCAGTGGGCACTGCCAGTCCTAAGCACTGGAAAGGAAAGCCAAGGGCTGGCTGGCTCTACACATCTGGGGGAGTGGAGTGAGTACCTGTGAGCATCTCTGTGCTCATCACCAGGCTGACACCAGGGCATGGCTGCTGAGTCATCCACAAAAGGCTGTACATTAAGCCCGAGTCATGTCACTTCAAGGGAGGAAAATGACTCATCACAACACAGAGCTAAAAGAAGGACCCTGAGCCACCAACATTTCCAGAAACTGGAGTTCCAGTGCCTTCTGCCACAGTGACAGTGAGCTATGACACTGTATCTCCAGTGCTTATAAAAAAGATCATGAGGTCATAACCTCCACCCCATCCTGGACAATGACAGACTGTCACTGGGAAGTGTAAGTGGGGTAGTGGGAATAGTGGATACTTACAAGGGCTGACATCTCGGTACCTGTTCCGGTTTTTGTTCTTAGGAAGTTTCGCTACTTTGCACGGGAAGTCACTGGCTTCATGTCGAATATCCTACAAAAAAGAATAAAGAGTTCTCTTTTAGAATCTACTGCAGGAACCTATCAAGATATTCAGTGGAGCACCAGAGATGATGCCAAGCACCGAGGGCAGGGCAGACATCAAAGAGGCCTGGGCAGTGTGGAGAGGACAAGGTGATCTGCACAGGTACATCTATGAGGAAGGCCCACTAGCGGAAGGAAGCAGGGAGCTCATGTGAGGACCAGTGAGTGAGTGGGCAGCGCGGGGGGGGGGGGGGGGGGGGGGAGAAGGGAAACGGCAGATGGCTGTGGGAGGCTGGAGAGGCAGGCCAGATCTTGAAGTGCTGGAATGTCAGTCGACCTGGGAGTTGGAACAGCCATGGAAAGAAACATGTCAATAAACACTCTACCACCCAACTGCTGTCCTGAAGGCAAACACCCCATCCCTGCTTGAACAGAAGCACCACACAGGCTTACCCTGTTCTTGCTGGGATGCCACCAGTCTCAGGAAGCTGTCTGGGAGCAATCTGCTTTCTTTCTTTTTAAATTAATCATTCCATTCGTTTACATCTCAAATGCTATCCCAATTCCCGGTTACTCCTCCACAAGCCCCCCCATCTTACAACCTCCTCGGCAATCTGCTTTTTGTGAATATACTACCACAATGAAACTGTATGTCTACAAATGGTTTAAACTCTTGACTTTGGGGTTTGGAGTAAAAAAGGGTACAGAAAAGGGGGTCATGGCGACAGTAGTCTGCAGGCTGGAAATCAGACCCCAGAGATATGCAGGGTGTGGGCAGCTGTCATCTAGAGAAGATGGGTGAGACTATGGGGGGGGGGGAGTTGAGGCCCCCTCTGAGCAGAGCAAATGCCATCCAACTCTAATGCCTTCCCTCTGAGCTGCTGTCAGCACTCACTTCTGTTGAAATCAAAGGATGACTTTCTGGAAGAGTCAACCAGTCAGTTCTCTAGACTAGCTAAAGTACAGAGTACAGTGCAAGGTGAACAGCCCATCCATAGCGTGAGTGAGCTCTACAAGCCCAAGTTCAGGCCCTGCCTTCTTTCCTTTCAGAAGTTGCATGGGGCTCTAGGTGGACGTCTGAGGATCTGACCAGACAGCAGGAAGCACCAGGCCAGGATCAGGGTGTGCCCACTTGCTCCGTGCTCCACCTGCCTGAGGGCCTCTGTTCTCCTCAGACACAGACGCCACTGATGGCAGACACACTCATAAAGTGTCTAACAGGGCAACAAGGGCCAGGGAAAAGAGGCCCTTGGAGGACAAACTATGGAGTTCAGAAAAACTGAGAATAAATACTACTGATAGACTCACAACAGCAAGATCTTATTTTTAGCAAGTAAGAATGGGATGCTATGACTAATTAAACAAAAATGTCTTTTGTACTATAAAACAAAATAGCAAAAATGACAAGCTCAGTCGAAAAGATAAAGAACTCCTTCCACACATCCCCCCCACCCCCGCCCCCAAGCCACCCGAAAGGAAAGCCAAAGATAGTAGATAAAAAGCTGAAGTAAAAGACAGGTAATGAGAACATAGAAAGTTCCACCATCTCTCAGACCATCAAGTGCCCATGAAAACAAAAGAAACAATCCATTCTATGGACTGTGCAGCTCCAGAGCCTAAGAGGCAGATCACCATGGAAGGGCAGCATAGCCTAACTGTAAGCTACCAAATAAGGAGCAAACCTCCTCCATTCTGAAGAAAACTCATTTCCATTCTGGAATTCCACACCCTGCCCAACAGTGAGAAGGGCCAATGAAAACATCACTTACCACGCAGGCCTCTCGCCTCACCCTGTGCACGCGCACACTCACCACCCACCAGTTCTACACCTCACCATTCACATGCCTTCTCCAGCATGTTTTTCCACCCCAGTGAGGGGGGAAAAAGGCAAACCATGAAAGACGAGGAAAGAAACACAATGGAAAATGCTGGCAAGGGGTGTTCCGTGGGAACTGGAGGCTGGGGGCTCCGCCAGCGTGAGGAAGACGGCGGCATCGCATCGAGCTTGCCTTCACTAGCTCACCAGCTGATGTCAGACTACCCAAGGAAGGATAATTTGACCTGGATCTAGTCAGCAGGGGATTCCACTTGAGACGAAAGAGGGTTCTAGAATCTGCATGAGAGCTGTGCATGACAGGCCTCCAGCTGGATGACTCCATGAAAACCTGACCTGAGAGAGTGCACTGCTCACAAAGCCAGTATTAAAGCCACGGTGAGAGGACACAAAGGCTCAGTTGTGGTGGTCATGGACGCCTGTAACACCAGTGAGTACAGTGGGTCTGGCTGCGGCAAGACTGCTGCTGAGCTGAGGTCAGCCCGAGCTCTATGGCTACATCCAGGCTAGATCCCAGCTCAAAGAACCAAAATGGTACCAGGACCCAGGCACACACCTTTCAGCTCAGCACTCTAGGGGCAGAGGCAGGTGAATTGCTGTGAGTTTGAGGCCAGCCTGGTCTACATAATGACCTTGCCTCAAAACAGAACAAACTAACAAAAAATAAGCAGAATGAAAATTTTGTATTTAGGGAAGCTCATTCCCACTACTGTTCATGTGTCTCTCACATGCCAAATTGGTCAGAAATACCAATTTGGATAACCAATTGACATGCCTTAATTTCTCTATTTCTTCTGGAAGTAAACAGGTATAAATTCCAGGCCAGCCACACAGAAATGCTTCCCTATTTTCCCAGAGTACTCTGCTAAGTCAAACAGCAGCACTGGCTTTAACACATTGGCATCCCATGCAGCGAATGACTGTGTCTTGCTCTAAGGTAGAATGCATTATTTGTTTAAAACTATCCACCACAGGAAAGAGCAGGATGGCTTCCTGAAAGCAGTCAGGTGTCCATTAAGAGCAAAGCCCTCACCTCTAATCTCAGACCCAGGCCAGGGCAGGCCTTGGCCTAACCTGCTGACCAACTCAGAGGATGATGCTAATCCCGTAAGTGCACAGCTTTGACTCTACCCGAGCGAGCATGCTTCCTGGCACAGGGTGGAAGTGCCCCAGAGGGAGCATGCATCCGAGAACACCCATCAAGCCCATCCTAACTGCTGCAGAACACACGCTCCTGGGGCTTGGTTTGGCTTCTGCAATTGCTGCACACAGCCTCCTGACAAGCTAATACCTACCCAGTTACTAAAACAGATACCAAAGCAGAGAATGGAGAGTAATTTTATTCAGTGTAGCTACTGGCAAACTGTTCATTCCAATAACTAGCCCCCATCCAGGCTCATGCAAGCAATTCTGATTAAATTCAGGGGACCACAAAAAACAAAAACAAAACAATCCCCCAAACCATGAAAATAGGAGGGGGGTCTCATTGGGAGGGTAGATAAGCAGGAGGGGGAGGGACTTCCAGGCAGCACTGAGAGGTGACAGTGGCCAACATATGTAATACATCTGTGTGAAACTGTCAATAAATTAAAAACAAAAACCCACAGGTAAGTAGAACTCAGGGACTACCCTGTGCTGGCAACTGGCCAGCATCTACTCCTCTCTAAATGGCCATGAGCTGAGGGGTGGGGTGGGGGTGTTACTTGATGATGTGGGAAGATACTGATTCTCAGAATAGTCAGCTGAGAGACTGAATGAAGAGCAGAAATACAGGACAGTGGGGACTGACAGGCAAGCACTTCCTGAAACCCAGATGTAGCCATGGCTAAAGAGCACACAGAGAGATGGCACTTGCCTCTGGCTCACCTAAGATGCTGTATATAAGTACCTCAAAGTAATGAATGCAAAGCATATTTTGTTAACTAGGTCTAATTATAAAGAAGAACAAAACATTTATGTGGAGCAAAAAACAATCAAAATATACAGATCATCAGAAGCTATCTTTTGAATGGAAAACAATACTCCTTGTATTTGCTTTGTTTTGTTTATGAGACAGATACTTACATATTACATAGCCTAGGCTAGCCTCAAACTCCCTATGATGCTAAGGATGACCTTGAACTAATAATCGCAGCCGACAAGTGCAGGAGTACACACAAGCACACATGGTTTACTGGGCGATGGGACCCAGGCTCCTATGAATGCTAAGTAAGCTCCACCCCCAGCCTGCTTTGCTCTCCACACACAGAAGTTAACAATAACTTGCTGCAAAGCCTTAAGAAGTGGTGAGGTGTAGTTAAATGGACACCTGCCTAGTGTGCATGAGGCTCTGGGCTTGATTCTAAGTCACTCTGCTGGGGACAGCAGGACAATTTCACTCTGACAAGCACCTCTACTCTGAAGTGCCAGTCAATTATATTTAGAAAAATCACAGCTAGTCTAGGCTGTAACTCAGATGAGAAGCAGCAGACATGAAGGTCCAGGCTCTCCCCCAGTCCCCTACACACTGAACTAGCCTGCTCGAGTCTCAGGTGACCTGCTCTAGCAGACAACTAGTGCTTCAACTAGAATACAGTCTGCTTCGTACAGTCCAGGACTTACAACCAAAGCTAAGGAACCGTGGACTAAGAAGGCAGAAGCGGAGAGTTACCAGACAGTCAAGGCTTAGAGGCTGCGATTGCAGTCCCACAGAGGAGCAGAGGTGTGGGTGTGGCTGTGGGTGTTGTGATGGAGGTGCAGAGCAGCAGCAGCTTTGGAGTGGCTCCCAGAATGGACTCCAGAGCTGCAGCGGGGTGCTGGGTAACCGTCCTGCTAGGACAGCTGCTCAAAACACCTAACTCTTAAAAATACCAAAATGACCTCTCTCACTGCTGATGACCGCAAGTAATTTACAAGAAAAAGCTACTTACATAATCACGTTAACAATGACTTCTAGGTCCCAAAGGACTGATATAGTTTTAGCATTGAGAATAACAGCTTTGAGAGGCTGAACTGGCTAGGGATCCTTACTGACAGGTGGAGATGAATGAATGACTTAATGCTGGCGGGGTGACCCTGGGCCTACACTGCTTCTAGAAGCAGCATTCTGAGTTCAGTGTAGCAGGCCACAGCATCAGGACTGCCATTTACCAATTACACAAATTACATAAATAATCAGGATGATATGCTCACAGTTAGGCTCTCAAGTGTCCCTAGCTTTGACCCTAATTTTTACAGCCCTTGATATAAAAATCACTTATGTTTTATGTTAAATGTCATGAGTTCCACCTTGGGCAGAAATCAACAGGGAGAAAATGAATCAGACTTACAGTAATTGATGTCAATCAAACATATTGGAACCAGTATCTACTGAAATGCTGAGAACCACAAAACTGTTCCCGTAAGAGAACTGGCTAAAAAAAAAATCGACTTTCACTTCTGTTTTGTTTACCTTCTGCTTTCTATCAGGCCAGTAAGAACTTCACCCGGCTCCTGGCTGCTTGCCGGGCAACAGTGGGACAGCTGACTAACAAGGATTGGCAGGCGTCTGCAAGGGCAGTATCTACAATCTTCCTGGCAGGGACCAGGCTGCACACTGTTTCCTCCTTCCAAGGTCCCACGGGAGACTCCACACAGAACACCAGTGACACCCCTGCTCTGAAGTGATACTGTTCTCTTTACACAATGGAAGGATGCTCCCTGCATACTTAGCAGTGTGAACAAGCAGAAAACAGCTCATTAAAACAATGATTTTGGTCAAGATTTCCCCAAGTACCTGAAAAGTTGTTCGAGGTCTGCTACCCAGAGCCAAGGGAAGGCACATGCATTGCTCACTGGCCACCTTCCAGAGGCTGCACACTTTCCACCTGCTGTGAGAGAGACCAAGGATGAAAGAGAAACAGAGAGGAAGGCGTGATAGCATTGGAAGGGATGGATTTTGAAGCCACAAAAATAAAGTCACAAGCTGGGGTTGAGAGGCTATGACATCCCAAGCAAGGAGTCAGGCAGGAGACTCCACATAGGCTTCCTTCAGTTCATCCAGATGCAGCCTGGCACTGTGCCCAGACCAGGAGCAGAATCTTCAGACCTTAGCTGCTAACCCTGCATGGAGAGGTGCAAGTGACTTTTCACGTCTAGGTGGAACATAGGACTGCAGGTCAGGCATGTATACACTCCTGTAATCCCAACATTACAAGGAGACAGAAGTATGTCAAGTTCATGAGCTACACAGGAAGACCTTGTATCAAAACCAAACCAAACCATGAAGTATGTTATGGAATAAGTTCATTCTTTTCAAAAATTTTAGCAAACCAAAGATAAAGAAAATTAGGGATATTAAAATGCAAGAACATTTAAACAGGGGGTAGCCTTTAACCCAGTAGTCAGGAGACAGAGATGGGGAGTTTCTGTAAGTTGGAGGCCTGCCTGGTCTACACAGTGAATTCCAGGACTGCCAGTGCTAAATAGTGAGACACTGTCTTGTGTGTCTGGGTCAGAGCTGGGGCTGGGGTGATAGCTAAGTGGTTAAAAATACCGCTCTTGCAGTGGAACCAGTTTGGTTTCCAGCACCCACACAGAGGTTCACAAATCCTGAAGGAAGACTAGGCAGTGGCTCCTGCCCATATTCATCTCAACTGTGTGTGCAGAAATTTATAGGAAAATATAAGAAGATATTAATGTTAAGTGGGTTAGGAGTGGTGGTGCTCCTTTTTAATCACAGCACAGACAGGCAGATCTTTGTGAGTTCTGGGCCAGCCAGGTATACATGAACATGTGTGCACCCTCCCCCCCCCCCCCCCACACACACACAGTCAAATGAATTGTTCCAGTTCAAGTTTAATAAACAAATCAGGGGAAGCAGGGCAGCTGTGGTAAAGCGGAATGGGAACTGCACTTGCCCCAAGAGTACATGACCTGAGCGTGGCTCCTAGCACCTGTACAAAACATCAGATATGGCCATGTGCTATAATATCAGGGCCCTTTCTGGGAGGAAACAGGATGACTCCGAGGTAGGCAATGATCAAGCAGGTCACCAATGTCCTCAACTGGTCTCCACATGTGCACACACAGGGGCACATAACTGCACACACACCCCCTCCACCCCACACTTTCTAATCTCTAACCTCAAGGGAAACAAGTTTTATAAAGTGCCTTTAATTAAAAAGCTACACTCAGAAGGCTGGTGAGATGGCCTAGCCAGCAAAGGTGCTGACAACCTAAGTTGGATTCTTGGAACGCACATTGTGAAGATAAGAATGAACCAACCCCCACAGGTTATTTTCTGACTTTCCCAGCGCACACGCGCGCGCGCGCACACACACACACACATGTATATATAAATATACATATGTATGTATGTTTTTTTTCCTTTTCTTTTTTTTATTCGATATAATCTATTTACATTTGTATGTATGTTTTTTGAGGCAGGGTTTCTCTGTGTAGACCTGGCTATCCTGGAACTCAATCTAAAGACCTGGCTGGAAAAAAATATTTTTTGTTGTATTCAGCTTTAAAAAGTCCTAGGATAGCTGAGCGGTGGTGGCGCACGCCTGTAATCCCAGCACTTTGGGAGGCAGAGGCAGGTGGATTTCTGAGTTCAAGGCCAGCCTGGTCTACAGAGTGAGCTGTATATGTATGTATGTTTTTTAAAGCAGGATTTCTCTGTATAGAAGAAATATATTATTTCTTCTACTTATTATATATTATATTACCATAATTATATAATACATATTATACAATATGTATATAATATATATACAAACACATACTCATATACTTTTTTTTTTTTACAGTGGGACAGGTAGCAAGCCTCTGCTAGTGACATATGATCCAGAAGCTTCTGAGAGCTGACCCCTTCTTTAAGGGACTGGTCTGCATTTTAATGCCACAAACTCCAGGGGAACATGCATCCACACACACACTGCTTGGCCCCAGCAGGTCACTTCCGACCCTCTTGGCTACTGTGGCTTGAACACCCTCTGAAAATGTGCACACTACTTTTTTTCTCAAAGCCCAAGAGGTCAGAGAGACAGGTTATCAAGAATCAGGGACTCCTAAAACCCAGGGTGGACAAGGAACTACAGAATACTAGTGCCATAACATGGCCACACAGGGCTCTGACCTCCTGTGAGCACACTGCACTCTTCACAGGCTCTTCCGAGATCAGTGACTTGCAGCCTCTTGTGCTCACTGGAGCGATCATGGATGAGGACCACAAACTTGATTCCAATTCCCATCCCTGCCTTCAGGTTGGGCCAAGTGTTGAGTGACAGAGGGTTTAGCCAAGGTCCCTGTCCTCAGCGAGGGTCTGAGTCACTGGTCACACCACCTCTGGTCACAAGTTCACTATGTGGAAAAGGAAGGCCTCAAGGCTGGCTAGTGAAATCAAAAGTATTATCTCTGAGAGTGAGGACCAGGGCCAGGTCTTCTGTCCTTACAGACTAAGGTTGGCATCAGTGGGAGGAAACCAACTAAATGTCATGGTCCAGCTGTTCAACGGAAACTTTAAGCACAGAACCAAGGGACCAAGGACTGCCCCTCCCCTGAACATGCTCAGGAGCTACACAGCATCATCCTGGGCCACATGACAGTGAGCTTCACCCCGTCTGCTCCAGTACACACAGCTATTAGGCTTTTCACCTCTGCAACCTATGCAAGGGACATACCAAGAGGAGTATTCATGGGCACTGCTCAGTTCAGGAATTTGTGGGGTCTGATGATGTCAGAAAGAGCCATAGGGATGGTGGGGGATTGAGATGCACAGGAGGACAGACAGCAAAGAGAGAGAGAATGATGATAGAATGAGAGTTTGTAATTGCTGTGTCACTGGGATTAAAGACATGTGCCACCAGGCTGGGCTAGGAGGGACAGAAATGCCAGCCCCTGGAAGGCTAGGGAAGAATGTGAGTTCCAGGACAGTCTGAGCTACAGTAGGAACCATCTCAAATACAAATGCATTACAATAAAGGAGTGTAGAGTGCATTAAAAGGGACACCACAGTATAGCAGTTTCACACATACTGCGGTCCTGCCGCAGTTCACAGACACACCAGCTGAGAAGGGTGTGAGGAGCCTGCATCATCGCACAGCTGTACAGGAATCTACAGGTACCTCATTGAAACTTCAAGAAAAAAAAAATTGAGTGGCAGATTCTAACCCAAAATATCTCTAGTGAGCAGCTGTAGTGATGGGGTCAAAAAAAGTTTATGCTCTTTCCACAGGACAGGTGAAGTCTATCGAAGAAAATAAGGTTGATTTGCTGTTTTCAAGACAGTGCTTTCTCTGTGTAGCCCTGCTGTTCTGTAACTTGCTTTGTAAACCAGGCTGGCCGCAAACTCAAGAGACTTATCTGCCTGCCTCTGCCCCTCTCCCCAAGTGCTGAAACTGAAGGCATGTGCCACTAACAACTGACTAGAAAAAAGAAATATTTAACAGGGTTTAGTAAAAGGCTGCTGAAAGAACTTGAGGTATATAAACACTGTATCCCAAACTATTAGCTAGTCTAAGAAAAAACCCTCAACATTTAAAAAATATGGATAAAGAAAGAGATAAGTTTATTTCCTCAGAGTGGTTGTCAGGAGACAAATGCTCAGAGATACATTCTCAAGTCACATGCCTGCCTCCTTCCCTAGACTCCACTTGAAGCCACTCCTAAAGGAAAGTACCACTCTATGCCCCAGGCCCGCTCAAGTGCTTGGAGGTCCCCAGAGTGGCATGGCACTGAAGCTGTGACACACTTCTCACTTCTCTCCAGCACTTGCTCCACCTCTGCAGCCTGTCCACCTCCGTGTCTCTCCCGTGACCTACGGGCGCTCAGGCACAGGACCTGGTTAGCACACTGCCAGCCCCAGTAGTCAGAAGCAGTGTGAATGACTTGGGAACTTGCAGATGGCGTGGAGAATGCTGAGAGGGGAAAGGGCCAACTCTGGTTGCAGAGTAACTGACAGAAAGGTTCCTAGAAGAGTCCTGATGCTTTGACTGACTCCGGAAACAGAGGTATCCTGTCTCACATGCAGCACTCTTCAAGTGAGTCACAAGGTGCAAACTATATGCAATTAATCTAAAAGACCCTCCTTAAACTAGCTGCCAGCCAGAGGCCTCACACCACTGAGTGTCTTGGAGAAAAAGTGCTTCACTCCTTTCTGTAGTATAAATATTCTGTCTACTGTAGCATTGGCAATTATGTAATTAAAGAATTTTTTTTGACAGGGAGAGGGATGGTGTACAGTTAACACCTGAAGGCTACCTGTGGTGACAAGTCCACAGGGGATTCCAGGCCAGGCAGCAGGGACACTAGGTGCAAAGGACATAAAGCCAAAGCAAAAGACAACCCCAAATTCCTGTACAGCTTGGTGATAGCTGGGGAGGAGGAACGGAGCCCTGGTTGGTGAAAAGTGTTCTGGTGAGTTCAGCATAGACAACAGCCACCCCCACCCAATCAACTAAAACCATAACTTCCAAAAGGAAGAAAGATGCTTTCTCAAGTTAAGCTGCAACTCTGGCGAAAGCTAGCACTTCGTGCAAGAGGCAGGGAATTGCCATGGAGGCATAGTAGTGCTAGCCTGGAGGACCTGCAAAGCTGAGGTCTCTACCCAGGAGGCTAGCGAGCGCACTCTCCCTCTCCCTCCTCCTCCTCCTCCTCCTTCTCCTCCTCCTCTCCCCTTCTCTCTCTCTCTCTCTCTCTCTCTCTCTCTCTCTCTCTCTCTCTCTAACAGGATACTGAAATGTCTAGACAGCAACCCAGCACATTAGTAATAGACAGGAGCAAAGGCTTGCACCAGCTGGAAGTTGTGGATATTCATTTTATTTTGATGTGGGTGTTGAGACAGGGTCTTGTACTGGTATCATTCAAACTTGTGACAACCCTCCTGCCTCAGCCTCCTCAGTGAAGGTCACAAGCATGAGCCAGTAGCACAGTTCCAGGACATCAGTGTCAACAAGAAAGTTGGAAGAGAGGTACCAACCGGCAGTGAGAATACATGAAGAGATGATGACTTTAAGTTGCTGTGGGTAAGACAAACACCACAGTGTCCACTGAGTTCTAAATCCCTGGGGTCTCCTCAATGCAGGACAAAGATCAAGAGGATAAGACAGAGGAAGCCATCCTGTTCTTACACTCTCCAGGGTAAACACTCTCCAGATAAAAGGGTTGAAGCCATGCTTTAAAAAATAATACAATAGCTGGATGGTGGGGCACAGACCTTTCATTCCAGTACTTGGGAGGCAGAGGCAAGCAGATCCCTGAGTTGAGGCCAGCCTGGTCTACAAAGTGAGATCCAGAATAGCCAGGGGTACACAGAGAAACTTTATCTTTAAAAACCAAAAAGTCTTCTGGACATGAGTCTTCTGGTATATTTTTATGAAATGTGATGTTTTCACAGGTTAAAGGTTTGGTACTTGAGTGACTTTTAGGACCATAGACTTTTTTCAGAGAAATTTGTATGAACTGGAAAAGAGCCAGGCTTATAGGAAAACATTAGCTAAAAGCTGTTTAATAGCCTACCTTCCACAGCTAAACCAACCCTTCTGAGGCCATAACTACTAAGTGAAGAAAAGCCCCAGAATCTTCCATCACACTGCCACATATCCTTAGGAACAATGTATATTTCCAGGAAACCAATCCACTGCCAGCCTCAGCCGCCCTTGTCTTGGTGCAGTACTCCCAGGCAGGCCTCTTCAGAAGTAAGTCATCAAACTTTCCCTTCTGGGTAGACAAAGTCCTCTGCCTCCCAAGTGCTGGAATGAAAGGTCTGTGCCACACCATCCAGCTAATGTATTCTTTTTAAAGTATGGCTTCAACCCTTTGATTTGGTGTCCTCGTCTGTTGACAGTGAAGCAGCAGATGTCAAATGTCAAATGCCTGTATGAAGTAGCATCTCGACCTATTAGAGTAGCCCACAGATACCTTGGCCAACTGGGATACATGCCATTTGTGGGTGCAGGAAGGGGGAATGAACACTGAAGTGACAAATCAAATTGTCACAGGCTGCCTGTCAGCCCTTGTCCCAAAGTCCTAACTTTCCAAACCCAATGAAGCTTACATGGAGCCATCCGACACTGACAGCTGCTGCCCAGAGACCTATCCAGTCAGCCCTGGCTGCACTCTGGCACAGGCTGCTCTCGAGCACTGGTAGGTAGTGCGGGCCTGTGTAGGTTCATGGTCTCATGATGAGTCTGTCTGAGAAGCTGCAGGTAAGAGCTGCCCTCTGTGCAACATGATCCCCGGGATGAGGATGATACCGAGCCCATGCATGTCTGCCATGAGTCACCTGGGTTCCACAGCCCTCATGGCAGGCAGCATTGCTCATGAGAACCCTGCAAAGCACTTAAAACTGTTCCAGGCTCTAAAGACCACACGTTTCAGAAATAGACGATTCTGTAGACCAGAGGCAAACACCCAATGGGCTCTAACTTGGAAATCCAGACTCCCTAGCTGCCTGTCACTGCTCTCCAAATCTCATGACTCTAGTCAAATGATAATTCTGGGGGCTCAAACTTACTCTGAGCCCCAAAAATCACCCTGTACTATTGAATCCCTCAGCATCAAACTGACGAAAGAAAGAAAGAAAGAAAGAAAGAAAGAAAGAAAGAAAGAAAGAAAGAAAGAAAGGAAGGAAGGAAGGAAGGAAGGAAGGAAGGAAGGAAGGAAGGAAGAAAGAAAGAAAGAAAGAAAGAAAGAAAGAAAGAAAGAAAGAAAGAAAGAAAGAAAGAAAAAAGAAAAGAAAAGAAAAGAAAAGAAAAGATTGCCTCCAGTGGAAAGGGGAAGGCAGACATAAGCCTCCAGGCGAACTCCAATGCTACTTATT
This sequence comes from Apodemus sylvaticus, assembly GCF_947179515.1. Lineage (NCBI taxonomy): Eukaryota > Metazoa > Chordata > Mammalia > Rodentia > Muridae > Apodemus > Apodemus sylvaticus. Next base: position 153,505,245 of record NC_067476.1, on the reverse strand, counting down.
CATAAAAACCATTGCCAAGTGAAGCCATAGGGTAGTAACAGACCCCTCAGGTAAACTGCAGGGTTACAGCTGCATGCAGGGTGTGTATATAACTCCCTATGGGAAAACACAACCAGAATGCCAAGCAATTTCCAAGCTCCTGAGGTGTGGCACAGACATGGAGAACTGTCTGTACTGTCATGCATGGTTACCATCCTGAGCCTGAGCCAGCTAAGGAAAGTCCATCTCAACACTGTTCTGTGAAGTGACCCAGGCACAACTGAAGGTACTATGCAGTGAGAAACAGCACAGAGCCTCACAAGCCAGGGGTCCTGGGACACTGAGACCTGGACAGCTTCTATGAAAGTTTCAGTTTAGAACTGAGTACACAAGAATATTTAAAAACAAGCGTTTCTGAAGGTTACTATCGTCCATTTTTCAGTGTTTACTCCCCTCTGTGGCTACAAGCTCACGCTTGCTTTTGCCATCTTCTTCAATGGATACTGGCAGGTACAGAAAGCTCCTAAACACAGAGGCAGGTAGTAGCCATGATAGACCAGAATACCTGCAGCCTGTGCAGCATCACGAGGTATCAGGGAGATGCTGAGTTACCAAGAGCTGGGTTACCAAGTCCATGGCCACATTACACACTTGTTTTCTTATGGAGAAACAGCCCTAAAATCCCCCCACCTCTGCAACTGCTAGTGGCCACAGCAGCGGCATAGGCACAGCTATGTAGGGCTGCACAGCCCAACCCTACGCACTGGAAACCCTACCAGCTTCCATGCCAGCCCTGTGACCACTCCGTTCTCATATCTTCTACCTCTAACCTTTAGTCTGTATCCTAAGAAAGGTGGCCCATGCTTCAAAGCTCTATTTTTACACAGCTCTAGGTGTCTATAGGCTTGGCCTTGCTGGCTGGGCATATCAGCAGCCTGGGCACAGTGTCTGTCCCCTTCAAACTGGAAAGAATGGAGACTTGAGGCTCCAGAGTAGCAGCACTGCACAGAAGAGGTTGCTGGGAGGCAGACACCTCCTCCTGGGCCACAAGCCTGCTCTGTGTACTCTGATGACAGCAGATCTTCTCTGTCTCGTGCTGTCACGCACCAGAGGAGTTCTGCTCATCCCACAGAAGACCACAAATGCCTTTGCTCTAAACTCAATCACCTTCACACAGGAGTGAGTTCCCTTGTGTTAAATGCACTGGGGCTCAAGCTCCCCAGGTAACTTTCTACACAGGAGCAGCAGGCTGGCAGGGCCAGGATAGAGGATCAGGCTGGCAGGGCCAGGATAGACAGGCAGACTCCCTGGGTAGACTAGGGCTTTCTTTCTTCTCCTTTCAAATCACACCACTCATTTCACAAGCTCCAAGGGAAAGGAGTGTCCAAAACACCAACCCCTGAATGGTTTTTAGGGCTGGACCAGGATAACATTTCAAGAAGAGGGTGAAGGTATCAATACAGATAAACACCTCACTTGCCCAGAATTTTTGCTGGGCACTTTCTGGCATGATCAGAATCTTAGGAAATACCAAACAAATGAAAAACGCAGAGGTAACGTGGTCAGAATGACCTAACTGCTGAGAATACACGACTCCCTTCTCCCCAGCCACAGAATCATACGCTAAGGAAGCTGCTTCCTGCAGTCTGATGGCCTGACTCAGCCCCTCCACTTCCTGTCAGCTCAGCCTGGCTCCCACCGCTGCCCTCTCTCTCTGGCAGTGCCCTATAACAAAGGAGATTGGCAGGTCGTGTATATGTGTGTGTGTGTGGGGGGAGCAACAAGGAGGAACTCAGTCCTATCATGCGTCAACATGGCCTGGACAGGCCCTCTGAGATGAAGTGTAGCTTCATGCAAGGTTCTGAGAGAGTCACCAGCAGGCGTTACACACTTCTCCCTCAGAAAGGGTTTCTAGGCTTGGTAAGGAATTAGCTAATATGCACATGAGAGAGAAAACACAGAACACAGGAATAGTGCACTCCCCAACACCAAACAAACAGACAGGTGACAATGGTCCAGAACAGAACAGAACAGGGCATGGTGGTGTACGCTTTAATTCTAGCGCTTGGAGGTAGAGGCAGGAGGAAATCTGAGTGTGAGACCAGCTTCATCTGCATAGCTAGTTCCAGAACAGCCAAGGCTACATAAAAAGACCTTGTCCCAACCAAGCAAACAAACCACAAAAGGAAAGCAAGCAAGCAAAAGGACAGGTCAAGCACATTAATGCTGCTCCACTCAAGATGTAAGGTAAAGGATCCACGGACGGATTGAAGAGAAAGCCAGCCAGCAATGGGGAGCTGCATGTCAGACATTCTGTCAGCAGCTTGGGAACATGAAGCCCAGAGTCCCTGTGCCAAGGAGTAACTGGAAGGGGAACAATGGGCACAGTGCCAACTGGCTGTGGAAATAATTACCCTGCAGCTACAGGACTCGGGAAGCTGAGGCAGGAAGGTCTACAGTACACGTGAGACTGAAGACAGTCTGAGTTATGTTACACAGAAAGACTGTTTCAAATGAAATGAAATGAAATAAAATAAAATAATATAAAATAAAATGATGGCTGACCAGGGTCTTGGGGAGAATGGAACAGCTGGAAAAGCCAGACGAGGGAGGCAGACAAGCAAGGATCATGGAAGAGGGAGCTGGGGGCAGAGGAGCTGCAGTCTGGGCTTAGAGGATGTCAAAGGCTGAGGCAGGTGAAGCAGGATCGGTGGGACACGAAGTTGCCAGGGGACTGGGCCAGTCTGACACGGTCCAGGTGGTGCAGCAGTCTTTGGGAGGGAGACATGACTGGCCATGAGCCAGGTAAAGTGAAGGAGCAGAGAATGATATGCTTAAAATAACACGCAGCCTGGAGCTAAAGTCCTCTGCACAGCAATGTAAGAGAGCCCCAAACCACACAAGGGGCGAGTGCACACACCTGCACCTCCCCAACCTCAAGGGGTTCCCCTCTTCTGGCAGAGCAGAACAAGGAACTAGTTGTGAGGCAGCGTGCACTGCGCAAGCTCATCTCCACAGCTCTCTGACAAGTGCTTGGTGCCAGCGTTTGGCCACAGACAGTTGTGTCTCAACAACCAGGTCCACAGGCTTAGGACGAGACAGGGCTCCACCACTGTGCTCCCATGTGTACCCTAAGATACATACTTGGACATACAAAGGACAGCACAGAAAACCAGACGGGACAGTACTACCCAAGTCACTCATCAGCCATGAAGAGCAACCAGGTACTGCCTGTTCGACACTGTCATCCACCCATAGGGAAAAGCCTTCTCTCAGGGGTCTTCAAGCCATTCTGAGAATGCATCTTGGTGTGTAACCCATACTGCCCTCAAATTCACAATCCTCCTGTCTCAGCCTCCCAAATGCTGTGACTACAGCTGTGTGTTATCATGCTCAAGAATTATTTAAAAAAAAAAAAAAACTACTTGTGCTGGCCAAGGATGTGGCTCAGTGGTGGTGCACTGGCCTGGCATGGAAAAGCCAGGCTCCATTCCCAGCACGCAGCATGCTGTGCTGGGCTTGTGCTTGTGGCTTCTGCTGCACATGAGCTTCCTAACCAGAACTAAAAGAAGAGAAGGGCTGAGGACACAAGTCAGTGGTAGAGCACTACCTAGGGCGTGAAGCTGTGGGCTCATCACACCCCAAAGGTAAACAGCCAATGTTTTCACAAGGATGGTGTCTGCAGATAATTAGTTTGGATTGTTTCTATGTGATCAGAAGTTTGATGAATGTAATTGGAAAAACAGGCAGTAAGCAGTTCCCTATCCACAGCTACATGAGACAATTTTTGTTTTTAAATGTACTTAACCAGGGTTGAGAGATGACTCAGTGGTTAAGAGCACTGACTACTCTTCTGAAGATCCTGAGTTCAAATCCCAGCAACCACATGGTGGCTCACAACCATCCGTAATGAGACCTGACGCCCTCTTCTGGAATGTCTAAAGACAGCTACAGTATACTTACATATAATAAATAAGTAAATCTGTAAAAAGTAATAAAACAAATTACTTACCACTTTAATTACCACAAAAGTCTCACAAGTTCTAATCCTATATATGAAGGGTTAAATGCCTAAAACTAAAGTCTGTGATTCTGCCACTTAAAGTAAGATAACTGGCAGCCATGGAGGTGGCTTGTACTTAAATCCTAGCACTGAAATGGCTGAGGCAGGAAGATCAGGACCTGCCCACCTTAGAAGACACAATGGACTCTGTGTCCAAACCACAGAAGTTGGGCATTGGTGAGAATGCTTAGCACATCAAGGCACTCTGCCTTCACGCCTGACAACCTGAATCTGATCCCAGGCTCCACATGATAGAAAAAAAAAAACCCAACTCCTGCAAACTGTTCTCTGACGTACAGACATAGACACATATACACAAACACACAAAAGTCGAGGAGGGCTAGGGATATAGCTCAGGGCTAGAGTGCTTGCCTAGCATGTAGAACACTATAATAATAATAATAATAATAATAATAATAATAATAATAATAGAGATGATTATCACTGGCTTTTTGTTTATTTTCTTTTCTTTAAGATTTATTTATTGTTATACCAATACTGTAGCTGTCTTCAGACACCCCAGAAGAGGGTATCAGATCTCATTATAGATGGTTGTGAGCTACCAGGTGGGTGCTGGGATTTGAACTCAGAACCTTCAGAAGATCAGCCAGTGCTCTCAACTGCTGAGCCATCTCTCCAGCCCTTGTTTTATTTTTTGAGACAGGGTTTCTCTGTGTAGCCTCGGCTGTCCTGAAACTGTAGACCAGGCTGGCCTTGAACTCAGACATCTACCTGTCTCTGCCTCCTAAGTGCTGGGATCAAAGTCACGCACCGCCTCCACTGCCTGGTCATCACTGATCTTAAATCTTCTTCCAAGGTACTCGACTTGAACGTCACGCAAAGAAAACCATCTGGATAACAAGAACTACTAATAAACAGACCATATGATATGAGAAACTAGCCAACATCATTAAAAATATCCCTTACAATTCACGAATAAATAATGCCTTTATTTTAGGTACCTGCTGCAGATCAGGCACTGGTCAAACATCTTGAACTTATTCTTAGTAAGACAGCTAGTGTCTAAAGAATCTGTTTACTTATTTCTTTAGAACAGGAACTTACATATTCCAGGGTGGCCTCAAATTCAGTGTGTAATCAAGGCTCCTCCTATTTCTGCCTCCCAGGGCTGGAACCCTAGCATGTGCCACCACGCTTGGTCTATGCAGTGATGGGGATCAAACCCAGGGCTTCATGCATGCTGGGCTAGCTACATCCTTAAGCCCTATTCCTTTGTTTTGTTTTTAAAGATGTATTTATTTTATGTATACTATAGCTGTCTTTAGACACATCAGAAGAGGGCATCAGATCTCATTACAGATGGTTGTGAGCCACCTTGCGGCTGCTGGGAATTGAACTCAGGACCTCTAGAAGAGCAGTCAGTGCTCTTAACTGCTGAGCCATCTCTCTAGACATGGGCCCTGTTTCTTTGTTTTGTTTTGGTTTTTTTTTTTTTATTTGGTTTTTTTCGAGACAGGGTTTCTTTGTATAGCCCTGGCTGTCCTGGAACTCACTCTGTAGACCAGGCTGGCCTTGAGCTTAGAAATCCACCTGCCTCTGCCTCCCAGAGTGCTGGAATTACAGGCATGCGCCACCACCGCCCAGCCTAGGCCCTGTTTCTTAATGGGCATCTGTACTTTACTCTCCACAGGAGAAGCTACTTTATCCCAGTGAACACTGGCGTTCCTGTCTATATAATATACACTGTCTACCATATTTAAATGCTACAGCCCCCATGTCACCCTGACAGAGGTAACAGATAAAAAGACAAGGGAAATGTGCCTGCCTGGACACACATGGGGAGAGACAGACAGACAGACAGACGTTATCATCCACTTGGTTCCCTGTGGGAGGAAAGCTCCTATCACTGTGACCTGGGACTGACTGTCACCTGAACTACAAGCTCCTAAGGGCAGGGAACTCCTTGATCCCCTCTGCCTGGCACAGAGGCTGGGGCCCAGTGGCTACTGGGCACCTGACAGATGCCTACTAGCGGGGGTTTAGGTCTAGGAAAGGAGCAGTAAGAGTCCTGGTCCTGGGCTGTGACCACACACGCCATCTGCCCAGTGTAGGGAGTGCTCCAGTGCTGACTGGTTGTGGCCTTCAGGGACTTGGCTTTGTGGGGGACGTTACAAAGTTCAGAACAAAGAGCCCAACTGTTTCAGTGTGAAAAACAGCCAAAAACTATGGCTCTGTTTTTCCTTGCAGTGCACACACATCTCTATGAGTTACAGGTGCTCCAGAGAAAGCTCGTCCCATAACTCCCTAAAGGGACTGTTGTTGCCTTTAACACTCTCCTTCTAAGTCCTCCCGGGCGCTCTGACTTCATCCCTTGACAGAGGGGACAGACTGGAGAACCATTAAGCTTACTCTCACACACTGGCCACATAGCACCCATCCTAACCACTCCACAGAGTGAGGCATTAAAACAGTGTCGGCCGTTCCTCAGTACAAGCACACTTGGGCAGATTTTTCTTTTCATCATTCCCATGGGGCCCATTGGATTTAACAGTCAGCCTGGTCATCAAATATGGTTCCAGGAAGTCAAGCATGAACACAGGACTAGAATCCCAGCACTGGGGAGACCAATGGAAGACATGAGGCCAGTCTGGGTTACACAAGGAGACTATAAAGCACACCACATGCACACAAAAAAGGTTCTTGGAAATAGCTGAACACAGAACAAAAATATAATCACATTCAGTTGCCTGTGGTGGAAAAATGGTGTCGGCGACTTCCAACTTCCTTTAAGGCACAAAGGACTAAGACTGAGGAAAGCAGGCCTGCCTGGGTCGTCCCACTCTGTACTTTTCAGTCAGGAGATCTCGCTTAGGCGACCAGCCTTCACCCCTCTGCTGATTGTTAGTGATATCACACCAACCATATTCTAAACCAAACACCATTTCAACCCCACCACTAACACCAAACTTGGAAAAAGCCCAGCCTGCTATGTCCCAAGGTTCAGCAATACACAGCACCTAGGACAGCATCAGTCCGTGGGACTGAGGCAAGGAATGAATGCAGACATGTCCATCCAAAGAAGCAGTGACCCTTGGCTCCAGGACCAAGGCCAAGACAGTTCTCACAGCAGGACCCAGGTTCTAAGCTGTGTGGTGCTTCCTCCCAGTTCATCATCAGTCTTACCAAAACACAGAGCACAAAGACAAAGCAAATGACTGTGGGGGGTCAATTTGTGATGTGTAGGAGGTTACAAAGCCAGGCAAAGGTCAGCTCTATAATCCAATTTCCCTGATGACCCAGGGAGGCTGTGCACCTGTAAGCTCAGGCAGTGGCCACACCAGCAGTAGCTGGGAAGATGGACTGGAGTCACTGGGGAGCTGGTAAAGAACACTGCCGCTGTATGACCCAATTGTCTTCTGCAAACACTCCCTATTAGACACCTACCATTGGGGTACCACCCAGAACACCCCAGGGGTGTGAAGGTACTTCATAGACTTGAACTCAACCCTAACTCAAGACAGGGCCACTATGCTGAATAAGCAGAGTGTGGCAGACCAAAGCTGGGGTCTGATGGCAAAACCCAACAGTACCCTCTTTAGACAAGACTCTCAAAAGCAATTTCATTTACCATGTGACACTTAGTAAATTATAATACAGCTGATTTACAACCTCAAAGGACATGTTCTATTTCTAAGGATGAACAGAGGTTCTTAAAGTTTTAACCAGGGTATTACAAAATTTAAAGCTTGTGTCCCTTTTGTAGCTGAGCAGGATCCTGACACAGCCACAATGAGGCCCAACACAGACACACAGCTGCCTTCCTTCCTTCTATTTTCCTAGCAATGCCAGACTCTTCTAGCTCTCCAGCGGCTGAGGAGCAAGGGCATCAGATGCAGGTTGTCTGTCAGGCCACAGACTGGACCCTACACAACTTGTTAACGACCCATGAGCAGCCAGCTAGGATGACTCTGAGCCTGGTATCTTCCACCCTTGGGAAGCGCCTACACAGGGCAGATGGTGAAGGGCAGCCATGCAGCCTGAGACTAAAGCTTTGACATGCAGAGTCCTGCTAAGAGTCACCAGAAGCAAAAATGAACGGTGCCCATATGTGGGCAGCTAAGGCGGGCTTCTCAGCAGCCAGCAAAGGCTGTGTGTGGTACACTGCACACTGACCGTGGCACCCTCGCCGAGAGCTCACACTTCAGACAAAGCAGAGTTACTTGCAGGGACAGCAGAGTGTCACTAAGCAAAGGAGTGAGTGTGGAAACAATCTCCCAGACTCCTACCTGGGAGGCTCTGGCCACTACCTCAGAGTACTGAGAAGGCTGTCCTGAAATGGAGCCAAGGGTAGAACACAGGCAGTGCCCTACATTCAAAACGCGCTTTCTAGAAATTAAGCCTAAATGGTGAAGGACATAAAATGAGCTGTGAACAGAAGGCTAAAATTAGCACAGACCGCGAAGACATTCATCATTTCCTTTATGATCAGTCTACAACTAACACCAGTGTAAAGGGCATCTGTAAAAGTTGGAAGGGAAGCTCAGCTCTGCCCCTCCCTCCTCTGCCCAGAAGGGCCCCAGCCCAGACACTGAATGGACGGACACTGCTAGAGGGTAGCGATTGGCTAACGTGAGGGAGCCAAAGGCAGCCATTAGGGCACCATTTGCCCTGTAAATAAACAGCGTGTTCCACACAGTTCTTCAGCGGTTAGAGAACCGCCACCCCCTCACACTGAAGACAGGAAGTTGTGGAAGATGGCCCACACCCATCTCCAGCTGCATGGCAACAGAAGCTGGGAAATGCCACACTCCCTTACCTCCTGAGGCCTCTCGACTAAAGCCGGCACCTTTACCTGTCAAAGGCTACAGCTTCCAGCATCATCTCTGGGAAGACCAGGGTAATGCCACCTGGGGAGGAGCAAGTATCAAAGGAGGCCAGGCTGAAGAACAGCCCTTCAGGAAAAGCACTGAGTGCTTGTCAACCTTTGGCTTCTCACAGCGATTCCCTCTGCAGTGTAACTGCTTTTAATTAATTTTGTGATGGGTTTACTTTAGGGTGAGGAGAGATGGTTCAAGCTTACAAAGGATGGAACAAGAAAACAGACTGCCATCTGCTCCTGGCCAGTTTCAATGCTGTCACTCAAACTGGCAGAGCATTCTCACTAGCAGGGAGAAGAGCAAGAGAGGCATAGGTGGACAGTTCCCTATGCTGTGAACAGAAGGTAACAAACTGCCGTGGCACAGACACTTGTAGGATTCACCCAAGAGAAACACAGGAAGACCCAGAGCAGGCCTGACCTGGCAGCCAGCCTTGTACACTGCACTTCTCAGGTCAGAACACTCAGTTCTGAAGGAGCGTGAGTAGCGGTAGCTGGCCTGTGGACCAGTCTGCACTCTCCAGAGCTGCTTTACTATGCTTCTTCTGTAGAGACTGACCCTGTGGTAGAGCACTCACTATCTAATCAGGCAGTAGGCGTCCACTAAGGAAGTGCTTGCTCACGTGCAGTAAAGTCCATGCTGTCCCTGAAACTCTCGAGTGGCTTATCTCTGCGCACTCTACAGACCCACGGGCACTGTTGTCTTGTCAGGGACACCCTGGTACAGATGGCAATCTAGAAAGGCACATGATTGGGACATAGAACCCTCTGAAACCCAACTTCAAGAGACAATGGATTCTCAAGTTGAGAAGAATTGTGAACCTGCTGGTACTCGGATGAGGCTAAACCACCTACTCTAACTAGGGCTGCCACAGGGATGTGGCTTCATGTGACTGAACATAGATAGCTTCCTCTTCAGTGGCCTACGCCTCCACCCCACCTACAAGGTGGCAGGAAGTCAGGTACAGAGTACAATCCCAGCAGGGGTCTCACTCAATCAGAGTGGAAACACAAAAGGCAGAACAACAACCCAAGTAATCACTACACAAGAAAATGCCCTCCTCACAGAGACATCAGGAACACTTGAGCACCTGCTACTCTCCTAGAAGACTGCAGTACAGTGTCCAGACCCAAGGGCAGCTCACTCCTATCTGAAACACAGGCAGCAGGGAATCCTATTCTCCCTTCTGGCCTATATCTGAGCCTGCACATACATATGTCTACCTGTATCCGGACACCCAGACAGAACATAGACATACACACACACCTTAAAAAAAAAGCAGCAGTCACCATTGGCTGTTCTCTCCCAGGTCCCCTTAAGTGCAAAGTCAGCCACACACATTTAGCTCAGGGAGGGTTTCTTTTGCTCTTACTGGATAGCAGAGCAGCACACAATCCATGTGGGAGGAACAGACCCCAACAAAGCTCCTTGAGGGTGGTGTTAACTGTCGTGCACTTAGGGCAGTCTGTCTATTTTTCAATGGGATGAGGTTGGCTCAGAAATTACTCTATGTGAGACACCCTTAGTTAGATGTCACTTGGGACAGTCACGGACATGTGCCTTCCTGTAGGCATCTCTGCAGCAGCTCATGTCTTTTGAGCGGCCAGTCTGCTCAAAATGAACAGCGAGCTAGTGGCTGAAACTATCATTTTTAAGTAAGCTTCCTCCTTGGGAAGAGGTGTGCTGGGCAGTGAGATAGCCTGGTAGGTAAGGACACCTGCTGCCAAAGCTGGTGACCCAAGGTCCATCCCCAGGACCTACAAGGTAGAAGGAGAGAACCAACTTATTCAGAGTGTCCTCTAACTTGATATGTGGGCGAACACACAACACAACAAACAAGCATTACACTTTTTTGAAAGGAAATGGTGTGACCATAAGATCCAATGAAAAAGAAAAAAAGCACAGGACAACTACTTCTAGACAGAGATGTGGCAAGGAGCTTCTCTCTGATCAGCCAACGCATCTTCAGAATGTGACTCTGGGAACCCAGTTCATCCTCTCTGCAAGCAGTGCCATGCAGCCACAAAAGCCACAGACACAGCCCAGGCTTCTCCCTGTACAGAAAAGCAGCTCTGGGCGGAGAGAGGAGTTGAGGACATGAGACAGACCATTTGGTCCCCAAGGCCCCTTCTCTGGTGGCTCAGTAGGTGTTCCTGGCCTGGCCTTGCAGGTGGATGAAAGAACACGAATGTGTAGTTTTCCCAGAGAACACCTAGAGCCACTGCTTAGCCGGCAAGCTCATGCTGACTCCTGGCGCATGCCGCAGTGCTCAGGTCTTAAAGCATTCGCTAGCTAGTCGAGTGTTGGCATCCAGGAAGCTCCAGTCACAGACTAAACAGCTTCCAAAGCACTTGGATGTGAACCACCACACACAAGACTGAGCAGCCCTCACTCACAAGAGTGGCCTGTCTGCAGTGTCTGCAGTGTGACCTGTGCCAAAGCAGTAGGAGTGTTAGACTCAGGCTTAGATGCTGGCTATTGAATGGGAAAGGCATCCTGTGAGATATGGTCCTGTTGCCAGTTTCAGACATTCTGAATCTACAGACTGTCAGAAAAGGCTTGGGATAGGTCAAGCATGGTGGGATATGATGAAGTCTCAGGAATTCGGAGACTGAAGCAGGAGGATTGTGAGCTTATAGCAGACTGAGCACAACAGTGAAAACCTGTGTCAAAAAGTTAACGGGACTTGGGGGTGCGGGGTAGCTCAGTAGCTGGCAGAATGCTTGCCTAGAGGGCCAGCGATTCATCCCACCCCTACCCCCCACCCCCCACCCTCGCACCCTCCCAACTACATAAACCCAGCACAGCGGCTCACACTTACAATAAAGTGTTGTGGACTCAAGGATAAAGATTCAAGGTCATCCTTGATACTCAACCAGCCTGGGATGCCCATGACCCTGCCTGAAAAGAAAAGCTGCTGAGAAGGGAGGGCTGTGAGTGGAGGACTCTGCAGCCAACGGCTGTCCAGCGGTGGGGACTTAGGGACTTTTCTGAGGCTGGCAGATGTAGAAGCTCTCATCTTATTCAAATGAAGCTGAGAGCAGATGTGGGTTCCTTCTAAAATTACAACATAAGGGCAGCTCCCCCAACCCAATGAATCCCGCTTTTGTGAACTCTCAAGAGTAAGTTCCTCTGTTTTTACAGGAAAACCACCCAAGCACTACTGTCTCGAGGAGGGTGCCTAACTGTGGTAAGCTACTCACTTTCCCATGTCACTCACTCCAGGAAGCCCTCTTAGTAAGAACCTTGAATGTCCCTTGAGGAAAAAAAAAAATCACCCAACTCTTTAAGCTGCTAGCCACACTGGTAGACCTACCAATTTTGAGCCTAACCATATGACCTGGGCAGACCCCTGTAGTTTACAAGGGTTACTTCAAGAACATTAAGAACTTTTATTACTGGAGGTGAACTAAATAGTCAGCTCAGGATCATTTTACAAGAGGACGAAGAGAAAGGGGAGTGAAGAAGTGAGGCTGAAAGATGAGAGCCATGAGCTCTGGCTGAGACTGTGACACACTGCCAGACACTAAGAGCAGCGGAAGAGCAGAAGGTTCCGCTCCTCTCGACACTGACGCGGTCTAGCTGACGGCTAAACAATGCTTGCCTTGACTAACTAGAGCTGGAGAAATACAGGCTTGTTAACTTGTATTTCAGATAAGGTTGTTGACTGACAGAGAACCATATCTTATTTCCCAAAATTAAACAGGTCAAGAGTGGCTAGAGTAGAGGAGCTCACTAGGCTTGGAGAGAAAGCTGTGGCGCTACTACACTGTCTACTGAGAGTCACACAGAGGGAACCCTGTCACACCCCAGGCTTCTGTGAGGTAGGCAGATACAGCAAGGCTTACAGCACTCTCTGCAGGTTCTCTGAGAAGCCACATAAGGGCAATTCCGACTGACTTCTTTGGCCCACGGCTCAAATACAGGGCCTCCCATGAACGCAGGAACCCTACTGGCCCTCTGTGCAAATCTTCCTGACCTTGTCATTAGCTTGGTACAGGGGACCACAGCCACTATCTCTTTAGGCAGCCATGTCCACGCACACTTGTGAAAATACTTACTTTGTGCCAGGTGGGTGCCATAGTCAGTGATCACAGGGCATGTGGGCTCTGGGATGGACCAAGATATAAAGTGGCAGTTCTAACAAGCATGGGGCGGTGGTGGCACACACTTTTAATCCCAGCACTTGGGAGGCAGAGGCAGGTGGATTTCTGAGTTCCAGGCCAGCCTGGTCTACAGAGTGAGTTCCAGGACAGTCAAGGCTACACAGAGAAACCCTGTTTCGAAAACCAAACAAACAAACAAAAAACAAAACTAACAAGCATAGGGCAACATCAGGCAACACACTAGACCCAGGACGCAGTTCCCCGAAAGGAGGCACACATTTGAGCTGCAAGGTGTAAGCTGGATGGGCATGCTAGATAAGTGATCCACAGTGCTGGAAGAAACCCTTCTGGGCACTACAGGGGAACGAAGGAGTCTGGATGCCACTGGGGCTAGATCTTGGGGTTTATTTGTTTGTGGAAAAAAACAATGAGACAAAAAATATTGGGCTGGAGAGATGGCTCAGCGGTTAAGAGCACTGACTGTTCTTCTGAAGGTCCTGAGTTCAAATTCCAGCATCCACATGGTGGCTCACAACCATCTGTAATGAGATCTAATGTTCTCTTCTGGAGTGTCTGAAGACAGCTACAGTGTACTTACATATAATAATAAATAAATCTTTAAAAAAAAAATTAAGCTGGGCAGTGGTGGTGCATGCCTTTAATCCCAGTACTTGGGAGGCAAAGGCAGACAGATTTCTGAGTTCAAGGCCAGCCTGGTCTACAGAGTGAGTTCCAGGATAGCCAGGGCTACACAGAGAAACCCTGTCTGGGGTGGGAGTTGGGGGAGTAGTCAAACAGACCTGAAAACTTCAGAGCTATTGTTAAAATAAGCTGGGGTGGTGGTAGCATACACCTTTAATCCCAACACTTGGGAAGTAGAAACAGCCAGGGCTACACAGAGAAACCTTGTCTTAAAGACAAAAAGCATATTAGCAATAAACTGAAAGGTCTAAGGGTGTGGGGTGGTGGTGGTGGGGAATCTGACCAACCAGATTAGGAAGTAACTAGCAAGAGCTGGGAAGACAGCTCAGTGGGTAAAGGGCGTGTTATGCAAGTGTGAGGACCCCTAGACCCAACGGAAAGCTGGACACAGAGGCCTATCTATAATCCGGTGCCGCTGTATGACATGGGAGACAGGAGAATCCCTCAACACTCATGAGCCAGACACCCTGGCCTAAGCAGCAGTGACACAGACATCCTGTTATGAACAAGATGAGAGAGATGGAAGACCAACACCCAGTGCACAGGTGCACATGCACACACAGACTGGACACACAAGTACACACACAGGTGCACATGCACACACAGAGACTGGACACACAATAACATAAAGGCAAGCAGCTTGGTATCTCTGCAGTATCAACAAGTAAGCCAGGCTTGGTGAGCACTTGGACCACTGAGGTGTGTGACAGAGTGACCTAGCAATGAAAGGAAGGGGAGGGACTCTCAGAACTAGGCAAAGCCAAGCACTTCTGCCTACACAAAACCCACTCAGGGCACTGCAGGTGCAGATGCCATCCTAGAAGCAATGACTCACATACGATTCCAGGTTTCTAAGGTGCCCAGCCTTCGTGCCAGTATTAGGTGCTGCTGGGAAAGAGTTAGCATCAACACTGAAGGGAAGAGGGAAGAGATGCACATACACATACACTCAGGGAGGCTTCAAAGCACTTATGAACACCAGCCCAATGTGGAAGACACTGCCAAAAGAATTCTGAAGGAAGAGACTGGGAAAGGGACAGTGGGGGGGGGGGGGGCGGCGCTCAGGTCAGTAAGGAATGAAGGAACACCAGACTGGGCCACACAGAAAGATGCATCACAAAACAAAATAACAAAAAACAGCAAGCAAGCAAAAACACAGAAAACCACAAGGGCCAAGGAGGTGGCCAGTGGTACAGGGGGGCTTGCCCAGGCCCTGGGTACCATCCCAGTATCATCAAAAGAGAAAGACAAAGAGGAAAAAGCAATCGTTTCAGTAGATTATCATCCAAAAGGCCTCTACAGGGAACTTTTCATTCATTTCAATCCCAATATACCAGCAATTAATTCCATTACTCAGTAAATACCAGGTCCTGGGGTCCTGGGGTTCCTATTAAAATGCAAAAGTAGCAGACAGGACAGAAGTCCAGCAGAGGGATCTGGTAGCCTAAAACCAGAAAATCATTTGCTTTTCCGTTTTCCCACTACCCCAAGCTGCTGGATTGGTTGAATGGATCCTGCTTACTCCCAGAAAGTCCAGCTACTGTAAATACTGGGGACAGCAGACAAGGGCTGCAGCTCTGTTGGCTCTCCCTGTTAATTTCCTACCAGCCCAGACAATTTCAAAGGCTTTCACACCTCCTCAAAGCTCCCATCAGAAGCCTAAATTTAGTTTATGCAAACCAGGGCAAGCAAGAACATTTAAATCTCAAGGGTCACTCAAGACAAGAACTTCCCTATCTCCATGTTATATACTGCCACCCCCACCCATCAAAATGAGTCATGGTGTCTTGATCTCTTCTGCACAAAGTATAGTTTTCCTGGCTTTGAAGCAATGGTGTCTAAATACTCTTGAGAACATCTCTTGGAGAGTAACAGTATCAACTTTCTATACCAGTAAGGAATTTTAGGGCACTACTTATACCACAGGACTTTAACCCAATCAGGCACTGGGTTTTAGTTCAGAATGAAGGCAGCTATAACACATCAGCTAGAAAAGCCACCGACAGCGGAGCTGTCTTGCCTTCAAGTCAGGAGCTACTGGGGTGGGAGATGCCCATTATCTGAAACAAATCACTCACTGAAAAGTGGCAGAATCAAAGAACTGAACAATAAGAAAAAGAGCAAAGCCTGACCAGCAAGCACCCCTTCCACTACTGAAGGAGGACAGTGTCCCTAGTTACTCCTCCATCTGGTCAAGCATGTTCTCTCCCTGGGCTAGCTAAGCCAGTCTCTTTTCTGACCAGTTCTCTACATGCTCCTTCAGTTTTACCATTCCTTTGCAAATGCTAGAAGAGAGAAAACTATTCTTACACCCATTTCCATATGCAAACAAATCCTACAGCCTCTACAAACCTATAACATCAGCCACCTGTTAACAGTAAAGATTAAAAAGCACCCAGGCAGCTGGGCTGTGGTGGTGCACGCCTTTAATCCCAGCACTTGGGAGGCAGAGGCAGGTGGATTTCTGAGTTTGAGGCCAGCCTGGTCTACAGAGTGAGTTCCAGGACAGACAGGGCTACACAGAGAAACCCTGTCTCGAGAAACCAAAAAACCAAAAAAGAAAGAAAAGAACAGAACAGAACAGAAAAGAAAAGAAAAGAAAAGGAAAAGAAAAGAAAGAAGAAAAGCACCCAGGCTTCCTCCCAGAGGCTGTGCTGCCTGCCCGGAGGTGTTTTCTTCCACTACCACCTTCCCTAGCACTTAAATGTCTGCTTCACTTTTTGGTCTTTGCCCATTTGTTTCGGAGTGTGTAGACCTTCTTAGTCTGAGTAGGAAATAAATTAGAATAAGGAACTGATTCTGCCTTTGCTGCAGAGCTGTACACAAAGCCGCACACTCTGAACTATGACAGCTCAAACAGGACTTTGATCATGCTGCCCACTAGCACACATTATCAAACACTTATTAAAAAAAAAACTTATTTTCCACCAATTGTAAGCATATTTCTTTGAGCTGAAAAAACACCCATAAAACAAAACAAAAAAAAATGAAGAAAAGGCTTGGATAAATTAGCCTTTATTTTAGAAAAATAGATTTAGATCGATTCACTCAAGGTCATTCAAATGCTAGTTTTAAAAAGTGGCACCATTGAAGCTGGCATGGTGGCACACATCTTTGAGCCCAGCACTCTGGAAGCAGAGGTAGGCAGATTTCTGAGTTCAAGGCCAACCTGGTCTGCAAATCAAGTTCTAGGACGGCTAGGGCTGTTACATAGAGAAACCCTGTCTTGAGCAAAAAGCAAAGATAAAATAAAACAACACTAAAATGCTCACAAAAGGCTACTTTTAAAATGTAAAATAAGGAAGCACTTCTATAACCATCTCTGAAACTACAAATATGCAGGGTGGCACACTCCTTTAATCCCTGTACTCCAGAAGCAAAAGCAGTCTGATCTCCATGAGTTCAAAGCCAGCCTGGTCTACAGAGCAAGTTCCAGGACTGCCAAGACTACACAGAGAAACCCTATCTCCAAAATAAATAAATAAATAAATAAATAAATAAATAATAAAAGGAAGAAAGAGAAAACATAAAATATTCACACTAGGAAAGCCCAAGGGTACAAGCCCCAGTGAGCAGGCTGTATAGACCCTGGCATCTTACTTAACTTGTACTTAACTTGTGGGGCTTACTAACAACTTACCACTGTGTGGGGTGAAAGTGTAGAGGAGAAATTGGAGAAGAATGAGGAAAACAGATTTCAAAGCCAGCCCACTCTGCGCCAACAACATTCTTAACACAACTTTAACAAGGCTTAGATGTCCGGGCAGGCCACTCTGACCTAAAAGCGTAAAAAACCACATTCTACCATAACTTATTTATGATGCAAATTTGTTACCAAATCAGTCTGTTTCAGTATTAAAGATTCAACTGTCTCCACTTGGGATGGTCTGTTTAGCCAACAACCTCCACACATCAGAGTGGCTTCCATGACAATCTTCATGTGCTGTTGCTACACTGGGAGCCCCTTGCATTTAATCTGATATAGAAATCTGCCCACGGATCTGACTCCTTAGTGGAACATGTCCAGCCAATTCAGAAATTAGACATGCAATACAAATGTCACTATTGATCGCTCTACTTACACAGAGTACACTAGCTATAAATATCAGCCCCCCCCCCCTAAAGATGACGCACACCAAGGCCCAAGTAAAAAGAACCCTGTCAAGGAATCTGGATACCAAGGCCACCCCCAAAAAGGTTCTGTCAGTCTAGAACACCAAACAACAGCCTGAGGCTTTCTACTTTCCTAAATGAAGCTCAAAATAGATTTCAATCTCCAGCTGATGGGTCTCACCCGCTGTCTTTTAACCTATAAGCTGAAAGCAGAATAAACTGCCTGCTCTCTTCACACAAGGAACAGGATCTATTTTGCACATGCTTATTTCAGATGCCTGGCGAGTGTGGTTTTGGTTAATCCTCACAACCCCCGCACTGACATTTAATCTGAAGACTTATTTTCTTTAGAGGACATAAAGACATCTTTTGCGTTTTCAATTCACTGTTTCATACATTGGGGGGGGGGAGACCCCACTTTCATAATACTTTATGAACCTCGAGAACTCCCTCAAGTGGACCGGATCTCAAAAAGCAGACACCATCTCTGCCCACGATCAAAGGATAAAAGACAAGGAAAGAGGCCATTTGGAGAGGGTCAGGCAGCTACAGGAATGGGTTCTGTGAGTCGCCTAACCTCATGGCTTGCCACTCCGTGGTCTATTCAAAGAGCAAGTCTCCTTCCCTGCCGTGTCCCTAGCAGCCCTGCAGTGATCCCCCTCGACAAGGCAGCAGACCCTGTGCTTTGTCACCCTGTGTGTACACTCTCCACCAGAACAGATCTTTCTCTTCTCAACACTTGTCACCAGCTGCAACGATCAGGATTTGAATGTCTGTGTGGCTATAGCCTTTCTGGGGGTACGGTAGGTGTACGGCGGCGATCAGCACACACCACCTCCAGCGCCTAGCCCCGAGGAGACCCTCCAGCTCACGTCTAACGAATGAATGGACAGGAAGGAGTAAGGGGCTGTCACCCTGGGGCCGCCAGGACCGCACACCGAGGCCTGAGGAAGTGAAATGTGAGGGGGCGGGGGTGTCGGCGAGCCCACCCTCCTCCCCAGGAGACAAAGGAAGAGGGCCTGAGGTGGTCCGGTCCGGACAAGGAAGCGGCAGGGGTGTGGACCAGTGGGGACAAAGGGTAGCAGGGCCATGTTGGGGTCGGGTTGGGGGGGCGCAGAGATGACACGGACCGCGGAGAGATATAGGCGAGTGGGGGTGTCGCAGGGGCCGCGAGCCGCAAGCGGGGTCTAGGGCGGCGACGACGCGCGACAGGAGTCCCCAGAGCCGGGAGGGTCGGGGAGACGGCGCGGCCTAGGGGCCCCCCCGGCTCCGCACCTGGTAAATAGCCGCCCAGTTCCCAGCCTTGTCGATCTGCTCGAATTCCTTCTCCATTTCCATGGCGGGACGGGTCGGCTGCCCGAGTTCCCTCGGCCGTCCGCCGCGCTAGGCCGCGTCGCTCCGCGTCCCGAGGCCCGTCGCCCGCCACCACCTCAGCCCCAACCTCCCCAGCAGCGGCTTCTGCATGTCAAGCCGGCAGCCGGAAGTACGCACCCCCGCCTCACCGCGAGCTCCGCCCTCTGTCCGGAAGGACCAGTCAGAGAGCGAAGAGGCTGGCCGGCACTTCCGCGGGGGCGGGGCGGGGGCGGGGCATAATGGAAGAGGCCCGAGCCGGAGGAGACGGCCAGCTGCGCGCGCCGCGTGCCGCTTCCCAGGTTCCGCGTTCGGGCGGGAGCGCGCCCGGTGCCCAAGCGACCCCCCCCCCCGCGGCGCGCCCCTGGCGCGTGGACCGAGGCGGGGCTGGGAGAGTGTCTTGAGTTCGAGCCTCAAGCCGGCCCGTTGAGTTAAGCGGCGAGGGCGTGGCCTCGAGCTGGGCGGTTGAGTGGGAGCGGAGTTTCCTGTCCCGATCTTTCTGTTTTTCTGTTTTTCTTTTTTTCTTTTTTCTTTTTGTCTTGTTTTGCGAGACAGAGTTACTCTGCGTAGCCCTGGATGCCCTCAAACTCGCTCTCTAGACCAAGACCAGCCTCGAAGTCATAAATCGGGCTGCCCCCCCCCCCCCCCCCCCCCCCCGAGTTCTGGGATTAAAGGTGTGTGCCATCACTTCTGGCTCCGTTCTTTATTTTTAACTCAGGGTCACGCTATTCCAGGCTGGCCTCCCACTTGCTGTCGGGCCAAGGATAACCTCTTATTTGCTGTCAGGCGAAGGATGATCCTCCTGCCTCCACCTCCCACGTATTGGAATCACAGACGTGCTTTGTGGGGGATAAACCAGAACTCCATGCGTGCTAGGACGCACTCGGGCCACATCCCAGCGAGCAGAGTGTTTGTTTTAGACAGTGAATCACTCTGTAGCCGGAGCTGGCCTGGAATTCACCACATAGCCCAGGCCACCCTCCAGCTCGGTCGGGATCTGCCTACCTCAATCTCCAGAGTCTTGGATGAGTACTAACACCCTGCTTTCCTGAAACTTGGGAAAGTCCATGAGATTTTTACCCAGGCAGTATGAACCGATGGGACATGTGGTGCTAGTTTTCTGTCTTTCTGCAGTATCAAGAAAATTCTGACCAGATGTGGTGGCACTTGCCTTTAAACTCTCCAGGAAGAGGCAACGGGTCTCTGAGTTCCAGACCAGCCTAGTCTTAATGTAGTGAGTTCTGGGACAGCCAGTTACACAGTGAGACCTGTCTCAAAACCAAAAACAACCAAAAGGGAAAAATCGTCCTTGGGGCTTGATGGTGACTCATAACCATACTAACTCCACTTCCAGGCCCTCTTCTGACCTTCAAGGGCACAGGGTATACATGTGATACCAGTCTACTGTACATGCATGCATACAAAAACGTCCTATAAATAAATCTAAAACCAGGGTGAGCCTTGAATGTTGCTTCTGTTGCATGGGCTCCTTGAGGTATATGTGGAGGATGGAATCACCTTCCCTGGGGAAATGTAACTGGACCGTGGATTGTAAACATCCATTCTGGGCTCAACACGGGATAGAAAGGGAGACTTAGGCAGGATCCATGTCCTGTGTCCAGTGCCAGCTCCTGACATAATAGAGTGACTTCCAGCTTGGTCTTGGGGTGCTGTAGTAGGCAAAGGGCCCGTGTTCATTTATTCCCCACAACGCCCCACCCCCAGAGGCATTTTGATTCCCATCTTAAGGTTAACAAGAGCGCATAGACAAAGCCCTTGCCCAAGGCAACATTGCCATACAGGGCTAGCAACTAAACACATCTGTAATCCTAGCACTTGAGAAGCTGAGGCAGGAGGATCATGGCAAATTCGAGGCCAGCCTTGTCTACACGGTAAGTTCCTGATACAGAGTGGAAGCCTGTCTCAAAAAGCCACAAACAAAGCAGTCTTGCAAATGGGAAGCGGGGCCGGGCTCCAGCCTGACTGTGGGAGGATTTCTTGCATAGGAGCCAGGCAGCTGGGGGCGATAGACTTGGGTGGCTCCTAAAACCCAAGACGAAGCCTGGGGTGGATTCCTGTTAAAGCTGAGCATCTTGGTTTTCTCCACCATGAAAGAAAGATAAGACTGCCTACCTCACAGAGGGGCTTACTGTATCGAGAGGCTAGGTCACTTTTCAGTAGCAGCAAACTACCCATTAACATCAATTATATCTGCACCACAGGACATGTTTATTTACTTATTATTTATTTATTTATTTATTTATCTGGTGTTTTTGAGACAGGGTTTCTCTGTGTAGCTCCGGCTGTCCTGGAACTCTGTAGACCAGGCTGGCCTCAAACTCAGAAATCTGCCTGCCTCTGTCTCCCAAGTGCTGGGATTAAAGGTGTGTGCCACCACCACCGCCTGGCTCACAGGACACATTTTGAGGTCTGAGGAAAACTGAGGACAAATTGACTAGAATCGATTTTCTCCTTCCATTGTGTGAGACCCATGGACTCAAACTCAAGTTTTTAGACATGGCAGCAAGCAGCCTTATCCAGGGAGCCCTCTAACCTGTCCATTAATTCTTGCTGAATAAAGACAGCTGGTTTACCTGGGCAGTGGTGGCGCACACCTTTAATCCCAGCACTTGGGAGGCAGAGGCAGGTGGATTTCTGAGTTTGAGGACAGCCAGGATTACAGAGAAACCCTGTCTCGAAAAACCAAAAAAAAAAAAAAAAAAAAAAAAAAAAAAAAAAAAAAAAGACAGCTGGTCTGATAAGCAACATCCTTACAAGAGTACTCCACTCTTGTAAGAAAATTAAAGTACTGGTGAAAATGTGGGGACCCCACATTTGGAGGTTGTGTAATTGATGTAGTTGCCTATGTAAGGACTCTGGGCAGGTGGGGTCCCAGAATACCAAGCTAAGTGCCCACCCTGAGCTCAAATGTTACTCAGGCTCGCCTGGCGTGCCTCCCCTCCCCCATGACTGGATCCTCTCATGTCTTTTTCTTTCTTGTCATGCTCAGCGTGGAGCTCAGGGCCCCCACAACCCTGCTTGGTAGCCACTCTAACCCTGAGCTTCATACCCTGGCCCCTCTTTTTATTTTTTCTTTGACACAGTTTCACTAAAGTGCCTCCACAAGCCTTGACCTTTCGATCCTCCTGCCCCAGCTTCTTGAATAGCTGGGATGACAGGCCTGTGCCACCAGACCCTGCTGGTCACTGCTCACAGGCCCCAGCAGTGACTGGCATGGTGGTACTCCCGACACACGAGGTCCTTCCCCGCCTCTTCTAGCTCTAGCAGGCTGCCTTTCCTTGGCTGTAGCTCATGACTCGGGCCTTGTTTTCATAGGGCCTCTCTGGCTCCTCTTGTCTGACAAACCTGTCTATTCTGTAAGAACACTTGTCATTGCATCCCAGACGTAAGTAGCCAGTCCAG
Organism: Apodemus sylvaticus; assembly: GCF_947179515.1. Lineage (NCBI taxonomy): Eukaryota > Metazoa > Chordata > Mammalia > Rodentia > Muridae > Apodemus > Apodemus sylvaticus. Next base: position 153,482,671 of record NC_067476.1, on the reverse strand, counting down.
TAGATCCAGATCTCCTCCTGAGGCCCCTAAGTCAATGACATTTGCAAAGACTCTTTCCCCAAATGAGGTCCCATTGGTGACGTGACTTCTTAGGGGCCCCTGCTTAACCCACTGAAGTGGCAGACAATGAAACCCCACGAGCTGTACTAACCCTGAAGGAGAGGCCGAGTGTCAGTGTCTCATATCCGCTCTCCGTATATCAGCACCGGAAACGGTGATGCCTTCCAGAGGAAAATGCTGTCTTTTCTTTCTTTCTTTTTTTTATTTTTGTTTTTTTGAGACAGGGTTTCTCTGTGTAGCTCTGGCTGTCCTGGAACTCACTCTGTAGACCAGGCTGGCCTCCAACTCAGAAATCCACCTGCCTCTGCCTCTCAAGTGCTGGGATTACAGGCGTGCGCCACCACGCCGGTTGAATGCTGTCTTTTCTATCTGCTTAGAAAAAAAACCCCAGTCTAGGGCTGGAGAGATGGCTCTGTGGTTAGGAGCACTCACTGCTCTTGCAGAGGGCCACCGTTTGTTTCCCAGCACCCACAAAATGGTTCATAATTGTCTAATTTCAATTCTGGGGGATCGGTGCCTCTTTAGGCACATGTGTAAACACACACACTTGTGCTCGCACACACACTCACACACATACACCCACACATGTGCGTGCGCACCCAATATAGGTGCAAGCACACAAAGGCACACTCAGACACATACACACACATGCCACGTGTGCTCACAAAGCACACTTAGAATGTGTATATTTTTTGAATAGAATACAGGTCCATTCCTAGCCCTGGCTCCCATGCCCAGATGACCCTGGCGACCGGCCCATCTGCCTCTCCTCCCTTCTCTCCATTGTCTGCTTCCATCCATTTTGTGTCCCTTCCCAGTATGCATGGCTGGCTTCTACTATAGATCTTCATGTCATCCAGTCCTGACCAGGGCCCTCTGCTTGTGGGTCTTCTCTCCCTTCGAGTCTCATGTTGAGTGTCGCCTGCCTGGGGAGGAAAAGCCTCCTGTGCCCCTCTGCTGTGCCCTTTGCTGGCCTGTGTCCTGGCAGTCCTGCTCCACTACGGCAGGACCTCTCCTCCCCCATGTTCCAAGCACCTGACATTTGCTGAGAACAGGGGCTACTATGACCTAAATGTCACCACCACCACCACCCCCAAGTCCTATGGACAAAACCAGCCCTGCCTGGGATGCCCCCACCCCCCCCTACACCCCCACCCCTGATCCTGACTATGGCTGTAGCTGATTAAAAAGTAAACAAGGCAGCCATGTGTGGCCAGGCCAGCCTGTGCAACCCTCCAGCGTCCTCACTCAGGTTCTGGATTTTCTCTCTGTAGATTCGACTAAAGCAGCAGCTCTCGCAGGGCTCACCTAAGATCAACCACAGGAAAATGCAGATATTGACATGATGATTCACAACAGTGGCAAACTTACAGTTAGAAAGTAGCAACCAGGGCTGGAGAGATGGCTCAATGGTCAAGAGCACTGACTGCTCTTCCAGAGGTCCTGAGTTCAATTCCCAGCAACCACATGGTGGCTCACGACTATCTGTAATGGGGTCTGATGCCCTCTTCTGGTGTGTCTGTAGACAACGACAGTGAACTCATATACATAAAATAAATATTTTTTTAAGTTGCAATGAAAATAAGTTTATGGTCGGCCTCAGCCTGAGGAAGTGTATTAAAGGTCGCAGCATTGGGAAGGTGGAGAGCCACTCACTAAGGGGAGAAGTCAACGCTGTTAGTCAGTGAGCAGTCAATGTTTCAGTCATCCCAGGCCTTGCAGGTAGAGCAGGACAGCTGGTTTCTTCTTTTCCGTTCTTTTTTAAAAATTTATTTATTTATCATATGTGACTACACTGTTGCTGTCTTCAGACACACCGAAAGAGGGAGTCAGATCTCATTACTGGATGGTTGTGAGCCACCATGTAGTTGCTGGGATTTGAACTCAGGACCTCTGGAAGAGCAGTCAGTGCTCTTGACCACCTCTCCAGCCTCAGACAGCTGTTTTCAAAGCATGGTGCTGTTGCTGACCCCTGACTGAGCAAAGTCAGCAAGTGACTCAGACGGGGACATCAGCCTCTAAGGAGCACAGCTCAGGGCTTGGGATCCGAGGTAACCAACAAGCTAGGATTCTAATGCCACTTCACCTAGGACAGCCCTGGTCCTCTCCTGACAACTCCCATGCTCCACCCCATCCCTTTACTACGTGCTATGACACTACGTCTGCCCGACATGTTTGTCATCTCATGGCCACTAAAGGCAAATGTTGTGCATACAGTGGGGCTGGGTTGCGTTGCCCAACGCCATGTCCCTTAAGTTGGAAGTCTGCGAGTCATTTCCCCCCAACCCCCACCAGCCCTCGGAAAGGTTTCAGAAGTCAGGGTGACAAGGGCTACTTTGCCTCTCATAGACTGAGTCCCTCGGAATGTCCGGCTCAGTCACCCAGTGCCGGGAGCCCAGAGGCAGGAAGGGCATGGTCCCACCTCCCTGAGCCTCAAGACTTCCTCGAGATGTCCTAGCACATCTGGGCCTCTGCACTGCTGGGCCAGTCCCTGAAATGGGGTCACCAGCGCCGGGAAAGCCAGAATGCTGGCAGCAAGAGACGTAGGCTCCAGCCTGCCAGCTGCCTGGGCATCAGTTAAACTCCAAAGTCCTTTTAAGTCTTTTGAACCGTTTCACTCTGGCGGGGAGAGTAAAGAGGTACAATCCGCACATCCCAGTGCAGCAGCAAGCCCGGGTCAGAGAGCGCAATGGTTGCCACTTCAGCGTCACAGACCAAATTGCTTAACCTCTCAGCGTTGGCCTAGATAATTTCCTTTGAGAAAACCCGACTGAAAGTGGCCTTTGCAAAATGAGAAGTGTATTGGTGTGTGAAAATAGGAAGTCCAAAAGCTTCCTGCTTCAGGCACAGCGTGATCCAGGGGCCCGAGCAACGTCACTGTGACTCTGTGTCTCCTCAGCCCCCTCTCCCTTGCCCTGTGCTGACTTTGGTCCTGGGTGGGGTCCCTCCTGCAGACAACAGGGATGGCCCGGAAGCTCTCTCTTCCAGCATATATCCTGATGTCTCTTAAGTCCCATGGAGGGAGGGAGGACAAGTACCACCTCTAAGCCGACTTCTGTGAGCCGCACAGCACCCACCCAAGATGCTTGCAAAGCTATATAAGTACCATCTGGGCTCATGCAGTCAGATTTTAAAAAACTTATTAAAAATAAAATGTATTTTTTTTTAAAAAGCCGATCTCTGTCCAGAGGAGAACTTGTTACATGAAGCAATCATTTAACAAAGGCTGTGTGGCCGGAAGGGTAAAACAGGGTTTGAGTGTGGATGGACATCTGACCAAAGTACCTGGGCCCTCCTCTGGGACATTGTACAGTCTCTCCAGGAATTCCCATGAACTCTAAAAATAGCACAGTGGCCCTGAAAATGCCAATCATGGTGACATCTATTACTTTAAAAAACCAAGTGTGGTGGCACGCGCCTGTAATAGACAGTCCAGGGTTCAGTGTCCTCCCTAGCTGTATAGAGGGTTCAAATTCAGTCTGAGCTACTTGAGACCCTGCCTCAAATTTTTATTTTATTTTTTAACTTAACACCGTGAAAGTCTATACTATTCCTTTTGAACTGCAGCACAGAGAAGTTAAGCAATTTGCCCACAATTGCACAGGACTTGAACTTCTGGTTCTGAAGTTCTGTGAATATGAGTTCTGCACCCTTTCCGGAAGGAAGGGAGGCGGGGCTACCCAAAGCTCCGCCCCACTCACATCCTCCCTGGGCTCTTCAAACCCTTGAAAAGACTCTCTCCCACCTCTCCGCTGCCGGAAAGCATTTCAGACTTGATTCCAGGCCATTATAAATAAACACACAAATATAATCCCAAGCTGGACGTCTCGTAAGAAGAGACGAGAGGAGGCGGCATTTAGGGGAACTGGGGGAGTCACGTGTGTGCTGAGAAAGGCTGCAGAGAGGCATGGGGGGTGGGGTTCGTGGAGGGAAGTGGAACCCAGAGATGGAAATGAGGTTTGGCCTCATGCTCTCAGCAAAAGTGGAGTCTGAGAGGGTTGCTAGAGGCCAGGGCACTTCCTCACCCTCCCTGCCAGGGTCAGGGCACTTCCCCACCCAGAGACAGTGGTTCTGGGTCCGGATCCTGGAACCTGGCAGTCTTGGGCAAGCATGCACTTGGGCAAGCCAGTTTCTCACCCTTTTCTGTCTTACGTAAGCGATGAGGATTTAGTTAAATGAACAGGCGTGTCCAGTGCTCTGCTCTCTCGAGTTAGCAGCAAGCGCTTCATTAATTGAGTTCTTAGGATATTAAGCGTGCAGGCTGTCGGCTAGCTCTCAAACGTTCTAATGTATACTGTACCTTCTTACATCATGCCAAAGCCGGTTCGGTGCGTGGACGCACAGCCCGTGCAACTGTGCAGCCCCACCCCTAGCCTTGGTGGGCTGTACTTTCGTTGTCTTGAAATTGTAAATTTTGTTTTGTTTTGTTTGTTTTTTGTCGAGACAGGGTTTCTCTGTTTATAGCCCTGGATGTCCTGCAACTCACTCTGTAGACCAGGCTGGCCTTGAACTCAGAACTCCGCCTCCCTCTGCCTCCCAAGTGCTGGGAATCAAAGGCATGTGCCACCACTGCCCGGCTGTAAATCATTTTTTAATTCTAGTTTTCTTTTCAGTGTGGGACAGTTAAACTCAGGGTCTTGGGCACATTAGACAAGTGCTATATACCACTGAGCTAGGTCGCCAGCCCTCTTCAAATAGCTGGTCTCAGAGGAGTGGTCTCATGGTCCTAGTTCTGAAAGCTATTCGCTTAGCGACTCTTCTTTCGTCTCTGAGACAGAACACCTGGCAATTTAAGGGGCAAGAGAGGTTTTGCTGTTGGTGGTGGTTATTTTATTTCATTTTTTTTTTTTTTTTTTTTTTGCGGCACATGATTCCAAGAATGACAACAGTACAGTCCATCGTATAGTGGGAGAGGCATCCGGGAAGTGGCTTCATCCTGGGTAGTGGGAGTGCAGCTTCTCAGTTCTTGGCAAATCAGGAAACAGAGACAGGACCTGAAACAAGGCCAGGTTATATATATATATATATATATATATATATATATATATATATATATATATATGTTCACCACACCTGATGTTCACCAGTCTGACCATATCGCCCTGTTCCACAACACCAAAATAACGCCACCAGCTGGGAGCCAAGTGTCCAGACACATGAGGCTCTGGGGGACATTTTCCCAAGCTGGAACACTGTCAGAGCAGTTTCTGCCTTTAAAAATGGAGTAGCCTTGCCCTGACACTCCGGGAGAGATCAGAGCAGCTTGCAAAAGTCAGCGCTCTCCTCCTGCCACATGGGTCCTGGGGATTGAACTCAGGTCACCAAGCTTGGCAGCAAGTGCCTTTACCCACGGAGCCATCTCGTTGGCCCAGTTATAGGAATTAGCAATGGAATAGCTAGCTACGCGTACTGGGCATAAACCTCAGGCCAGCTTCAGGGCTAAGCGAGCATCTCTCCAGTTCTCTGCAGTGATCAGGTGGGAGTGGTCTTGTGGCCGGGGTAGTGAACATAAACTGAGCAGCTCTGAGGTCTGGCTGGGCCCCTGTTCTCCTGTGTGTGTGCATGTCCAGGTGCGTGCACATGTGTGTGGAGGCTGGAGGAAACTTTGGGTGTCGTTCCTTAAATGTTGACTACCTTGTTTTGTGTATGAGTGTGTGTGTGTGTGTGGGGGGGTTGTCTCACTGGTGTGGAACGCATCAAGATGTCGGGGCTTGCAGGTCAGCAAACCCCAGGATTGGCCTGACTCTGTCTCCCCAGCGTTGGGATTACAACAGCGCAGGCCACTCAGCCTGGACTTCTCTACCCCCATCCCCACCCCCACCTGAGTTCTGGAGATTAAACTCAGGTCTTCAGGCTTGCTTGACTTCACTGAGTCATCTTCTCAGCCTTTCTTTCTGAGACAGTGTCTTCCTCTCTAGCTCAGGCTGACCTTGAACTCTTTATTTTGTTATTGTTTAGTTGACTGGTTTTTAGTTTGGTTATTTGTTTTTGTGTGTTTTTCCCTTTCTCCCTCTTGCTCAGGCCGCTCGCTCCGCCCCACCTTCGCTCCGCCCCACCTTCGCTCTGCCCCACCTTCGCTCCGCCCCACCTTCGCTCCAGCCCATAGGTTCTTTATTTGTTTCTCATTAGGGATGGTTGTGAGCCACCATGTGGTTTCTGGGATTTGAACTCATGACCTCTGGAAGAATGGTCGGTGCTCTTAACCCCGCTGAGCTATCTCACCAGCTCCATTTTTTTTTTTTTTTTTTCTTTTTTTGGTCTTTTGAGACAGGGTTTTCTGGTCTGTCCTGGAACTCAATCTATAGTTCAGGTTGGCAGCAAACTCAGAGATCCGCCTGCCTCTGCCCTCGAGTGCTGGGATTAAAGGGGGGTGTGCCACCACTGCCTGGCAGTCTCATGATGATCCTTCCTGCTTCAGCCTCTTCGGTGCTGGGACCACAGCTGGGTGTCACCAAGCTCAGCTTTACTCTGTGCTTTGGAGATGGAAGAGGCCCTTGTCTAGATCCCCGACAGTAGAATCTGGATTCCTTTGTGTTGGAGGGAAGCGACAGAGAGGGCTCCCATTTAGGATATGTGAGGAGAGAGGGACCAGGACTTGGGAAGTGTATTTTCAACTCTCCAGATGGCCTCACCCAGACTGCAGAGAAACACGTAAGACAGGAGCTTTGTGCTAAGGGCTTTGGCTATCCCTGCTGCCCATGACCCAGGCTAGGCCAAGAAGCCAGACTCTTAGTGGGCAGGGTAGGACCTTTTGGTTTATTGAGGGTGAGGAGGCAGAGAGGAAGTTAGGGGCTTAGAGCAGCCTCTCTAAGACACAGACTGACTGCCACAAACCAGCAGCTAACATTGAGAGCATGAGGCCAACAGGAAACACTTAACATGGTCGTAGAGGGGGCTCGTGGCCTTGTGGATGACACCGTGGACAGTTTTACTCTGTGGCTCCTTTTCTACCTCGTGTCGCCCTGACAGCTCCAGACAATTGCATTTGCAGCCATGAGTTCATCGGAGCTATTGGGTCAGATCCTAGTTGGATCCAATATCAACTCTCTTTCACACAAATGGGTTTGAAGCTGGATGCTGGCCCGTCATCCAGTTAAGGACTACATTCCCAAGATCCTTTGCAGCTAAACGTGCCACTTTGTTACAAAGGCTGTTAGGGAACGTCATGTGATCCACTTCTAAATCCTGACCATAATGATGGGGGGGGGTGTTAAAGTGGGGATGGTAAGGGGAACCTCCTCCTCCTCCTTCTTTTGGTTTTTTGGATTTTTTTTTTTTTTTTTTTTTTGAGACAGGGTTTCTCTGTGTAGCCCTGGCTGTCCTGGAACTCACTCTGTAGACCAGGCTTGCCTTGAACTCAGAAATCCGCCTGCCTCTGCTTCCCAGAGTGCTGGGATTACAGGCGTGCGCCACCACCACCCGGCTCAGTTATCTCTTCTTTACCCTCTCTCCATTCTTCTACTTGGAATATAATGTACCGGGCAGGAGTCTAAACTGTGCAGACAACAGTCTTGTGGGAGGATGGACAGGAAGACCTTTCTCAGTCCCATACTGACCACACCCGGCCGGTTATGTAAGAGAGATGTCCAAAGGACCCATACGCAGCCACTACGCCTAGTTCCTCTCCCTACAGGGCTTCCAGGTATATCCTCCTTGTTACAGTGGACTCTGCTGAGGCGGGAGAGCTGGCTCAGTGGTTAAGAATACTTGCAGTTCTTGCCAAGGACCTTGGTCCCATTCACCACAGCCCCATTCACAGCGATCTGTAATTCCAGTTCCAGGGGATCGGACACCCACGTCTGGCCTCCGTAGGCACGGGGCACACACAAGAGTGTACAGCCATGCACGTAATCAAAACCTTCATACACACAAGCAAACAAAAGAAATAGACAATGAACGTTGCTTGGGCGCCTATCGGTAGGGACCTGCGTCACAGTAACGAGACCCGTGTTATTTGCCCACCCTGGCCACGATGGTGATGGCCGGTCAAGGAAAACACTAGGTCCAGCTTCCAGCAGAGCCACGTGACCTGAGCCATGTGACCTGAACCACGTGGTACTGGGGAGGCGAGGAGCTCCCTGGGAAAAACAATGAAGAGATAGGAGGCACAGGGCCTGAGGAGCAATGGCGTATGGAACTCATCAAGCAACTAACAAGAATGATTAACTGCCCTGAGATTCTGAGCAGCTGGGGAAAGACCCTGACTGCACCTGGGTCTTAGAGCCCCGGGATTAGGGACTAAAGGAATGTAGGGGGCAGCTGGGCTTGGAACAGGCCACCCCCCACTTGGCCGCCCACATCCTCTCTGCTCCCTTTCCACCTTCCTTGCCCACAGCAACATCCCAGCAGAGGCTGAAGAAGGGAAATGGCCTCTTTCCAGGGCTTCTTGGCATCAGGGTCTGGACATGTTGGGCAATGCCCGGGTGGGGGCAGGAGGCACAGCCTGCCGCGGGCTTTCTTGAGAGCGTTGCCCCTTTTGTAAAAGAGACATGCAGGAGGGAATGCAGCAGCCAGCCATGTCAGGGAGAGAGGAGGAATCATCTGTAGTCGAGAAAACACCGGAGAGCAAAAACACTGGGTCTGTCCTGTTGGCCGAGACCATGACCCCGTCACATTGTATGCAGCATCGGGTTGGCTCTTGGCTAATGTGGCCGGGTACATGCTAGTGATCTGTGACATTTTTTTTTCTTTTTTGAGACAGGGCCTTGAATTTCTGACCCTCCTGCCTCCGGTACCTGAGTACTTGGGATTACAGGCACGTGCTGCCACACCTGGTTTATGTGTGCTGGGGATGGAATCCAGGGCCTTGTATATACTAGGCAAGCTCTCAAACAACTAAGGCCCAGCCCAGTTCCCCTGTGACTTTTGTCCCATCTTTCCTCAACAGCCCTGGCTCTGCAAGTTCAGGACACTCATTAGGAAGGAACCCGAAACACCCTGTCACCACGCCTTCCTAAGTCAGAATCTCCCCATCACTCCCAACTTCTTCATTTCAGGAGATCCGGGTAGAGAGGCCTCAAAGCAGAACTCTGGCCTTCATGGGAGCCTTGGTTGTTCCCATGACCCTTCTCTTGGAGGTAAGACACAGCCTTGTAGGAAGACATCAACCCTGTGGGCACACACCTCAGGGCCCCAGGAAGGGTCTGGTGAGAGGAGGCATCTCCAAAGTTCTTGCTGAACGAACACGCGAAATGAGTCATCCAGACCCAGTTTAATGAGTCCCTGAACACAGTCGGTCTCCCGCCCCACCACCCTCCCCTGTCATCCAGAACAAGATGGCTCTTGCAGAAAGCAAGCAAGGGGGAAGTGATGTCATCTGTACCTCCAGGGCTCAATCCCTTTTGAACTTCCCCTCCCCTGCCCTCTGAAGCTGACCCAGCCCTGACCCAGGACATTCTGGGCATAGGAAGCAGACAGGCAGGAAGGAGGCTGGGGACCACGGACGAGCGTTCAGCCTTTGAGGCCAGGCGGTTCTCAGTTTTTTCTTAATTTGTTTTTTCTTTCTGATTGCAGTGTGACATGAGACGACCGCTGGAAATGTAGTCAGGGGAGACACCTGGTGTGCTCTCCTCCTCCAGCGGAGTATGCTGATGGTGTGGTGAACAGATCTTGACACTGGGTCTTGCTGTGAAACCCAGAGTAGACTTAAACTCGGGGCAGTCCTCCTGCCTCAGATTCCCAATGCTGAGATGACAGCTTGTTCACCATTGTCTTGGCCCCTGGTTCCTCATCCATCCCAAGACGCATCCCCAACCCTGGAAGTTCTTCCTTTGCCCATCTGTCTCTCTGTCTGTCTGTCTGTCTGTCTGCCTGCCTCTCTCCCTCCTTCTCTCTCTGTGTGTGTGTCCATCAGACATCAGAGGTTGGTCCACCCCCCTCTCCTCACCAACCACAACCACGCTGTGTGGTCCAATCCCCATCTTTGGGCACAACTGAAAAACAAGTCTTCTCCCCACAGGCGCTTCTGAGAAGTCTGGATATGTTGTACCTGAGCTCTGCTTGTCACTAGTCTGTTCTTGCCCTGAGTTGTGGCTGATTCACTCCCAGCCTCCCTCTGCCCTTCTCAGGAATGCTTTCTGGGCCCGAGGATGCATCTTGGTTGGCAGAACTCTTGTCTAGCAAGTGGGAAAACCCTGAGTCCTGCCTCCAGCACCACGTGAACCAAGGCCTGGCAAAGCATGCCTGTAATCTGAGCCCTTGGGAGACAGAATCAGGAGGATCAGAAATTCAAGACCATCCTTGGATAGGTTGAGTTGGAGGCTAGCCTGGACTACCTGAGACCTGGTCTTGAGAAAGCTAATGACAGAGGGTTACTTTTGGCTGTTTTGGATTGACAGCAGCTACCACAACCTGAGGCTTAGCTTCCCTGCAGAATGAGCTATGCAGGGCCAGGTGGAACCCAGCCCTGCAGCTAACCCACTGCAGCCCTGTCTTCAGCACCTCCCCATACCTCCATGGCTGGGCATTTGCTTAGGCCACTGAGTGGAACCTGCCCCATTCCTAGGGCCCTGAAAGGAGAGTTGGGGCTCAGCCTTCAGGAATAGTACCCCATAGCATCCAATGCTGGTGACACAAGACAGGGTGGTCACCAGCCCACCAACCTGCTGCAAAGGCCAAGTAACTCAGATAGATGACCAGGGCAGTTATCTTAGAGGATGCAGTTTCAGAAGACAGAGGGCTACAGGTTCACCTTTGCCCTAACCAAGATGTGTGATACGTATAGACACGGCCGCGTCCACTGTGGTGAGGATGGTGTATTCGTGGAGGTCCGAGGGTAGCCCTCACGTGCCAGTCATTGACTTTCTGCCTTCTCTGAGACAGAGTGTCTCTGCATAAGGCAGGCTAGCTGGCCTGCAAGCACCAGGAGATTGTCTTGTTTCGGCCTTCTGCTTCCTTGTAAGACCACCGGCATGCTAGGGGCTTGTGCTCCTGAGTTTAGCTTTTATGTGAGCTCTAGGAACCTGAACTCGGTCATTAGGCTTGTTCGAGGCAGACACTGAGCCATCTCCCCAAGTCCTGGAAATATGTTCTTGAATTAAAGAACATACATTGAAAAGTGTATATACATGTGTACATGTGTGTGTGTATGTATACACATCACACATATATAAACGCACATGTGTATTTATATATGTATACATCACATATTATTATGTATATGTGTACATATTAATATCTATGTGTACATATCACATAATAATAGATACACAGTTTGAAATTTTCTGCAAATTGAGTCTGCTAATGTAACCAGTGTGTGTGTGTGTGTGTGTATGTGTGTGGGTGTGGGTGTGGGTGTGTGGGGGGGGGAGGAGGGGAGTCTGTACGCTACGTGTGTGTGGGTACCCACAGAAGCCAGAAGATGGCATTGGAGGGATCCCCTGGAGCAGGAGTAACAGGTGGCTGGGAGTTGCCCAGTGGGTGCTGGGGACCGAACTCAGGTCCTATAGAGGAGCAAGAGTCACATTGCTCTAAGCCACTGAGCCATCTCTCTGGCTCCTCCACAGGTTTAGAACTTCAGATTTGAGTTTGGAGAACCTGGCAGGCTGTGGAATCTGAGGAGCTGCTGGAAACTTATTCCTTCCAGGTCTTGGAGCACGTTCGCAAACTCCAGGCTCTGGGTTTGTAAGATGTAGACCAATACTGAGTCTTCCCTCCTGAGCGCATGCAGGACTCAGTGAGGGCAGAGGGCCGTGTAGGCCCTCAGGTAGGCTGTCTGTCTGCTCTGTGTCTGCTTCTGCCACCCCAAGTCCTACTATTTTTACCTCTGCCCAGAGGGAAAGCAGAGGTTTCAACAGAGAATCATTGGGTACCAATTACTATAAAAATAAAATTATCTCATGGGTATACCTCAATGCATTGAAACACGTCACTCATCCGGTCAGACTTGTGTCTTTACAGCCCAGGCTCACGTTCACCCAGAGAAGGTAAAAGGATTCTCCTTTGAAGGATGAGGCAGCTGAGGGTCAGAGGGAGACACAGCTTCCAAAGGGCCACAAAGGATGCTTCCAGCCAGGAACACAGGGACCCCAACAGCACCAGGCCAGGAACACGGGGACCCCAATAGCACCAGGCCAGGAACACGGGGACCCCAACAGCACTAGGCCAGGAACACGGGGACCCCAACAGCACCAGGCCAGGAACTCGGGGACCCCAACAGCACCAGGCCAGGAACACGGGGACCCCAACAGCACCAGGCCAGAAACACAGGGACCCCAAAAGCACCAGGCCAGGAACACGGGGACCCCAACAGCACCAGGCCAGAAACACAGGGACCCCAAAAGCACCAGAGGGACCCAACAACACCAGTCTGTTTTGCCCATTTGCCTAATTCTCATCTCCTCCTGGGTCTCATGGTTCTTGGGGTCATGGGGATGACCCCTTTGTAGCTGCCTGTAACACAGGCCCTTTGTGGTGGTACCTAGGAACTTAGCAGAATATGGGTCTGGGGTTGTGGTACCAACAGTAGAGTGCTTACCTAGCATGCCCAAAGCCCAAGGTTCCATCTCTAACTCTGCCTAAAACAAAAGTGATGTGGTGGTTCACATCTGTAATCCCAGCACCAGGGAGGTGGAGGCAGGAGGATCAGAAGTTCCTGGTCACCAGTCAGAGATAAAAGAAACCCAGTCTCTCTCTCTCTCTCTCTCTCTCTCTCTCTCTCTCTCTCTCTCTCTCTCTCTCTCACACACACACACACACACACACACACACACACACACACACACACGAACGTAGAATATGTTCTTAGCTGGTTTACTCCCTGGCCTGTTCCGGGAGGTTTGGTCTCCCCCATGGGTGTTGGTGGCAGCACCAGGTGAGTTCTAGATGCTGGTTCAGCAAACAGGTTTCACTGAAGCTGTGGTAGAGACACAGCTAAGAGGTCTGGCATCTTCTGATTAAATCAATCAACAGAACAACAAGAATTCTCCAGTGCTTTTTCACCATATCTTTCTCTGATTCTGGATGGCAGGAATGAAAAGGTGTTTTTTTAGAATTATAAAATGTTTTCAGAACATTTTACACTTTGTACACAAGAGAATGTTCTAGAACCAAACTCGGAAAGAAGAAGAAATAGGCCCTGTAACAAGCCTTGGGGAATCTTATGCTGTTTGTTTGTTTGTTTGTTTGTTTGTTTGTTTTTTGATACAGGGTTTTGCCCTGTAGTCTCAGCTGCTCTGGAACTCGCTCTATAGACCAAGCTGATTTTGAACTCACAGAGATCTGCCTGCCACTGCCTAAAGGGATGTTCCGCCACGGCCTGGTACCTTGAGGAATCTTGATTTTGTTCATTAAATAGAGTTCTCTGAGGCCGGCTGCCTGGAATAGACTGGGGTGTGCAGGCTTGGAAGGGCAAGACCCAGGCTGGTGGATTTGGAAGAGAGAGAAAGCAGTCGGGAAGCCAAGGCCTCCTCCTGCCCCACTCCGCCATCTGCCTGTGTGCTTTATCCAGAAACCACGTCCCGTGGCTCCTGCTACCAGCTGTGATTCTGATGTTTAAATATAACAAACTGTCATTGTTAAAATGTCCAGTGGAGTGCACACCCTGCTATCATAAGTCCCCCAAGTTTGTGGAGGGCTCACTAGTCCCAAACTGCCTTAAGCTAATGCATCCCAAACCCCTTGTCCAAAAGACAGCAACGTGGGTCTTAGCTCTAAGGAGCGTGTGACAAACATGGGAAGACAGTTTTTAACATACTTTTTATTTTATGTGCATTGGTGTTTTGTCTGAATGTGTGCCTGTGTGAGGGTGTTGAATCCTGGAGTTATAAACGGGTGTGAACTACCATTGTATGTGCCGGGAACTGAACCTGGCTCCTCCAAAAGCGCAGTCAGTGCTTTAACCACTGAGCCATCTCTTCAGCCCGAAGACACTTTTTTAATTGAAATTTATTTTAAATTGATATGTGAGAATATCAGTTTGGCTACATGATGTTTCCATACATGTCTATATTGTGAGATTTTAAATCTATTGGAGTGAGCCTGTCTCCTCAGACACCACTTCTTTACTCTCATTTATTTCTTTTGTATGTGCATATGTATATGTGGTACGTGTTTATGTGGTGTGTGCATGTGTGTGTGTGTGGTGTATGGGGTATATGTGGGGATGTGTGCATATGTTTGTGTGGTGTATATGTGTATGTGTGTGTGTGCTGTATATTTGGTACGTGTATGTACGTGTGTGTGGTGTATGTAAGGTATGTGTATGTATGGTATATGTGTATGTGTGTGTGTGTGTGGTGTGTATGTGTGTAGGGTGTGTGGTATATGTGTGTATGAGCATGTGTGTGTGTATGATATGTGTGTGTTGTGTGTAATGTGTGTGTGATGTATGTGTGTGGTTAGTGTGGGTATGTGGTGTGTGTGTGATATGTGGTATGTGTATATGTGTAGTGTGTGTAGTATGTGTGTGCATATGTATATGTGGTGCATGTATATGGTGTGTGTGGAGTGTATGTTTGTATGTATAGGTGGTTATGTGTGGTATATGTATGTAGTATGTATGTATGGTGTGTGTGTGTATGGTGTGTGTCTGTGGCATGTGCATTGTATATGTTTATGATGTGTATGTATGGTATGTGTGTGTGTGTATGGTGTGTGTCTGTGGCATGTGCATTGTATATGTTTATGATGTGTATGTATGGTGTATGATGTGTATGTATGGTGTACGATGTGTGTGTGTATTTTTGTGGTATGTGTGTATTTTTATATGGTGTGTGTATGATGTGTGTGTATGGTGTGGTGTATGTGGTGTGAGTGGTGTGTGTGTGTGTTTATGTGGTGTGTGTGTATGTCCTCTCCAATTCCTGTCATTAATATGCCATTACAAACATCTTTGGTTTCCTCTGAGTCCTAGTGAGTTTTTATTGTCAATTTGATACAACCAAGCGTCACCTGGGATAAAGCCTAAATTTGACAATTGCCTCCACCAGACTGACCTGTGGCCATGGCTGTGAGGAACGGTGCTGACTGACAGGTGTAGGAGGGTCCAGATCACTATGGGTGGCACCATCCCTAGAAAGTGGGTCTGGGATCTATAATAAATATAATATTTAATAAATGCAATAAATATAAATATAATAAATATAATTAATATAATATAATATAATATAATATAATTTAATATAATAAATTGCGAGCTAACAGAGCAAGAGGGAGAGCCAGCCAGGCATCAGTGACCCCGCATGGTCTGCTTCAGGCCCTGTATCCTGGTTCCTGCCTTGGCGTCCTTTGATAATGGACTGTTCCCTAGATCTAAAATAAATCTTTTTGTCCTCAGTTGCTTTTGGTCAGTGTATCACACTAACAGAAAGCAAACAATACACATAGTTAAACGTAGCTCTTATTATTTGGGCGTGGCTGTTGGGTTTTCTTTTTAGAAATTTCAAGTGGGACTGCTTCCTTGATTTTTATTTTAAATACTTTAATATTAGTATATAAAGATTTTTTAAAATTATTTATTTGCTCTGTGTGTGCCTGAGAGTATAAATGTGCATCGTGTGCATGCAGGCGCTGGTGGAGGCCAGAAGAGGGCGCCAGATCGCCAGATCTGGAGTTATCCGTAAGAATAACATTTATTCTTCTGTTGCAATTATTGTCTGCTAATCTGACAACCTAGGCCTAGTCCTGGAAGCTTCTGGCCCCCGTATAATCTAACCTAGGCCTAGAATGTCCTCAGCCTCTGGGACTTGCTGCCGAATACGCTCACGGTTTCTAGCGCTTTCTGAGCTCTGGCTGGCTGGTTCATCTCAGCTGTTCTGGCTCAAACTCCTCTCCAAGATGACTGATTCACCCTGGCTTCTCTCAGCGTCTCCTGAATTGCTCTGCTTGGCCTCAGACTAACTCTGTTCTAGTCTTCTGGCTCCGTCTCCTTCTCTGGCTTGTTCTGTCCTCACCTGTGTCTAGCTTGCTCTCTCTGCAGTCTGTCTCTGCAGAACTCTCCTGGTAAATCTGCCTCTTTTTCCCTCTCTGCCTGTCACTCCCTTAAGTAGCTTCCTTTTCCTCACTCTTCTGGTGAGAGTTGGGCCTATCCTCTTCTGTCAAATCTTTCTCTGATTCGTCACTTTGTCTGCCACTCAATTAGACATCACTTTCAAACATGGGTGCTTTCTCTACAAACATTTACCTTCCTTGTTGGGGATTAAAGGTATGTACTAAGGGCGATGTCTGTATTCCAGCTAGAGAAATTAAATGTGTGTACTAAGGGTAAACCACACCACAACTAGAAACAGTTTTTTACTTTCAGCAAATAACACAATGTTGAGGTTCACAATGTGATTAAATATCCTACAGTTGTTGACTACTTGGTATGGATTTTGGGGGGAAAAACCCAGGTCCTTTGAGGGAGCTTTGAACATTATTAGGCCACCTATCCAGTCAAATTTTTTAAAAATATATTTTAAAATTATTATTTATGTGTACATACCCACAGGCCAGAGAAGTGCCAGATAGATCCCCTGTAGCTCCAGTTAGAGGCAGTTGTAAGTTTCCTGATGTAGATGCTGGGAACTGAAGCTGGGTCCTAACCACTGAGCAATCTATCCAGCCTTTCACAGAAACCATGTTTTTGTGTACTCCAGGCTGACCTTAAATTCCCAACATAGCTGAGGCTGGCCTTGAACTCTTGACCCCCTTTCTTCTTGATTGCTAGTGCTGGGATGATAGGCATGGCCCACCACACCCGGTGTACGTGGTGCTGGGGCTGGAACCCAGAGCTCTGAGCATGCTAGGCAGACACTGTGCCTGCCGAGTCACATCCCTGGTCACGAGGACTTTGTCAGGCATCCCTACCACAGGCACGCCCCATTCCCCAGGACATATAAAGCCTATTTCAACAACTTCACACGGGCCAACCTTGACCTTGACTTCCTTAGGACAAACAACATAATGGGCATGGTATTGGGTCATTTCTGAACTCCTGTCTCCAATCCCACGTGAGGGCTCGCAGTCACCCCACCATGGACTTCCAACCTAGGTTGTGATGAGTCATCTCTATGGACCCTCTGCTCAAGACCGGCCTCCCAACTCCCAACTCTGAGAGTCTCTGAGCTGAGCCCAGGTGACCCACAGAACTGTGAGTGCTACCGATGAATCGTTTATCTTTGCAGAGATGGGCTCCTGTGTTACCCAGGCCAGGCTAGCACTGGACTGACTGGATCCTCCTGTCTCAGCCTTCTGAGTGCTGGGACTGTACACCAAGCTTTTCTATTAGTTTGATTTCTGTTGTTGTGATAAATACACCATGGGCAAAGGCAATTTGGGGATGAAAGGGTTAATTTTGTCCTATGCTTCCAGGTCATGGCCCTGTCATTGAGGGACATCAGGACAGGAACTCAAGCAGGAGCTTGGAGCAGAAACCACGCTTACCAGCCTGCTCGTTGACACACACTCAGACCTTTTTTCTTTTTTAAATTATGCGTACGAATGTTTTGCCCACATGTATGTTTGCGCTCTATATGTGCGTCTAGTGCCTGCAGAAGCTAAAAGATGGCAGTGGATCCTCTGGAACTGGAGTTGCGGATGGCTGTAATTTGCCATGTATGTCCTGGGAGGCAAACCTGTGTCCCATGCAAGTGCTCTTAACAGCTGCGCGCTCGCTCCAGCCCCACGGCTTTTTATAGCCCCACCCACCTGCCTAGGGAAGGCGCCGCCCACAGTGGGCGGGGCCTTCCCACACCAATCATCCATCAAGACCGTCTCTTACAGACATGGCCAGAGTCCAAACTGATGGAGGAGTTTGAGAGGAGTTCTTCAATTTGAGACATGGAGGTCTAGGTCAGAGGAGGTCATAGGAGGAAGGAAGAAGGGTTAGAGACCGGATGATGCTGGGCTTGGCTTTTGAAGAGAATGGTCCTGGGAACAGCTCTGTCCACCTTGCTGGAATCTCCAACACTCGCTTTAGTACTCACAGCTCCCAAGATTGTAAGATCATGCGTCGTGGCTTTAAGCCACCGTGTCTGAGACATGGCCACCATGTCTGAGATCGTCTGCCTGAGCCGCAGCTGTCTGTCGCTCTCTTCCACGACACAGGTGAAGAAGGGACAATCTGGGGCTCAGAGGCACCTGGGGGCACACGGCAGCGAAGGCCTGGGGCCTGTCATCCACAGCTTTACTGAGAAATACCATGGGGACTCCTGGAAACAAAGAGACACTGGTTTCTGCCAGTCCCCTTGGCCCGTTTTCTTTCATCGCGTTTCTTGGTAGTGGCACTGGAACTTCTATGGAAGTCCCCATGGTCGTAAAACCACAGTGTCGAAATCACGGGGTACCGGCTGCTCCAACACTCCCTGCTGTTAATGCCACTAAAGGTTTCCCTCTACAGACATGACACCCAGCTTACTCCAGGGACCCCATGGACCAGGACCCGCGGATGACCTTCCGGGACCTCAGCTGTTAGGTCAACTCCAGCTTCAGAAAAATCTCTGAAGGTTTGAAGACTGCGCCAGGATTAAATATGACTACGTGAGAGGGAACCAAGAACTGGAGCAAGCCAGATTCTTCCCCTTGGCCTGGCTGCCTGTTGTCTGAGCTTGGAAAGGTCTTCGAGGCCCAGCGTCTCCCTGCAGGGCTTTGGCCTAGATGTGTTTGGAAAAATCTATACATCTTGATCGTGCAGTCTCCTCTGGCAGCTCCCTGGTGGCTGCTGCCCCAAAAGCTCTGTTTAACCATAGCCTGGCTCTCCAGCTCCCTCACCAAGGCTGGCGCTTGCTTCATAGGTCTCTCTTCTCCAGAACACGACTGACAAAGCCCTATAAAGAGGTTACTTCATTCATTCATTCATTCATTCATTCATTCATTCATTTTCGAGGTAGGATCTCCCTCTGGAGCCAAGGCTGGTCTTGACCTCTCCGTCTTCCTGCCCCAGCCGCCCAGGTGCTGGTGTTTTATGCACTGTCAGGCCTGACCCCTTCCCTGCGGACTTGTACTCTGAGGTCACTTCTTCACTTTGTCTGTGTGTAAGGCAATGTGGGATGCCTTCCTGTACTGATTTCCACTCTTTCTTTTGAGACGTGGGCTCACTAGCTCTGGCTGTCATGGGGCTCACTATGTAGACCAGGCTGGCCTCAAGTCACACGGTTTTCTGTCTGCCTGCCTGTGTCTGCCTCCAAGCTCTAGGAGTAAAGGTGTGCCCAATCATGCCTGGCCACTTTTCAAAAAAGTATTTGTGTGAGTGTGTGTTGAGGGGCACAGAGTTTGCATGTCTTAATTTCATTCAAAAGAAAAAAAAAGAGGGAGCTGGAGAGATGGCTCAGCGGTTAAGAGCACCAACTGCTCTACCAGAGGTCCTGAGTTCAAATCCCAGCACCCACATGGTGGCTCACAGCTATCTGTAATGGGATCTGATGCCCTCTTCTGGTATGTCTGAGGACAGCTACAGTGTACTCATATACATACATAAATAAATAAATCTTTTTTAGAGAAAGAGAGAGAGAGAGAGAGAGAGAGACAGAGATGGCTGTGGTTGCGCAAATGTACAACTCTAGCACTTGAGAGGCAGAGACAGGTAAGCAAGTACGAGGCCAGCCTGGGCTACATAGAAAGATTGTCTCAAAAAAAACAACATCAATACCAGTCTGCCAAGGTGTCTTCCAGAGAAGCCAGCTGCCTTCATTTCAGCATAAAGGAGAAAAGGTTTATTGGGCTCACAGCTCTGGGTCACAGACGGGAGGTTGAGGCAGCAGGAACTTGAGTTTGCTGGTCGCATCGAATGCACAAAGGGCAGAGGCCAGTGACTTAATAGCCGCAGGCTAGTGTGCAGCTGGAGGTCTCCTTTTCATCCAGTCCAGGACACCAAGGCCAGGGAAGGGTTCCTCCTGCAGCAGGTAGGCCCTCCCACTTCAAATACCTAAAGAGGACAGTCTCACAAGGACAAACCTAAAGATCCACCGAATCTAGATAAGCCCTTGATGAGACTCCCTTTCCAGGCGACTCTGGATTGATGACATCACTAACTGTTTACAGGTGACCTTGGCAACATCTGGGAATCTTCGAGACCTTTTTTGGTCACTGTTTGATGTTGTGTTTAGTGTATCAAAGTAATTTATGAAGTAAAAGTCACCACAGATACATTTAAATTCTGCAACTCCCAACTCCATTCCCTATGTGACTGAGCCCATTCTCTGGCCGCACTTGTCCATTGGATCTTA
Source organism: Apodemus sylvaticus (assembly GCF_947179515.1). NCBI lineage: Eukaryota > Metazoa > Chordata > Mammalia > Rodentia > Muridae > Apodemus > Apodemus sylvaticus. Next base: position 153,462,470 of record NC_067476.1, on the reverse strand, counting down.
CCACAGGACCTTTGCACGTGCTATCTATGCTCAAGTGTCTCTTCATTCCTTCTGTGTGCTGCTGTCACCTGGACTTCACCCCAAAGGCAGTTCCTCCTCGGGGATCTGGCTAGGGTCTGAGCACTTGTCACCTGTTTTTATGCTCTCTGCCTTTCTTGCTTGGATCTTACAACAGTTGTTCTTGACTGGGGAGACTTTCCTTCCTAGAGAATTTTTGGCAATGTGTGAGAAACGTTTTGTTTATAATGGTTGTTGAGGAGTTAGTCCTGGTACCCAGTGAGTGATGGCCTCGGGCACTGCTGAACCTCCTGTCACTCACAGGTCAGTTTCTACCACAAAGAAATAATATTTAGGCAGGTCACGAGGTCAGCGGAGCTGAGCTTAGAAACCCACAGAAACCTGTGTTCTGGGTTCTGGCTCTCCCACTAGCCTCGGACTCCTCCATCCTGTATCTAGCTGCTCGATGCTGCCCTCCTGATGCTTGGGGCGAGGCCTGAGGGCCAGAGAGCACAGGGGCTTAACTGAGGTTGCTCTCTAGAGAGGGTCCTTCACCCGAGGACACCGAGGACACCGGAAGCTGCTCTCAGTTTCTGTCTCCATGACTTTTCAAACATCACTTGGGGGCAAAACGTGTTAGAAGAGAGACAGGATGGGGGAGAGGGGTGGGTAGGTGAAAGAAACAAGGGAGGAAGGAGGAGGGAAAGCAGGAGGGGGAGGGCAGGGAGAAAGGAGACAGAGCTTGGGGGAGGGGAGGAAGAGAGGAGAGAAGCTGGGCTCCTGGGTGGGAATTCTCCACCTGCCCCTCCACCTCCGGCGCCTCCCTGTGTCACAACGGCCTGTGCTCTGCAAACGGTGGTTTGGAGGTTTCTCACCTCTCTGCCTCTCATCTTTTCCCCACTCTGTAGACCAGGCTGGCTCGGACCTCACAGTCCATCTGCCTCCCAAGTGCTGGGATCAAAGGTGTGCGCCACCACGCCCGGTGCCTGCTGCTTTCTGGCTAACAGGTGGCACCAGCCCCCTTTTGCACAATGTCGTCTTCTTCTTGTTTAAATTGTATTTCGATGGTGTTTTGCTTTTTCTTTCTGGCTGTTGGGGAGCAATGGCCTAGAACTCACTCCAGCTGTGGGGTGCTGGTTTATCCAGTGTGGAGGTTCCCCCAGCCCTGACCACCAAGATAGGAGGCTGAGGCCTGGTTGCCACCATACTTGACAATATCCAAGCACCTGAGGGGGAAGAGGATCTAAACCAAACCCCTTGTCAGCTAGATGGAACTACAAAGACTCACCGGGGGTGTCTGAGGCAGGGTCTCACTGGCAGCCAGGCTGGCTTTGAACTCTCAACCCTCCTGCTTCAGTACGCCAGTGTGTGTATGTATGCATGCATGTATGTATGTTTGTATGTATGTAGGTACTGTATATAGCGTGAGGCCAGGATCACCCAGTGAGTAGAATGCTTGTCCCACACAGTATGAGGACCTAAGCCAGGATCTCCAGCGCCCACAGGAGAAAGCCAGGCATGGAGGTGCATACCTGTGATCCCAGTGCTGGGGTGACGAGACCTGAGGATTCCCTAGGCACCCAGCGTAGTCCAATCGGTGAGCTCCAGGGTTAGATGTTGGGAGAAATTGATCTCTGGCCTCCATGAGCATGCACCCTCCCCAGACACCCCCCAACACACACAAGCACACATGTGTTCAGGTGCGCGCGCGGACACACACACACACACACACACACACACACACACACAGAGTCAGCCTAGGCCAGGGTGTTTCCCATCGCCATGCTCCAGCTTTCCGTTGGGGACCCAGGCACTCTTCCCACATCCCTAGCCAGGCTGCGCCCACTCCGAAGGCACCAAGGCACCGGTCACACCCTCGCAGGGGCTCCTTTGTTGCATTTCGTAGAAAGTGACTCTCACTGGAACAGAGACCGCGGTGGTTGTCTTTTGAGTCGTCTCTAGCCTGAGGCGGCTCTCGCTCCTGCTGGGAGGCTTTCCGGGAAAAGTCACTTGAGTTAAAAGTTGGCCCGAGGAAATCAGCTTGGTTCTACATTTGCCTTTGTTAGAAGACTTTATGGGGAGAGAGGCGGATGGAGTGGGGTAGCGTGGGGTGGGGTGGGGTGGTGATTAGCGGGTAAAGAGTTGCTGGGTGAGCAAGACCTGAGTTTAGATCCCCGGAACCCACACAAAGCCTGCCTGGAAGTGTGAGTCCACCGCCGCAGCACTCCTGTACAAAAATAGGAGCAGAGACAAGAAGGTCTCCAAGAGCTCTGTTCTAGCGCACAGAGCAGCAAACGGGAGACCCTGTCTCACACAAAACCTGTGGACACATACTCAAACTTGAACACAGGTCTGTGCATTTTTAGACACACAAATGTACACAAAGACCCAAGATTGGGGCTGGAGCGCTCTGGCTCAGCCATCAGGAGCAGTCGTTCTTTCAGCTTCCAGCAGCCACATGACGGCTCACAACCTCCCCAGCCCCAACTCAGTTCCAGGGCCTCCGACGCCCTCTTGTGGCCTCTGTGAATACTGCACTCATGTGGAACACAGACATGCAGGCAAAGCACCCACGCACGTAACATTAAAAACATCCAAATAAAACTTGCAAAAGACCAAAACTGTCATCTTTCGTGATTCTCTCCACCTCCCAGTAAGCTCAGGTTGTCTGCTGATTCCTGACCCAGCGTCTACTATGTTTGCCTCCTGTTAGACGCTGCCGGTTTCTGGTAAGGAGACATTTATTTCAGGAGTTTTTCTTATCTTAAAGAATTTCCAGGCTGGTGAGATGGCTCAGCGGTTAAGAGCACTGACTGCTCTTCCAGAGGTTCTGAGTTCAAATCCCAGTAACCACATGGTGGCTCACGGCCATCTGTAATGAGATCTGATGCCTTCTGGTGTGTCTGAAGACAGCTATAGTATAGTGTACTTATATAATAAATAAATCTTTTTAAAAAAGAATTTCCCATAAGCCTCTGCTTCAACAAAGAACGTTAATTTATCACCAGCCAATGGGGGGGGGGGTGTCAAAGCATAATCACTACAGAGATTGGCTTAGGGTGGCCAAGTGAAATTAAACTGGGCCAATCAGAGGTCATCTTAGGGTTGACCTGCCAATGGCAGGTTGGGGCTAGGTTCCTGAGATTGTTTCAAAGAATATATATGTGTATATATATTTATTTCTCACCAAACACTTCTTGCTTTGAGCCAAGTCTGCCTTTACAGTCCTTTTTGCTTGTTTTAACAATCTCAGCCTGACAGGTGGATCCCTGAGTTTGAGGTCAGTCAGCCTGGTCTCCAGAACAAGTTCTAGGACAGCCAGGACCACACTCAGAAACCAAAAACTAAAATCAAATCAAATCTTAGCCTAGGGGCTAGGAAGGAGACTTAGGAAGTACGGCGCTTGCTGCATAGGTGTGAGGCCCTGAGTTCGAGTCCTCAAACCAATGTAAAGATGGTTGCAAGTGAGTGTGTCTGTTCTTCTGTGGGCAGAGGGGAGGCAAACAGACCAGTCCTAGGGAGGCTCTTAGCCCCGATAGCCTGGCACATGCCACAGTGACCAGGAGACTCTTAAACAAGGCTGAAGGGAGAACTGACCCCACGGCTGTCCTCTGAGCTCCACACAGGTGCTGAGGAGCACATAGGTCGGTGGGACATAGGAGAGTCCCCTGAATTCCAACTCCTCCAGAGCCCTGCCGTCTTGTTGCCAGCGCTCTGAACTCTGCCTCCCAGTCTAAGGTTTGTGAGGGGCTTTCAGCTAGGGCTGAAGACCTGGCTGTTTCCTATCCTGCGGTTGCAGCAGCATGAGCCCTATACTCTGCCTGTTGTGTGTGCACTGAGGTCTCCCTTTATCTCTGGACCACGGGTGCTGCGGGCATCCAAGCTGGGTGGGTGGTGCTGGGACGGAGGCTCGCTGTGCTCAATCTTAGGTGAGATGCCTGAACCTGCCCTGGCTCTGCAGGCCCCTCCCAGGCCCCTCCCCAACTCCTGGGACACAGTGTCAAGTTCAGTGTGAAGGGGGCTCTGTGGGTCCCTCCCGGCTGGCTTCTGGAGAGATCTCTCCCTCCATTTATACTTCCAGGAAGTCTAGTTTCTCCCAAGAAACAAAGGAAACAGGCATTTGTCCAACATCTGGCTAGCCTTTGGGTGAACAAGAAAGAAAAATTCTTTATTATTTCTTTTCTACCATTCAGCAGACAGGATAACAAATGAAGGCAGAGATTTAAAAAGTTAGTGGGGGGCGTGCTTGGGGTGGAGTGTGGCCAAGCAGTAGAGCAATAGAATCCCCCAGTGGGGGGTGGGGCCAAAGTGTGGCTTAGCAGGAGAGCGCCTGGCCAGCATGGAAGGCTTTGGGGTTCCTTTCCAGCACCTCTGTCAGCACAGAAGTGCTGAAATCCAGGGCTAGGGAAATGTCTGCATCCATCCAGCCCTTGCCACACAACCACAAGGACCTTTGGGTTGCTGGTATCCATGAGATATGGGAGTCGTAGTGAACCTGTGGATGCATCTGCGGGACCGCTGGCCAGAGTCGGTGACTCCTGTTCACTGAAAGACTGTCTCAAAGGTAACATAAGGCTGGAGGGGAGGCCCAGGCTGCGGGGCTACTATGGAGGACCTGAGATTGTGTCCCAGGACCGTGTCAATGGTTCCCAACCACCTGTAACTCCGGCTGCAGGGGATCTCTGCACCTCTGGCCTCCAGGACACCTGTCAGTGCGCGCACGCACACACACACACACACACACACACACACACCTGCTCCACACTCTTCCAGAGAGGCTTCCTGTCACACAGTCAGCTCTTTCCTGGAGCTGGGGAAGAGGAAAGCTCTGTTTCCTGTTGTCTCTCCATGGAGACTGGTAGCCAGCAGCCCTGAAGATAAGTGCACTTGCAAAATAGTCTCAAGGCCTCGGAGAGGCCATTTATACAGGGAAACCGTACCAAGCAGAGCATTCTGACCTAAGGCGGCCAGAGAGGTTGGGCGTCATCACAGTGTGTCCCCACCAAGGCAGGTCTGGGTCCATCTTACGTGAGATTTGGCTCCGTGAGGTCACTGTAGCTGGGGTCAATTCAGGGATGAGTCCTGCGTCTTCCAGGATGCCTGCCCTGACTCTACCCCATCACACCAGGCTGGTGCTCACCAGTCTCTTGGACCTCAGGTCACAGCGTGCATTTTCTTAGTGTGACCACTCTTGTTCTGAAACAGGGTCTCTTGTAGCCCAGGCTGGCCCTAACCTTGAACTTCTGGTCTTCCTGTCTCCACCTCCCAGGCATGGCCCGGCAGGCGTTTCGAGCAGTATGTTGGGCCAGCCACGTGCTGAAATGGTTTGACTTGATGATCTTGAGAACACAGCCCGCGTAGATTCAGTTGCCAAAATAGCATTTGATTATTACTGTTGTGTGTACACGGGTGTTTTGTCTGCACGCATGTGTTTACAGTGTGTTCAGTGCCTGCAGGAGCCAGGAGAGGGTGTCGGATGCCCTGGGACTGGAATTATAGATGGCTGTTAACTGCTCTGTGGGTCCTGGGTGGGTTCTCTACAAGAACAGCAAATGCTTCAACCTCTGAGCCAGCTCTCTAGTTTCAAGAGAGCGTTTAAAAAATAACTTGAGTGAAGCTTAGAGGAAATGACCCCGTCTATCCTGATTTCACCTTTCCCTCTCTGAAATGGGCACAACGATGGAAGTTATTTTATTTCATTATTTTATCTTCTTTCTGTTTGTTTGCTCTGTTTTGTTCTGTTTTGTTTTTGTTTTTGTTTTTGAAACAGGGCATCTTTATGTAGTAGTCCTGGCTGGGGCTTGCCCTTTAGACCAGGCTGGCCTCGAATCCAAAGAGCTCCTCTTGCCTCTGCCCTCACTTGTTGGGATTAAAAGTGTGTGCTACCACACCTGCTCAGAGCTAGTTTGTGTGCATGCCCCCCTCCCCCATGCACTGCTAGAGGCAGAATGCAGAGCCTAATGCAGTCTAGGTAGGTGGTCTGCCACCCTAGACCTCATGTTTTGTTTTAAAGTGGTACCATTATTAAGTATATGAAGTGCTTCACAGGGCTGGAGAGATGGCTCAGCGGTTAAGAGCACTGACTGCTCTTTGGAAGGTCCTGAGTTCAAATCCCAGCAACCACATGGTGGCTTACAACCATCTGTAAAGAGATCTGATGCCCTCTTCTGGTGTGTCTGAAGACAGCAGCAGTAAAAAAGATAAATAAATCTTTTAAAAAATAAAAAATAAAGTGCTTCGCAGGCAGGAGGAACATTTCTATTGCCAAGAAGGCAAGAAGGATCCAGTTCAGTTCCCAGAACCCGTGTCAGGCAGCTCACAACTGCCTGTAACTTCATCTTCAGGGGGCCTACTACCTCTGGCCTCTGAGGACACACACACACATACACACACACACATGCACACACACACACACACATGCACACACGCGCACACACGCACACACATACTTTAAAAATACGTCACGCAGATCTGTGGATAGAACAGTGCTGACCCTGGGAAAATCCCCCTTCCCTCCTTTCCCCACCCGAGGGCACCTCCCAGACTGCTGTCTGCCACCCAGTGTGAAGTTTCCACTTTTCCAGAACCTCTCGGAATAGCAGCACAGTGTGTGCTCCACAGAGGCTTGAGGGATGCGTTGGGTGGGAGGTTTGGCACCGTGTTACCACTGTCTTAATGTGTGTGTGTGTGTGTGTGTGTGTGTGTGTGTGTGTACACACGGTGAAGTAATGGGTGCTGAGTAACATGTGATGTGCAAGATGTTTTAGGGATGACGGGATGTATGCACACGCTTGTGCACGTGCACGTGCGTGCGTACATGTGTGTGTGCGCGTGTACAGAACGTGTGTACTAAGATGAACTCCAGGCTGTGCTAGAGACGGCTCACAGGGATGCACAAGCTGGGGCTGCTTGAGATGTTGCCGTGGGCGTTCCTACCTGAGCCCTGGTGTTCACAGGTGTGTGCTTTGGGACAGGCAGGGACTTAGCTGGGATGCCCACCTTGTGTCTTATTTCTGCAGTAGAATCTGTTCCTATCACGTCCCCTGCCTGCTCGGGCCTCACTGTGTGTGCTTATTGATGTCAGCTTCCCGTGGATGGCCTGGACACAGGTTAATCGTGGGTTCCTTTCTCAGATCTTTGAGTCCACAGCCAGGTGAGTGTGTCCCTAGCCACATTGTACCAGGGCTGGTGGCACTGTGGCTGTAACACTCCCTTTAGAGCCTTGTCCTGCTGGGATGGCCTCCCTGGCTGGATCTCGCAGGACCATCCCTCCTCCTGTCCCCTGAATTCATCACCGGCTTCCTCCTGCCTCCTCTGTGACTCTCTCCACGTGGCAGCAAGATGCTTCTGGAATGAGAACCAGCCATCTTCTTTTGAGTGCTTTCCCACGCTTGGCCTGGACACCAGGTTCCTCAGCGGTGGTCCGCAGGGCTCTGAGGCATCATCTGGCGGCCACCTGCTGCCTGTCGTCGCTCCCGGCTCCCTCTGGGGTCCCGAAATGCAACACCCTTTATTTATCTCAGGGGCGGGGCCCTCAGTGCACACTGCTCCCACTGGCCCTGCCTGTGTCCTCCGCAGGTACGTGTGCCGCACCCCTCCCTTCCCCTGACAGTCTTCCCACCACTCAGGAGGCTGTGGATGGTCTGTGCGCAGTGCCAGCGCCGCTCTGTGCCTGACTCCTGAGCCCGGGCACTGCGCAGGTCTGCGGACCTGTTCACACAGCGCTCTGGCACCCCAGCACTGCGCAGGTCTGAGGATCCGGACCGGTTCACACAGCGCTCTCCTTTAGTTCTCCGAACTGTGTCACCACAGAGAGCAGTGTTGTTCTGACTCAGCGCCTGTTCCTGCCACCTTGCTGTTCAGAACTCTGTGAGGGCCCGTGAGGCGGCTCAGTGGGTAAAAGAACTCGTCTGATGACCTGAGTTTGATTCCTGAGAATCACAGGGAGGAGAGAGCTGACTCCTGCAAGTTGTCCCCTGACCTCACCACACACACCATTGAATGCGCACCTCCCCCATACATAAACATAAATAAAAAACCACAGCAGTGACTAGTCTCAAATTTGTCACTGATGCGCATATGAATAAAGCTTCAAGGTAAGTTCTAGAAGCGGGACTGCCAGGGTCTCGGCTCAGTTTAATGTCACCTCCCAAATGCCCCCTGGGGAAGGAAGGCATTATGTCATGAAGGCCTGGGCTCCCTCGTGGTCTCACACCCCTAACTGGAGCACGGGTGTGGCATTCTCTCGCCTTTGTTATTTGTGAAATGTTTCTCATTTTGGAAGGTTTTTTTTTCTTTCCTTTTTAACATTTTTGTTTGTTTGTTTTTTCTTTTTTCTTTTTTCTTTTTTTCTGAGACAGGGTTTCTCTGTATAGCCCTAGCTGTCCTGGAACTCACTCTGTAGACCAGACTGGTCTCGAACTCAGAAATCCACCTGCCTCTGCCTCCCAAGTGCTGGGATTAAAGGCGTGCGCCACCACCGCCTGGCTAACATTTTTTTTTTGTTTTTAATTTGATTATTCTGTTTTCAGATTGGGTCTCCCTGCAGAACTGTCCATGGGGAGAAGACAACTGGGGCTCCCCTGATAGGGTAAGGGCGGCAGACCAAGAACCAATGTATCCAAGTCTGTCTTAGTGAACTGCCGGGCACAGGGGTGAGGGACTCTTCCAGGAACATGGGTGACCCCTCCCCACCCCAAGATCTACATGGCTGCAACCCCGCCTCGTGGATTTTCTTTGCTTGCCCATTTTCAGGCCACTTGGGCACTCCAGAGGATTTAGCTACCACATGAAGCAGGGCACTGTGTCAGCTCGCCACAACCTAGGACCATCTGGGAAGGGAACCGTCATGAAGGATTGTCTATATCGTGCCGGCCTGTGGACATGTCTGTTGGGGATTGTCTTAACTATGGTAATTACATAAGTTGACACGGGAAGACCCAGCCCTCTGCGGGCACAAGCAGGCAGCGCGCATGTGGTCATCCTCTCTGCTCTTGACCGTGGATGTGACTAGCTGCTTCACGCTTGCTCACTGGAACCGACCTGACATTGTGGATTGTAATTTGGAACCTTAGGTTGCTTTCACCAGGATACTTTTTCTTGGTAACAGAAATAGAACTAGGACAGGCACACCGGGCACATCCTCCTATGAGGGCCCAGCAGGCCAGAGCCTCGTGTAGGCTATGCCACTGGGCCTTACTGCCAGTTACTGTACCCGGCCTGCACTCTGAGTTACTCGATAATCCTTGTTAAGGAACTACGTACAGACTGCCGTGCGCATGCTCATGTGCGTATGGCTGCTGTGCGCATGCTCAAGTGCGTGCGGAGGAACTATGGCGGTCCTCTTCCACCCGTCCTGTCCTGATGAGGGCTCACGCAGCGCGTGGCATCAGTGTTCCCCCAGGAAGTTCTTGTCAACTTTTTCAAATGGTCACCCATGCTCGCACATCCTCTCTGTCCTGAGCACGTGGGAAATAAGCCAGTCTCCCAGCAGACGTAGGCGCTGTGGTTGTCCTCATTTTACCAAGTACCGAGAGGTTAAGTAACCCACTCAAGGCTGCACAGCTGGCCTGGTGGGAGAGCTTTTAAAATGACAGTTCACCAGAATCCATCTGGTTCTGCAAAACTGGCCAAACTCCGGGGAGCTGTTTTCAAAAGGCGCCCGTGTGTGGCTGCTGCAGTTCAGGCAGTCTGGGCATCAGGGCCTGGGGACTTGCAATGCCAGACAGTGATTTTGAAAAGCAGCTGAGACTTGGGGTGGGGGTGGGGGGAACCCTGGCCGGTGGCTTTCTCTAGGTGGCCATAAGAATTTTCTCCACAGGACTCAACTGACAAAGGAAAACAAATCCACCTACCACTTCCTGTTTAGAGGAGAGAGATCTTCACCGACGCATGTTATGGAATTTTCCAAGTTCACCCAATGTTCTCAGAGCGGAGTTATCTGAACATTTGTAGATTTCAGAGCACAGCACAGAGCTGTGATCGAGGGAATGGAGGCCTGGGACGGCTGGGGGATGGGGGGATCTGCATGTCAAAGGTTTCAGAGGCTGATAATCATGCTTTGGGGGTCCCGTGTTCTACACACATCCCATCACCATGCCTTAGTCATGGGGGCAAATCCTTGCCGCAAGAGCTGCTGGGAAATGCTAACCAGCGGCGGGCCTCCGGATGATCCTGTCATGAGGTACAGAGAAAGGCGTCGGCATGGGTGCCTCTGTGCCTGTCACGGTGCCTGTGTGGATGCCGAAGGGCTACTCTGTGAAGTTTGCTCTTCTCTTCCACCTTTTAGGTGGGTTCTGGGGTACTTAGCTTAGGTACCAGGCTTTCACGGTACGTGCCTTTATCCATACGGCCATCTTGCCACCCCTCCCCCACCTCGTTTTTGAAGGCAGGGTTTCTCCAAGGAGATCATCTCTTCCTAGGCTGCCTGGCCACGGAGCCCTAGGGCCTCACTTGTCTCCCCCTGCCCAGGCCTGGGGCTCCAAGACTGTGCTTCCCCCCCTGGCCTTTGCAGGGCTGTAGAAGCTTAACCCACCTCTCAGGCTTTTGAGGCAGGCGGCTGACTGCCTGAGCCATCTCCCCTGCTCCCGCCCCCAGGCGTCACAGAACAGCATAGAGTTTGGACTCTGGGACACAACACATTCCTCACCCCCTGGAGGAGCCCTGTGCCATATGGTTTTAGAATCGCATCTAACCATGACTGCCAACCTCAGGAGGCCCCACTTGGCCTGGTCTCTGGCTTGGGCTGTGCCGTACGGTTGGCTAACGCAGCAAACACACGTGGGCCTTTACATTATCAACAGTAATAGATCCGAGCCAACAACGCTCATTTTAAAATTTCTTCTTGGGGGTATTGTCATCAGGGTCAGAGCAGACATTAATTAATATTTTGCTGATTATGTAAGAAGCCACATGTGGGAACTCAGATTGCTTTTGGCTGTAGACTCTGACTCTCTCAGCAGTGCTTGTACCAGATGAGCATAGGGTTTACGGACCAAGATGAGGAGGGTGGACTTAACCTTGAGGGCATAAGGGAGCCATGCAAGAGGTCGTAACAGAAGAGGGCCGTGAACAGTATTTAATAGCAAATCCCAGCTACAAGGTAGCAGGTGGGTCGAGCTTCGACGCTGTGGTTTGGACAATGTTTGGGAGATTCCAGCATGAACCTGGAGTAACAATGGTCACACTTAAAACTCTGGTCCAGTTTTTCCATCCATTGCGGCCTTTCCTATGTATGCTGTCCTGTCTAGGGCATGTTTTTCTTTTAAAATCACATTTTCTTTTTCTTAGGTAAATATTTATTTTTGAGACAGGCTTGAAGGCCAGCACTGAATGCCCTAAAAAGTGTAATATGGTACTGAACTGCTAGTTTCCTGACTACATTGCTAGTGTGTGTGTGTGTGTGTGTGTGTGTGTGTATGTGTGTGTGCATGTGTGTGCCTGTGTGTGTATGTGTGTGTATGTGTGTGCATGTGTGTACGTGTGTGTATGTGTGTGAGTGTGTATGCATGTATATGTTTGTGTGTGTGTGTGTGTGTGTGTGTGTGTGTACCCACCCCAGATAACCTAGGGCTCTGTGTATGCTAGCCTGGGCAAGCCCTCTACCAACCGAGTTACCTCCCTAGCCCCAAGTGAGTTTAGTTTCATGATTTATTGTGTGTGTGTTGCCCTTGGAGACCAGAGGAGGAAATCATATACCCTGGAGCCGGAGTTACAGATGGTTGAGAGCTGCCAAGTGGATGCTGGGAACTGAACTCCAGTTGGGAACAAGGACTCCAGTCCCTTGGCAGACCCAAAAGTAGTCTGAGTCACGGAGCGGCCTCTTCAGCCCGACAATTTAGCTTTTAAAGGAAACTGTCTTCCTCTACTATACACAGCGTCCCAGCCGAGGCTAAAGAGATCCCAGATTCTTAACAGCTTATTGGCAAAACTCTCTCCCTCTAGGGCTGCTGGTGGCTGTCCTCGATCTCCTCCCTGGTCCTTCAGCCTCAGCCTCTGAAGTGTTGGGGTCACAGAAGAGCACCCACACCCACTGCGGGACTGGCTGGTCCTGGGATGGCCACATCTGTTCGTGTGTCGTCCACCTCCGTTCAGACACGGACTCAGGAGCACAAGAAGCCATTGCACTGCAGAGAGAAAAGAGACCCGAGGATGGCTTCCGAAGAGCCTGTTCAGAAGTTCTGCTCACCGAGTAAAAATCTCGTGTGCCAGGCCATCTGCCGCATGGGAGCTAGGCTCTTGTTCGGATGTGGTGTGATGTCTTCATTGGATCAACCTGGCCCCCATCCTGATCAGGCCTGTGGACCTTAGACCTTCCCTAATGCAAGTGAGCAGGGGAGGGAGGCATCAGGCTCCCCCCCTCCTCCCCCCCCACCCCCCCACCCCTGCCTCCCCTCCTCCCCGGGCTGGGCCTGGCGCTGCTCCCCTGTGACCATCAGGTAGGCATTTGCGGAGCGACTGAGGACCATGAGTAGTTCCAGGCGCGCCCGCCAGGTGTCGCTCCTTCCCAGCGGTCAGATGCTTGCGGGCAGCCGGCGGGTACCAGGGAGCCGGGGCTGCAGCACTGCGACGTGCTCGAGCCCTCGCCCCGTTGGAACCAAGTTCACCCGGGCGGGCGCCCAGGTAAATTGCTTGCTTCCAAGGCATGGCTGCCCACGAGCCGCCCGGCATTTCTCCATGCCGCGTGTCGTATAGATCGGAAATGAGGCTGAGAGTGTGAATGGGAGACAGAATTCCACCCGGACAGAGGCAGACACATTTGAAGAGCTCCGACACCCAGCAGGAGGCAGTAATATTCGTGTTATTTTTAACAGGTACTCTGCCTCAGACTGACACTGCGCAAAAACAACAACAACAACAAAAAACAAAACAAAACAAAACAAAACAACCCCAGAATACTTCAAAAGTTTGTTTTTATCACTTAACTACATCTTGAAAATTATTATTATTTTGATTTTTAAAATCTCTAGGAGGTTGAGGCAGGAGGATCAAGAGTTGAAGGCCAGCTTGGTCTTCATAGAAGAGATCCTTGGCTTCAAGGAGGAGAGGGAGGAGGAGAGGGAGGAGGAGGAGGAGGGGGGGGGAGGAGAGGGGAAGAGGAGGAAGACGAGGAGGGGGAGGAGGAGGGGGAGGAGGAGGAGGACTATCACTCTTAGGTCTTGAGGCAGGTCCTTCCTAACGATCTTATTCTCATTTCTCATTGAAACTTTCATGGCCCGACAAGATGGCTCAGTAGGTAAGGGTGCTTGCTGTTAAGCTGGACAAACTTGATCCCAGGATACACAGGGTAGGAAGAGACTGCTCCTGCAAGCTGACTTCTGACCTTCATGAATGTGCTGTGTTGGGAGTGTTTATTTACACACACACACACACACACACACACACAAGAACGTCATTTTTGAAAAAACTTTTCTTCTTCTTCTTCTTCTTCTTCTTCTTCTTCTTCTTCTTCTTCTTCTTCTTCCTCCTCCTCCTCCTCCTCCTCCTCCTTCTCCTCCTCCTTCTGTTTTTTTGAGACAGGGTTTCTCTGTGCAACAGCCCTGATTGTCCTGGAACTCAATTTGTAGACAAGGCTGGTCTTGAACTCACAGAGTTGCTCCTGCCTGTGCCTCCTGAGTGCTGGGATTAAACACATGCACCACCATGCCTGGTGAAATCTTTTAATCTTAAAATAAGTCAGCTAAGAAATGAACACACATAGGAAAATATTGTAATAGGAAACTGAGGCAGAGAGAGTCGGGGGGGGGCAGGGGGACTTTGTAGCACGTGGCTTGTAAGTGTGGAGTCACAACTCTACCCTAGACTGAGTCAGAGGATTAGGACTTGGCTGCCTACAGAGAGAAGCGAGCTGTTCTAGGCTCCTGCTGACTGCCTAACCCCACACCTCCCCTCCACCTCCCCTCCTGCAAACCCTCATGGTCACTGTGTCTCAGGAATTGTTGCTGAGAGCCAGGAGGTAGGTGCTAGGCACGTGAGCAGATTCCTGCCCTCCCTCGGCCTCCACACCCTGTTCTGAGCAAGTTTGTTTTCTTCTTTGCCTCTTAACAATGCACCTTGGTGATCCCTCCAGACCACCTCCAGGAAAACACGCTTCACACATTCCACAGTCTGAACATGAGCTCGAGCCTTGCTGGGTCCCTGGCCGTAGCTGCTTCCTGCCTTTGTAGGCAACAAACACCTTGCTGTTAACCTCTGTGTGCTCGAGTCACCGACCTGGCTCCTCGGATGCATTCCTAGCGACTCCGCTGTCTGACATAGGACACGGGCTTTTGAAACTTCCACAATGATTGTCTAAATGTTCAAGGTTGAACCTCCTCAGGGACATTCAGTCCGGCCTCCAGGGAGGCCCTGGCTCCTCCTGCCTGGAGCCCAGGACCACCGCAGTGAGACTACCTCTGCCCAGCCAGTGGGGGACATAACCGTCCCCAGGCCCGGGGCAGCCATTCATTTTATGTTAGGGCAGTGGTGGCGCACGCCTTTAACCCCAGCACTTGGGACACAGAGGCAGGCGGATTTCTGAGTTTGAGGCTAGCCTGGTCTACAGAGTGAGTTCCAGGACAGCCAGGGCTACACAGAGAAACCCTGTCTCAAAAAATTGAAAAAACAAAAACAAACAAACAAACAAACAAAAAGACCAAACCAAAACAACAACAACAACAAAACCCAATCCTCCCTCTCCCCCAACAAATGCATGTCCAGGACAAGTGATGTGGCTCAGTGGGTGAAGGAGCTTGCCACCAAACCTGATGACTTGAGTTCGATTCCCTGGACCTGTGTGTTGGAAGGAGAGAGCTGACTCCCATACACACACACACACACACACACACACACACACACACACACACACACACACCATGGCATGCACATACCCCTTCCCGGCCAAACAAATTTGAGAGCATATGCTCTGAGAGACACACACGTGTGGGCTATTTGCCTCCCTTTTCTGTAGAGAAGTCGAGTTTTGTTTATTTGTTTGTTTTCCGGTTTTTCTATCTCCAGTGAACGGTCATATTTCTTACAGCTTGGCAGGATTTACTTCTTAAATGTTTATTTTGAGACAGGAGCTTGCTCTGTAGCCCTAGGGCTGAAACGGCAGGTGTGTGTGTGCTCCTACTCAGGGCTGGGGGTCTTTATAGAACTGAGGGAACGCAGGCTTTGGCGTCACATACGTTAGCAATGAACGTGCCTTAAATTTAAGTGTGACGTATGAAGCAGAGACGGAGTCCTCACCGGCCCTGGTGGTTCACTCTTTTCCGTACGTGTGCCTTAGCACTAAAATTATTTATTGATGTCTGTTTAAGGATTTTCAGTCTGGAGCCAGGGATGTGGCTCAGGATCTTATGAAGCCTTGGATTCGACACCGCCCCCCCGCCCCCCCCCCCCCGCCCGGCCCCCAGCAACGCATAAATTGTCGCCGGTGGCTCATGCCTGTAATCCCTGTACCTGGGAGGTGTGACAGGACAGAAGTCCAAGGTCATCCCTGAGAACATATCAAGACGGACCGTGAACAGCTGTGGCTCTGATGAACACAGCATCGGTTCCATGCTGCTCTCCATGCGATCCTAAGCAGACCCTGCCAACAAGACCGACAACCCGCTCCAGCCCCATTTTACAGATAGGCAAGCCGAAGCCCAGAAGGGTCAGGTTTCGCCTGAGGTCTCACCGCTGCTGTGTGACAGGGTGCTCAGCTCCACATCCACATCCATCTTTACCACTTCTGTCATTACCCTCTGTGACCCTAAGACTCCTCGTTGCCTGCTTCTGCTTGAGAAACAGCCTTGGGGTGCCGAGACGGTTCCCACTATCGGCCGGAAGTACCTGTAGTTTAAGGTCCAGGCCACTGGGGGGCGCTGGAGACATGTTCCTTGCTTGGCGCGTAGGGCCAGGAACAACCTTCCTGGGAGCAGTCTCAGGGGCCTGAAGATCCTGCTGGCTGGGGTGGCAGTCGGGGCAGAGGGATTATCTCCAGTCACACAGTGGCATCTCCTCCAGCCTCCACTTCCCTACAGGATCTTCAGGGTTGCAGAGCTGCGTGGCTCCAGCCCAGCTCAGCTGGGGACTTGCTTTTCTGCAGTCCGGGCTCCCAGCCCCATCAGCCGTCCCGGGGGCGGGGCCGTCCTGCACCCAGTAGGGAGTTTAACAGAAGTGGTAGCTCTTCCCAGTGAAACAGAGTCCAAGCTGTCTCTAGACTTTTCCGTGTGCCCCGTGGGAGGGCAGCACGCGCCTCCGCGGATGAGAATTTCTTTTGCGCAGGTCACATAGGGGACAAAAGCCAACTCTGGCTGGAGCTTCGCACACAAGGACAGATCAGTGTGGCCTGTGAGGGAAGGATGGGAGTCAGGAGCCAATGCTTTTTACAGAGGGTGGAAGCTCAGAGAGGTTCTGAACCTGGCCACCAGCTTCTGTGTCTGCACTCCTGACCGCTCTGCCCTGTGGTCCAGCAGGAAAACACGCATCATTCATGCCTCTGACCTTACACCCTCCACTCATACAAAATACACCCTTATGGTTAGGTTTCCTTTCTTTTTAACATTTATTTAGTGTGTATGTGTGCTCACACAGACACATACATTGTGTGACTGTAGAGGTCAGAAGACAGTTGTATGGGATCGATTCTCTCTTTCCCCACATAGGTTAAATGGTGGCCCGAGTCCAGCCAGGGCTTGTGTGGCTGGGGATGCAGGATGCGGGTGCTGGGTGGGCGCCGGGCTATGAGAACTCACCGGCTCCGGGGGTGGGGAAACAGTAGGGCTGGGGGACGGAGGCCGGGGACATCAGGTTCTCAGACGCTTGGGTACCCCAGCCGCCGCTGTAGCTGTATGCCGTGGAAGAGCTAAGATCAGAGAGGAGGCTGCGGGCGGGTGGGCTGGCTGTGGCCCGGGGCAAAGGGACAGTTCCGGCTGGGTCCCTCGGGGAGGAGAGAGTCCTTGGCTTGCTTAGTGGGTGGCTTGATTTGGTGGAGGCCATGACTGGGAGCACGGAGAGGCCTTCTGTGAGAGATGAGTGGCCATCTCTTTAGGTGAAGGCCTGTTCCATCACTCCATGGCGAATCCCAATGTAAAGAGGCAGACAGTCCATGGTTTTAAGGCATTTATTGTCATGGTGGAGAGTGGTGATGAGAAAACCGTAGCCCACTTTCTCAGGGCGGGCCTGAGGTTAAAGACATTTTGCAGGGAGGAGGGTCTGGGAAGGGAATTTTAATTAGATAAGCCCTTCAGGCCTTTAGGTATCTCATTAAAATGGAGATCTATCTTGAGGCTCCGTGATCTGTGGTCACGTCCTCTACCTGTGGAGGGGTTTGGGACGTTGGCCTTATGTGACTGATGACCACAGACCTATGGAGTGGAGAGCTGTGACCTCGTGTCAGGGGTCTGGTGTCCAGGAGCGTGACAAAACGCCTACTATTTCTTGCAGGGGGCCCTGCGGGGTCACTGGGGTTTTAAACCTAACTCAACCAGAAAACAGACTGCCTTTCACAGTCCCACAGGTTCTGGGTCTAGAACTCAGGCAATCAGACTGGGCGGCAAGCCCCTTACCCACCAAGCTCTTTTGTAGGCCCCTGCTGTCATTTCCTCAAGTTGTCGTCTTGGTGTTTTGAGTCAGGATCTCACTGTGTAGCCCAGGCTGTCCTCAAAATCTCCCTGCTTTCTGAGTGTTGAGATTACAGGTGTGAGTCACACGCCTGACTCAGTTTCCCCACGTTTGATGAAGAGCCAGGTTTGGAAGCAGATTTTCATTTCCCTTATGGTTTTGTTGTGAGGAAAACACTGGTGCCTAGGGAATGGGGAGTGGGGGGTCCCCTGGGGCCAAGATCATTGTTTCTGATTCAATTTTGCAAGAAAATCTATAAACACTTTAATGTGAGTTTCCTAATGTTTAATGGGACTTCATTAAGAAATTAAAACTCCGGGAAGACAGCTCACGACTGGAGCCTGCTGCTGCTGAGAGCTGCCGGCCCACAGACTTCCCCAGGACACAGGGACAAGTCGCCAGGGACAGACATGCTCACCTCCGCCTCTCAGAAAGGGTTTCTTCATCTTGTCATGTTTGTCATGAATCTGTCATTCACCTGTCCTTCCACCCACCCACCCCCTCACCCACCCACCCCCTCACCCACCCACCCACCCACTCACTCACCCACCCACCCACTCACTCACCCACCTACCCACTCACTATCTATCCACGCACACGCGCACATACACACAAACACATACACACACACTCACCCACCCCCTCACCCACCCACCCACCCCCTCACCCACCCACCCACCCACTCACCCACCCCCTCACCTACCCACTCACTATCCACACACACACACACACACACACACACACACACACACACACACACACGCCCATCAACCAGTCCTCCCCCCCATCCACCCATCTCCTCCTTCCATCCTTCCTCTACTCACTCGCCAGTCATCTGCCCATCAGTTCCGTCCCCCGGTCTCGGTGCAAGGCCCGCATCCGAGTCCTGACCCCAGGAGGTCATCATCCAGTCAGCAGACATGAGGAGAAAGGCAGAAATGAAGATAGACCCAAACGGTGCTCCACTCGGAGTCCGTCTGTCAGTTGTCACAGACGAGCTCTTAAGTGGTTGGCGCCTGTTTTCCTTCTGTGACACGGGCTGTCTTTTCCATTTTATATTGCTGTGACAAAATACTCGAGATCTGGTCGTTGTTAAGTAACCGTGGGTTATCTTGGCCCACAGTTCTACAGGAAGGAAAGTCCAAAGTCATGAGGTCCCATCTGGCTGCTTCAAAACACGGTGGAAATCACAGGGCAAAAGTGTACGTGGAGAGCACTGAGGTAGTGACAGAGGCTGGTTCTATCACCAGGGGCCTCCTGTGGACTCCACCCAGCTCCCCTGAGACCACTGGGTACTTCATAATGTCCTGCCTTCGACAGGGTTGCACAGAAAGCCAACAGGCGGCCTGGGACAAAGCCCATCCAGACACCTGGGGGGATTGGGAGGGGAGGGGTGATGGTGACAGGGAGGCCCGGACAAAGACATTGCTCTTTAGTGGTCTCAGCAGGCTTTTTGTGGGGTGGCACCAGATCAGTTGAGCTCTGGGGTCAGTTTGTGACTGTCTAGCACCAAGTCCCCTGCCCCAACACTGCCTCCCCATCCCCTTCCACACTCTGAGGGGATCTACCACTTCCGGCTCCTGTGTGGGAACAGCCACAGAACGGAAGGCCGCGGCCTGTTCTTCTCTGGATCTGCTGCGATTGAAGTTGCCATTTCAATAGAAACTGTGCTTTGGGAGGACATTAGGAAAACACATCAAACATGAATGAAGAAAAAAATATTTCTTGTTTCATCCCTTCTACTGCGACCACAGGAAAACAAGGCATTGTTGTTTTCTTCCCTCAAGCCGGGCTCCTGAGGCCTCTGTGTGTGTGTGTGTGTGTGTGTGTGTGTGTGTGTTGTACATGTGCTAGTTGTGTGGAGTTTTTCTGCCACAAGCTCCCCTCCCCTAATCATCTTCGTGAACATATTTGTAGGCCACTTGGGTTTGTCTGCCAGATGTGAAGTGAGCCGTGTCGGGGCTTGGAGTGAGGTGGGGAGCCGGGTGTCATAGTGGTGCTGACTGAACCTAGGATACCCGGCACCTCTAAGCTCGTGTATTAGCTGTCGTCTTCCACTATCCCGATATGACATATGTATTATCAGTGTGTGCTCTCCAGATGGGGGAACCGAGGCAGCATGAAATCCTACTCGGTCGGCCACAGAGCTCGGGCTCTAGCCATCCTGGGTCACACTCAAACAAGTGTCCAGAGCTCGGACAGGGAGGCTATGATAGCGACAGCTGATCCTCTGGAAGAGGGACCCGGATCATTTGGAGCGTCTGGGAGGAGGAGCTGCCGTGAGTGGGAAGTGGGCGGTGAGGCAGCAGGCAGAAGGACCTGTGCTCTGGACTCTGGCTAGGGAGGGGCAGGACTGGGTGGCGGCCATCAGCGTTTTTAGATTTCCCCGGGGGGCCAGAGAGTTCAACTAGGACCTGGCATGGCTGGGGAGGCCCTGTTGTGCCCCCTACTCTGACCTGGCACCTACCTGTGCCCCCTGCACACCAGATCCCAAGCACATTTTTGGAGACAGAGTCCCATGAAGCCCCAGCCAGCAGGAATGACTTTAAAGTTCTAACTCCCCGGTTCAGACCTGCGAGGTGCTGAGATCCACCTACCCAGCACCAGCACTGATGTGCTTGCTTTATGCTACGCCAGGGATGGGATCAGGACCTTGCGCGCTGGGCATGCTGGGTAATCTCTCTACCAATGGAGCCCCCTCCCCCGTCCAGCATCCTTGTCTCTCAGCCCTTCTGCATGGGTCCGTCCCCTGTCCTGGCCCGGATCACCGCCCAGCAGGCAAACATCACAAAACGGTGACCAGGGATGTACACACGGTTGAAATGACGTTTGGCCTACCGCGCCATGCGGGTACCCGTGGAAACTGGTTCTTTGCCCGCAGTGTGCAAAGTCTCTTTGGGCTATGCCTTCAGGCCTGTGGGCCCGTTGCTATAACTTGCCCCGAGGGTCTGGTTTAGCTTGGGAAGCTGCATAGATAGCCACATGTCTGATCTAGCTGCCCTAGGAGATAGTGAAAAAGCGCGGGCACAGGCCCGGGGTGTGGCCACCTCCGACTTGTCCCTCCTAAGGCAGACTGTGATCCCCCACCACGGATACACTGCCCACTGCCCAGTTACCAGGAGCTTCTTCTCCAAGCCCTGCCTCTCCCGCTCAGCTGTGCTCCCTGCCTACCCTCTCTCTCAGCCTCTCAGCCTCAGCCAAGCGTGTATCTTATCAGCAAGCACTTCAGAGTTCAGGCCAAGAAACCAAAGTCAATTTGGAAAAAAAAAAAAAGTCCGAAAAAGCCCAAACACAGCCCCCAGGAAGGCGGGGCTTGGGGAGGGGAGGAGCCTGGGGAAGGGCGCGCTACTCTCCAGTAGACTCTGAATCGAATCCATAGCTGACCTAAGTGGCATCCTAAGGGGCAGATACATAAACAGCAAAGGTCCCACTCCCCAAGCAAAGGACGGTTAATGACAGGAAGCCTCTCCAGGACAGGCTCCGGTGGCAAGGCAGCAATTTTGTCATCAGACTCTTGGTAAACGGGGCAGAGCGGGAGAGCACATGCCCTCCAGCCTGCATAGAGATGTGTCGAAGCACCTAGAGCTATCTCGGGGCAAGAGTCAGGAGGACACAAACATTCATGAGCCTTTCCTTGAGCCTTGTGAACAACTGAATTCTGCACCAGTGAGATCGAACAGGAAGAGGCGATAGGAACTTAGGGGAGTCCGTTCCAGGTAACCGACCAATAGAGCAGAAGATGGGAGGGGCTTCGGTCGCAAAGGTACAGAGCTCCCGCGGCTCATCGAAGGTCTAACTCAAGGGGAATTCTAGACCTGCCTAGCTCCTTCTGGGGAGATGAGCTGTGTGCAGGCAAGTCTTTCTGAGTTCCCTTGTGTTTTATAAACGTCCCTGTTTGAGACGTGCTTGGTGTATGCGCACTTGTGTGTAGGGTGAGCTAGAAGACACCCTCAGCTGCCACTCCTTAGACACCTTCCACCCTTTTTGTTTAGTGTTTATTTTTAGATTTTTTTTTTTCAGACAGGGTCCCACTATGTAGCCCTGGCTGGCCTGGAACTTGCTTTATAGACCAGGCTAGCTTCAGATTCACAGAGATCCACCTGGCTAAAGGCGTTCACCACCACACCAACTGGTGTGTGTGTGTGTGTGTGTGTGTGTGTGTCTGTGAGTGTATGGCACACATGCACAGTGTCTACAGAGGCCGGAAGAGGACTTTGCATCTCCTGGAGCTGGAGTTACAGCTGGCTGTGGACCATGGAGGTGCCAGGAACTGAACCTGGGCGCCCTGTGAGAACAGTATGTGCTCTTAAACACCTAGCCACCTCTCCAGTCCTTACGTTGTTTGCTTGTTTGTGTGGTGGGGTGTCTCCCTGGCCTGGAGCTACTGAGGAGGCTGGGTGGCTTCACCTGTCTCCCCAG
The DNA here is from genome assembly GCF_947179515.1 of Apodemus sylvaticus. Classification (NCBI taxonomy): domain Eukaryota; kingdom Metazoa; phylum Chordata; class Mammalia; order Rodentia; family Muridae; genus Apodemus; species Apodemus sylvaticus. Next base: position 153,440,465 of record NC_067476.1, on the reverse strand, counting down.
CACTGGGGCCACACACTTTGGGGTCACACACTTAGCTTTTATATTTTATGTGGGTTCTAGGGGATTGAATTCAGGTCTTCTTACCCAGCGAGCCATCCCTGCGGACCCTGTCTTTTAGAAACTTCTGAGGGTTCTATGAAGCAAGGAGCCAGACAGAGGTGAGAAGACAGACTGGCCAAGGACCCATACTCAACAGTGACTGAGCCAGGCTCTAAAACAAGGTTTTGATGCCACGTCCTGTCTTTGAGATATGTACACTTACCCCTCAAGGCAGAAGCATGAGCCATGTACCCAATCAGCACAGCTACTGTACCTCGAGAGCAGCACATTAAAAATGTCCTCAGACAGGGATGAGTCCTCACTAAGTGCACACACTTGTGCAATCCACCCCCAGATGAACACAGAACATTCCAGAGCCCCCATCTCGCTCCCTACAAAGTCCTCTAAGTTTACCACCCACAGTTCTGAACTCAAGCCCTAAGATCCTTGCTCTGGTTAGAACTCAGCAGAAATGGAAGCCACGGCCGGTGTTTCCCCGCTGAGCTCTCAGTGCCCAACCAGGTCTGTGGGGTTCAGCAGAGGTGACTGTGGAAGCAGCCAGGGCAGAGGGAGCTTGCAGCCAGCAGTGCGCGGGGGTGCAGCAGCAGGGTCCCTGGGGGAGAATGGCTGGACGGCTCCTCAAGGGGTTAAATGGGAGCCCCTTCTACTGTCACAGGCCTGTCATCCTGGCTGCTGGGGAGGCAGAGGCAGGAGGATCACAAGGTCAAGGCCTGCCTAGTTTTTTAGAGGGAGTTCAAATCCACTCACCCTGTTTCAAAATAAAAAGGAGAAGGGCTGTGTATGTCCTCAGCTGCTGATCACCTAGCATGCACAGGACCCTGTGTCAGTTCCCCAGCTCACACACACACACACACACACACACTTGAAATTCTATGGTTGAATCCCTGGATATCTATATTCAAGAAAACTACATGCTAATGTCCATCACACAACAAAAGGAAAACCAAAACATGATCAGTTCTTATGAGGGAGAACTATACAGCCACAAAAAAGGAAGAAAGGACTGGTTGCCGCATGGACCACTTTCCGTGATACATGCAGAAGAGGCCCCGTGCGGTGGGATCCCTTTACAGGAAGAGGAAGGAAGAGGGAGGGGAGGGGGTGGTGGCTGCACAGCTTCGTGAAGGCCGGAAAACCCTGAATTGCACAATTTAGAAAGTGGGTTTGGTCTTTGGATTCTTTGTCAACAAGACTATTGTGCTTTAATATATTTTTTAAAGTCATTCTCGGGGATGAGGGGGTGAGTTCTTGTTGAGCCATCTTGCTGGCCCCAGGCTGATGGGGGGGATGGGAGATACCGCAGGTAGCTTCAGCAACTCCAGGTGAGCTGGGTGTGGCCTGCACCTGATGTGCAAGCGCTCAGAAAGCTGAGGGCAGCAAGGTCCCGAGCTTGAGGCTAGGCTAGCCTGGGCTCCCTAGTGAGATAGCATGTCAGAACCCTAAGTCTAAACCCAAAAAAACAAAAACCCAAGAGCAAATCGTGTGCCTGTGACTGCTACACCGAGTGCTCAGGCATGCCATCTTAAATGACAAGATTAGCCGGGCACAACCCAGCCTCAGAGGCTCCACCTCTGCTGTGTGTATGGATGCAGCTTCCTCCACTGGGTCTCAGTGTTACCATCTGCTAAGTGGGGTGAGCCGCAGTGCCGCCTCTCTGCCCGATGAGGGCTGGAGCCGATGTCTGGGGCCGAGGGTGTGAGGGAAGCCGTGTTCACACAACAGCAGACACGATGACTGCAGGACCTGCTTCTCCGCTGTGGGAAGGATGGAAAGGGAGTCAAGGGAGGAGGAAGGCTGGGAGGGTGAGGGGCAGGTGGAAGGCAGGACAGACGCCTTGGATGGAGGGTGCAGCATCCCAAAGTGCAGAGGTTCACGCCAGGAGGAGACGCCAGGTCGCACAGCCCCATGCTCCAGCCTTGTATTGACACCGAACTTGCAATGCTTCTCCTTGGCTCTGTGTGGACCACGCTCTTACAGCCACGTGGCCATTTTTATTTTTAAAGATAAGGTCTCTCTCTTTCTCTCTCTCTCTCTCTCTCTCTCTCTCTCTCTCTCTCTCTCTCTCTCTCTCTTTCTCTCTCTTTCTCTCTCTTCTAGGATATACCCTCAAACTCACGGCAATTCCTCTGCTTCTGCCTCCTGCGTGTGCAGACCACAGGCCTGCCCAGTTCCCTCTTGCCCTTCAGGCCACAGCAGGCATCTCCAGGCCTCACCACAGGCTGAGTCAGATGCTCCTGGCCCTTTTCTGTGACAGCCTGCACCTGGGGGACAAATCTGGATGGTGAGACAGTCAGTACTGCTTACGAAGGGGACACACTAGACATAAGACACGTGAGCAAGATGTCCCTGGTGCGCTTGGGGAGGCTAAGAGTGCCCCCCCCCCCCGCCATTTGCAGTGGCACAGGTACCTGCCGGAACCTATGCGTGTGTTCACGTGGATGTCGGTTGACTTCGGGCATCATCCTCAACTGCGCTCCACTTTAAAACAAACAAGCAAACAATTTAGACAGAATCTCACAGTGGCTGTCTTGGAACTCGCTGTGTAGACCAAGCTGGCTTCAACCTCACAGAGATCAGCCTGCCTGTGCCTCCTGAGTGCTGGGATTAAAGAATGTGCCACCACGCCCGGATCTTCATTTTATTTATTTATTTATTTGTTTGTTTGTTTGTTTGTTTAGGTTTTTTCAAGACAGGGTTTCTCTATGTAGTCCTGACTGTCCTGGAACTCAGAAAGAGAGGCTGTTCAGCCCAGTTGTTGTGAACACCTGCTGTTTGACAAAATTTTTTCGAGAAAGACACAATACAAATGTCTGCTCACTCCAGACAGGGAGCCCATGTCAGGCCAAAGTACAGTCCCACCAGAGTCCAAGTTGATGAACCAATGAACTTTATTAGGGCCACTTATATGGGTGAAGGGTTACTCACAGGAGCAGAAATGACTCAATGACAGCTTCGTCACCAAAACCCCACCCAGCACGGGTGACAGCTCACAAAGCTGGGAACCTGGAGCTTACTGAGCGTCCTGTAGGCAGCTCACCAGGCTGGAGAGCGTCCTTTCCAGGTGCCTCAGCTGGTCCAACCCTCTGCCGGGCAGCTCTGCTGGCTTCTGTATTTGCAGGCAGTTGTTCTGGTCTGAGTCTTCTTTGTAGCTGGGCTCTGGCAGGGCAGGGCCTAGTGAGTCTGCTCAGCTTCAGGGAGTTCTTGAACTACTTTTGTTGTTGTTTACTTCCCTATTTAAGGAGCTCCCTGAAGGATGGAATGTTTCAATCTGGGAGGAGACTGTCATAGGAGACCCCAGCATTTTGGAGGTGCCAGTACCATGGGATGACCACCAAGGACGGCAGCAGCTGTGGAGTGGAGCTGGCCCAAGCCTGGGATATCAGCGGTGTGCTTTGAATGGCAAGGCCAGAGCAGTGTTGTTGCCCAGGCTCCTCAGAGGAGGAGTCCAGGAAGAGTCCTCCTCAGTGAAGGGTCTCAGACACCAAACACTGAACTCTTTGCTCTGCTGAATTTTGCTTTTGCTTTGGTGACTGTGACTGTGTTCTGGTTCTTCCTCTCAGAAGACAAAGGCATGTATTTTATTACCTCTTTCCTTTTAAAAATTTTGCAGGGCCCACAGTTAAGAGATTTTGGAATCTTAGAGACACTTTGGATATTTCAGAGAAAAATTTAAACTTTCAGGGAGCTTTTGGATACATTAAAGAGACCAGGCTTTTGCTTAAATTTTTAGAGACTGTAAGACCTTGAAAAGTGGCCACGTGCTCAGTTGTGATGATTATAGAATCAGAATATTAGTCAACCCTGAAAATGTCCTCTGCCCTGTGGTGTCAAATATTTTTTCACGATTCACTTGTGTGTGTGAAGACAAATAACTGGGAGCAGGCACGTGGGGAGAGACATGGGAAGAGAGAACTGTTAATAAAGTGTGATGTGCACGTGTGCAAATGTGCACCCTGTGGGCTAAAGGACCAATATAAACTTAAATAAAGTGGAGGACATGGCTCAGCTGCTAAGAGCACAGACTGCTCTTGCAGAAGACTGGAGAACCAGAATTCAGTTCCCAGGAGCGAAGGGCATCTGTCCATATATGATGTAAATGTGTACACACACACACACACACACACACACAGAGAGAGAGAGAGAGAGAGAGAGAGAGAGAGAGAATAATTTTTAAGAAATAAATACCATCTCATTTGTGTACAGATTTTTTTTTTTTTTGGTTTTTTGGACTTGGTGTTTTCATGACAGGGTTTCTCTGTGTAGCCCTGGCTGTCCTGGAACTCACTCTATAGACCAGGCTGGCCTGGAACTCAGAAATCTGCCTGCCTCTGTCTCCCAGAGTGTTGGGATTACAGGTATGCACTACCACCACCTGGCTTGCTTTCATTTTAAAAAATAAAATAAAATTTTAATTTGTTTTGTGAACACACATGCATGTGCCGTGCATGCACATAGAGATCAGAGGCCTGTGCATGGGCTGTGCATGCATCGGGATCAGAGGACACCTTGGGAGAATCGGTCTCTTCTTTCACCACGTGAGTCCCAGGGATTGAACCCAAGTTGTTGAGCTTGGTGGCAAGCTCCTTCCCTACTGAGCCGCGTCACCTGCCCACGTTTTCATCTTTAATAAAGGATAAGTATGTCTACAACAAACTGCTTAGAAGTAAATCTCCTTGTTATCAGTAAATGTTTGACTGGTTTGAAGTTTTTGTTAGGAGATAAGGATTGGTGAGGAAAATCTTGAAGAGCTTCAGGGTAGAGTGGGCACGAGTGGGCACTTGGTCACGAAGGCACTTGGGAATGGCCTTCAGAGCCACTCCCCAGGGGCTGGCTGCTTCCCTGCTCTGAAGCTGAGGTCAGAAGTCAAAAGGACATTGCTTCTCAGGGGGTTGGGACAAGGAACAGCATGGGACAGAAATGGTGAGATTGTTCTGCCTCCCAAGGCTCCGAGTCCCTCTGACCGTCCTTCAGTGGTCATAGTTTACATAATTTCCTAGGTAATCATGGGGCCTGAACCCAAGACCTTACACATTCCGGGCAAGTTCTCTACCAATTGAATGGCATCCCAGTCGTTATAATTTTTAAAAAGGCTTTGGTTTTAATCTGTGTATGCATGTGTGCGTGTGTACGTGCGTGCGTGCGTGCGTGCGTGTGTGTATGTGTGCGCGCGCGCGCGCGCGTGCACGCATCTATCTGTCTGTCTGTGTGTGTGAGTGTCAGAAGTGTTAGATTCCCTAGAGCAGAAGTTCCAGGCAGTTGTAAGCTGCAAGACATGTAGGCTGAAAAATCACGCTTATGTCCTCTGGATATATAACAGCTGAGCATGTCTCCAGCCACACCCCATTCAAGACAGGGTTTCTCTCTGTAGCTCTGGTTGGCCTGGAACTTGATATGTAGACCAGGCTGGCCCTCAAGCTCACAGAGATCAGCCTGCCTCTGCCTCCTGAGTGCTGGGATCCAAGACTACACACACACACACACACACACACACACTTTTTGAGATAGGGTCTTTCTATGTAGCTCAAGCCTACCTGGAACTTGTAGCAATCCTCCTGCCTCAGTTTCTCAAGTGCCAGGATTACAGGCATGTTCCACCACAACCAACTAATGAAATTCTTAGAATGAAATATATAACATTTGTTGAAATGAAAAGATTTCACAGCTGGGCAGTGGTGGCACATGCCTGCAATCCCAGCACTCTGGGAGGCAGAGGCAGGTAGATTTCTGAGTTTGAGGCCAGCCTGGTCTACAGAGTGAGTTCCAGGACAGTCAGGGCTACACAGAAAAACCCTGTCTTGGAAAGAAAAAGCAAAACAAACAAAAACAAAACCAGACAAAACAAGAAAAGAAAAGATTTCACATTTTGGGGAGCTTTGAGAATTCCTACGGGAACTCAATCTCCAGTAGCCTAGATGGGTGCCCGGCTTCTAGTGCCCTACAGTGGTGGTACCTCGGTGGGAAGTGGGGAGGAGGCCATGGAACCCTAAAACCCTCTAAGCCACTGGTGATGTGGCAGAAGGGGATGAGCTCTGCGGCCAGCCCAATGAGGAACCTTCCACATCCCAGTACCAACACTCGCTCCTTCTCCCTATACTACCCCACTTCCCCTACCCCTTCCTACCCCCACCCCCTCTCTCCATTCCATCTCCTCCTCTACCCTCTGCCCCCACACTTCCAACCCCCACTCCTCCCCCAGATTCCACCCCCATCCCCTGTCACCCTGCCTACCACCAGGTACCATTGCTAAACATTGGAAAACGCTGGGGTGGGCACTGGGGACGGGCCTGTCAGCTGCCCGATACTGACTTCCTCCAGCTGGTCATGGGCCCAGGCCCCACGGAAGAAAGTATGATTGATTTAAGTCCATTCCAGCAAGCCCATCTTCCTCAGCTTGGGATTGGACTGGGGAGATGGGGGCGTCTTATGACCCATTTCTGGCCAAAGTCATACTCTGCGGGAGACTTCTGGGAAAGTGTTTCCTTTCTGATAAGAAAAAAGGAAAATGAGGAGAGGCCGGGTTGACCCTTTATTTCTCTTCCTGCTTTGGACATGGGGGATGAAGAGGTGATGTGTGAGCGGTGGCAGCCATCTGTGACATGAGGACCAGCCGCTGATGAGCCCAGGTCCCGAAGAGCAACCTTCAGGCGCCAAACATACTCTCCAGCTCTGAGCTCCAGACGGCCCTTAAACAGTAGCGGCCTAGCCTGGTCTCCAGCATGGAAGCTGTGACTCAGGGAGCATCCTGGTGTGGGCTTTCTGCTTCAGAGACAGGCTCTTGGGCTACTCCAGGGCGAGTCTGGGGTCATTCTTCAATGCACCGGGTCTTCTGGCCTCGACTCGTTTCACAGCTGAGAATGGTGTTCCACCGATGCCCCTGCCTCAGGCTTCCGAGCGCCACCAGGCTGAGTTTCGTGTGGTCCTGTGTATGTGGAGCTCTGTGCACAGCTTCAAGGACTCGCTACAAACCGCATTCCCCAGCCCGAGACCTTAATTTTCTGTCTGAAAAATGGACATCTTTTTCAAGGGGGGGGGGGAAATTAAAGTACTCAGCACATAGTAAACGCTAACAGCCCGTTCCGCCAAGATCATGGCATTCTCAGTATTTAGCACAATATGCTAAAAATAGGGGGAGACAGCGTGGACAGAGACAGGAAATTAACTACACCTAATTAAAGGCCGCCGGCTGGGCACAAGATGAACAGAGAAAGAACTGAGTGTTGGAACTGACCACAAGCTGCTGGTGAGTCAGGGCCTTCAGGGGCCGGGGGTGGAGGTGGGGGGTGGGGGTGGGGGGTGGGGGTGGGGGTGGGGGTGGGGGTGGGGTGGGGGTGGGGGTGGGGGTGGGGTGGGGGTGGGGGAGCTGGACACGGAGCAAAGGAGCCGGCGAGATAGCAGATTCCTGACAGTGACCCCGCTCTGTGGCCGTGACTCACTCCTCCCCGGGAGCACCAGATCATCTTCACTGGATCATCACCACCGGGTCATCTTCTCCATCAAAGGAGATGGGGGACTGTTCTGGGTCCCAAAGCTTCAATGGTGGCCTTGGGCTACCGACACACAGACAGGGAGACCAGGGGAAAGGTCAGCACTGCCTCCTACGGGAAGGGCTGAGTGATGGAGCAGCTGACGGCTGAACCACAGGGGCCTGGAGGAAGACTCCGCCCGAGAGGTAGGAGCCTCTGGTGAGCTTGGGGATACAAGGTTCGACACTGTGACCCCAGGAACAGGTCTCTGCGCTCCAGATCTCAGGCTGTCCCTGTGTGTGGTGTGATCCAGGCAGGCAATGATCTCAAGGAGGGAGGACAGGCCACAGTGCATTTGACTGCAAGTAACCAGAGAGCCAGTAGACTGTGGCTCAGCCCAGAGCTTCACTGTGAGCCGGTAGGTGGCAGAGGCCTGGCCTTGACTGGTGGTTCTCAGGACCTCAAGGTTCTTGAGGGTCACTGTAGCCCCAGAGGTTTTCAGTGTAGCCCAGCCTCACCTCCAGCTCCTGCCACAATCTCTAAAGAGTGAGCCTGTAGGCTCATGGGCTCATATGCTCCAGGGTTCATGGGCTTGGAGGCTTGTGGGCTCATGGTTTTGTAGGCTCATACATTCATGGGCTGGTGGGCATTTGGATTCATGGGCTCATAGGCTCATAGGCTCATAGGCTCATGGGTTCATGTTCTTGTGGGTTCATGGTCTTGTGAGCTCGTGGGTTCATAGGCTCTTGGGTTCATGAATTTGTAGGCTTATGGGCTCATAGACTCATGTGATTGTAGGCTCATGGGCTCATGGGCTCAAAGGCTCTGGGCTTGTGAGTTTGTAGGTTCATAGGCTCATGAGTTCATGGGCTGGTGGGCATTTGGATTCATGAGCTCATAGGCTCATAGGCTCATAGGCTCATGGGTTCATGTTCTTGTGGGTTCATGGTCTTGTGGGCTCGTGGGTTCATAGGCTCTTGGGTTCATGGGTTTGTAGGCTTATGGGCTCATAGACTCATGAGATTGTAGGCTCATGGGCTCATGGGCTCAAAGGCTCTGGGCTTGTGAGTTTGGGGCTCATAGGCTCATGAGTTCATTGGCTTATGGGCTCATGGGCTCATGAACTCATAGTCCTGTAGGCTGGTGGGCTAGTGGGCTCATGGGCTCGTGGTGGGAAATCTTGGGTAAATTCAAAGCATTTCACCTGAGGATGACGAGGCTCTTTGGCTCTTATCTCACAGGCTGCCACATGATTGGGGATCTCAGTAGGTTGTACAGACAGCCCAGGGTGGAGTTCTACTGACATCAGTGGCTGTCATGCATGCTAACCCCTTCCTGTCTGCCCATCTCTCTTTCAGCCTGCTTATGGGAACCTTCTAGAAAGTTTCTTCAGCCTGAATCTCTGGGCTGCACTCTCTGGGGAAGCTGTGCGAAAGGAGGTGGTTGGGATGGTGGAGTCAATGCCTACATAGTCAGATGCTAACACATATGCACATACACATGCACAGATATGTATACACATGAATATATACACATACACACACTTATATCTATCTATATATATATATACATACACACAGTCATTCACACACATATACATTCACATATATATATATATGCCCATATGTACACCTATACATAGATATACACACATTCATGCAGAGATATACACATATACACATAAAAACACATGCATACACATTAACATACACATGTACAGACTCATAGTTACATGCATACATACATACATATGTTCATATCCATAGACAGACATATGCAAACACACACATACACACACATACACATGTCACATGCACATGCACAGGCATATACACACATGCACACACATGTATATACATACATAGGCATACATAATCCACATGCAAAACACACACATAGCACACATATACATATATACATATCACACACATGAACACATATACCCATATACATATCACACACATGAACACATACATACAAACGTATACATATCATACACATGAACACATACATACACACATATACATATCACACACATGAACACATACATACACATGATCTGTGTGTACACTCATGTGCACACACACACACACACACACACACACACACTGGTTTAAAGATCACAGCAAAGTGGACAGGAAGACTTAGCAAGCCCTAGCCCTAACAGTCCCCAGCAGCACAGCTTTCTCTAGAGCAGTCAGAACTCCACTTGCCCACACCATCCTGTCCTCCATAGCTTGCGGTCAAAAGCGGGCCCACATGAGGTGCTGTCCTACGGCCGAGGGCAAGCATCTGGGGGCACACACTTACCCTTCCTGTTTTGCCCGAGTACGGAATGGGACAAAAGAGTGAATGCAGCTGGGCCTGCCTGTCACCTGGCCGAGGGGCCACCCCAGGAGAGCTCACTGCCAAGATGGGGAATGCCCTTTAACGAGATGAGTGTTCCTCCTTCCCAGAATCCCCACCCCCAGCACAGCCCTGCCAGCTGTGAGGTTCCGTTGGGCCTGAGTCAGAACCAGAGACAGCTTTGCCTTCTGCCTTTCTTTGGAGCCAGAGCCCAGCTCGCCCTCCCTCCGCAGTGCTCTGGGCCCCCTCCCTGCCGTGTGGACGTTTGTCCGCCTGGCTCCCCCTCCATGCTAAATGCAAACAGCATGGCCCTCACCTCCGAATCTGTGATACCTCTCTCCCCAAAAGCAGTGCTCTGGGCTCTGTGGACTTCATTCTTTGAATTTTTGAGACAAGAACCTAAAAATCCTCAGACTCAGGGCTACTTTGATGGCTGTTGCATTTTCCAGGATTCTATTCCCCCCCCCAAGCTGAGGAACCTCCATTGTTCTCAAAGACACCCCCATATATCTGTATCCACATCACCTGGGGCCCCTCGCACAGCCCAGAACTCCCTGGCTCTGCTCTCTCTCTCTCTCTCTCTCTCTCTCTCTCTCTCTCTCTCTCTCTCCATATCTTCTCTGGCAAACCCTTTCACCATCCATATTTTCTCTTTCCCATTGGCCTCCTGATATTTGAACATTGCCTTTTCTTGCCATTCGTGACCTCGTGTGAGCCTGCCGTGTCCACTCAGAAGGACTCCCTAGTCCAGGCTTCATCTGGGTTTCGTTTGCTTCATCTGCAGTGCTGGGGATGGAACCGGCCCTGCTCACACTAGGCGAGGCCCTCCCCCTGAGCCACATCCCAGCCCTAGGATGGTTGAGACAGGGCCTCATTCTGCAGCACAGGCTAGCCTTGAACAGAAAGTCTTTCTGCCTCTGCCCCCTGCCCCACAATGTGGGAGTTAGGGGTGTGTGCCGGCTCACTCTCGGTTAGTATCCTGGGCACGCAGGCGGGCACGAGGCCACACTCAAGCATGGCTTTAGAACTAGAAGCTGGGCACAGAGATGGCTCAGTGGGTAGAGTGGCGGTCACACAGGTGTGAAGATGAAGTCTATCCCCAGCGCCCCATAGAGGCGGGACATTTGTAGACCTGAAAAAACAACAATGGACCAGTAAGATAACTCAGCAGGCAGAGGCAGCTGTCACCAAACGTAATGACCTGTTCAAGCCTCTGGACTCATATGGTAGAATGTAAGAATTTACTCCTGCAATTTGCCTTTTGACCTTCACAAATAAGTCATGGTTCACTTGCATCCACACATGTATACACACACACACACACACACACATCAAGCATGTACATACCACATGCACACTACCACATACATCACACGCTCACACACATACCACAAACATACACACACGATGCACATACCACTCAAACACCACACACCATACACACCACACATATCACACACACCACAACCACACATATCACACACACATACACACACTATACACACACACACACTGTATACACACACACACACACACACACTCCAATTTTAAAAATCCAAGTAGGTGGCTCTTAAGAAACAACACTAGTGGTAGTGGTGGCACACATCTTTAATCCTAGCACTGTGGAGGCAGAGGCAGGTGGAACTCTGAGAGTTCGAGGCCAGGCTAGTCTACAGAATGAGTTCCAGGACAGCTAAAGCTACACAGAAAAACCATTAAAAAAAAAAAAAAAAAGAAAGAAAGAAAAAGAAAGAACACTGAGACTGACCTCTGACCTCCACATCTATCACGAACTAAGAGGTCAGTGCGCCTTCAGAAATCTCCAGAAATGAGGCTGGAGAGGTGGCTCAGTGATTAAGAGCACTGGCTGCTCTTCCACGGCACCCAGGTCCGTATGGCAGCTCACAGCCGGCTGTAACTCCAGTTCTAGGGGATCCAACACCCTCTTCTGGTCTCTGTGGGCACCAGGCATGCGTGCACATAGTACACACGTGCACGCAGAGAGAACACCCAAACACATAAAATAAAAATTTTAAATTTCGCCGGGTAGTGGTGGCACACATTTGGGAGGCAGAGGCAGGCAGATTTCTGAGTTTGAGGCCAGCCTGGTCTACAGAGTGAGTTCCAGGACAGCCAGGGCTATACAGAGAAACCCTGTCTTGAAAAACCAAATAAATAAATAAGTAAATAAATAAATAAATTTAAATTCCCAGAACTACCCAGGCCGGTAGGCTGGAGCTGAGCAAGCAGTGGGGCTTAGGACCAGCTGCCTCAGGAAGGGACACCGAGTTCTCAGCCCTCCTAGTCCCCATGCAGGTAAGCACCACCCAGGAAAGGCCGAAGCTGACCCAGGAACCAGGCCGCCTGGTCCTGCCATGTGACCCTGGGTGAGTAACTGAACCTCTCTGCAGACCGTAGCTTCAGGGCTTACTTTTTCAGCTCTGTCTGGGTGCTGGGAGCCCTCAGGGCCTGTGCAGTGCTGAGCTGTCCCTGACTGCTCAAAGCCCCTGTCTGGGAGACTCACCAGGCAATGGCGACGTGTCCCAAAGAAAAGTGGGACCATCATTTCTTCCCCGAGTCATGTGCTTACAGGCATTTAGCATGGGAGTCACCCACTTCAAAAAGGAGACCGGGAGCCTCAGAGGGGTTAGTCACTCACCTGGCTCCCAGCTATCAATGGCTGTGAGCACCAGCAGAGTTGAAACTGACACCCCGGCGGCAGGGCAGGGCGTGCAGGCACACGGCTGTGACCCAGCATTTGGGGGGCTGAGGTGGAAGAATCTGGGGTTCTAGGCCAGCCTGGGCTAACGTGAAGGAGTGAGGGGGTGGGGACAGACAAAAAAAAAGGGAAGGGAGAAAGGAAGGGAGGGGGGAGAAGGTGAGAATCACACATGTTTGGATTCCGGCTCTCACACCATCTCCTTTGCTGTGGGCGCCCAAAACGCCTCTCGGCCGCAGAGCCAGGTCGGTTCCCACAGGCCTGCAAGTGTGAGCAGGAGTCAAGTTCTTGGGGTTCACGGCCCAGTTCCTGACTGATTGCCCTGTGACCAGAGACTCACCCTAGCTTCCCTTTCATCCTCCATTTCAAAGCCCTCTACACTCAGGCTAATTAGAGAAGACACCTTGGGCCGCAGCGAGGTGGGTATCTCCTTAATTAACTGCGTCCAGCCGCAGGGCCAGGAAGGCTGCAGACACAGCTAATTCCAGGCTGCCCACTCTCAGGATGTGGCCCAGGTTGCCTTGGCCTGGCTGACATTTCCGTAGGGTCCAAGACGCCCTCCTCGGTCGCCGCTGCTCTGTTCCTGCGTGGTGTACTACTTGTGTGCTTTAAAGATTGTGTTTGTTTGCACGTTGACCTAAAATAACAGCCACTCACGACTACAGTCACTAGGCTGTACTCTGTCCGTTCTCGCCTCCTACAGCCCGGGGAGGCTCCCACTGTGTGGTTAGAGTCTGTCTCCCCCACGAAGACATTCATCTTGATTATTTCCCGGTGCTCAGGTTATGAACTGTGCCCAGCACAGAGTAAGTGCTTTGAAATGTAGATGGAATGACTTTGGATCCTGTGCTTGTATGAGAGGTATTTGTACAGACACAAGCAGTTCCTTTTGCCCGACTCCTTTACTCTGTAGTTTCCTCATGGGGACCAACATAGCTGTGGATTGGGGGTAGGTGGGGGGGGTCCAGCTGTGGCCCTTTATCTCAGTTTATAAACAAAGTTTCATTGAGACACAGTCATATCCGGTTTGTTTCGGATGGCAGAACCACAAAGCTACAAGAGACCTGGGAAACCAAACCAGCTGGGACCTGCCTGGTCCAGAGAAGGTGTTCTCACCCCATCGGCTGGCTTTCCTTAGCTGAGGTGCCTCCTCCTCCAGAGGGTGCCCTGATTTCCCAGGTGGAGCTAAGAGCCCCACTGTGCGTTCCTACATGCCCCACCCTACAGTGCTTCCCAGGGTTCTTTAGAATTTCCCCAGGATCAGATTAATTTGCAGCATAAACCTCAGGCTTGACAGCTCTTCTATGCTGTGAAGACACCTGGGCACTGATGTCACACTCAGCCACTCCATCTGTAGACAGAGCAGGACTCACAAGCCACTGTGTGTCTGTGAGTGTCGCCCTTTGGAGAAGGCCAGTTCAGGCAATACCCACTGCATTTAGCACCTGCTGAGTACCTACTGCGTGCAGACCCTGTTCTAAGTTTGGATGGCGCATAGCGAGGACAGCGAGCATATCCCTGCACCTGTATGTAGTCCCTGGGGATGGTCCCTCAAACTTTATGCAGGAGACAGGGCCCTAGCCGGTCCACCTTCAGTAACAACTGTTTCCCAGAGGTCAGCGCATAGTAGGTGCTTGATGAATGTAACAGTCTGTTTCCTTGAGTGGCTGGGGAGGTTTGCATGACAAAGAGAGTCAAATTAAGAGCCGGGTATTGTTGAGTGGATAGTGGGCTTGGCATATTTTCGGTGTGCCTACAGGTGGTCATTCGGTAAGTCAACATTCAACAAGTCAACATTCAACATTTCTTTTTATTTATTTATTTTTGTTGGTGGCATAATCTGGACGAGGAGGTTGTGGCCAAGCTGTAGTATTCCTAAACCTCTGTGCTGTGAATGTCACATACTGGCAGTCCCTGTTCGGATGTGTGCATTGCTTTTCAAAAGTTAAACAAACAAAACAAAACAAAAGCAAAAACAACAACAACAAAACCCCACGCCCGTGCTCACACGTGCACACCCTCTCACAGACACATAATTTAAAAGACTAAGAGCAAATTTTAAAATTGACACATGCAAAGTAGATGTATTGTGTCTGTTGGGAACTGGGACGCCCTTGTCAAACTGCTGTGGGTCCTGGACTGAAAGGTCTGGACGCCGCAGGCTCTCGGTCCTCCTGGGCAGGAGCTGGTGCGTGCCAGTCCCCACCCGTCCCCTCTGTCAGCCCCTCCACTCAGCTACCCTTCCTGTCCAGTTTCTAAAGCCACCTATGGCTCTGACCCTAGGCTGTCATGGAAGGTCACAGAATGCGCCTCCGTGGTGGGAACCGGTCTCTTCAGTTCCCTGTCTCCTCCTGGCCAGAGTAGCCATTTCCCCTGCTCCTGTGTGGCTCCTGCTCAGACCTGGTTGTTCCCCAGACCGTCCTTTCGTCAACCCTCATTATCAGCTGACTTCTAGGATGTGGTGCTACCTCCCTCTGTCCCTCATGGCCCTGGCAGCAACAGCAGCAGCCACCGCCTCTCAGCCCCTCTGAGACTGTGGCAAAGTCTCTGTTGCACTTAAGAAGGGGCCAGGAATGAGAGCTGGAGGCAGAGGGCTTCTCTGTGGAGCCAAGTGGACCTTCAGCTCCTTGGTGCTGTGCTGCCTCTGACTCCAGCTTCTGGGAGTGATAGGGCAGGAAGAAGCAGTCCCTGGGGAGGTATTGGTCACAGACACTTGGCTGGGACAGGACCAGACAACTGGAGAGGCTGCATGGGAGAGGGTCCTGGTGTCCACTGGGATCTTTTTCTGACTGCTGAGAATTGGGATGGAGAGGTCTAGAGGCCAGAGAAGGGGTTGGCACATGTTGACCTACCCTTTTTACAGAGTCCACTAGACCCGTGTGCCTGCCAGGCTGTGGGCAAAGGAGACAGAGGGTACACAGGTGGGAAGTATTCATGTGAGTGGCATGGCCTAGTTGTGCCTCAAGGAGCAAGGCTAGGCCTGCGTCGAGGTGACCCCAGCATGGAGTGGTGACCAACAGGATCACAGGACAGAGAAACTTGATTTTGTAGAGCCAGGCCCTGGCTGGTCTCAAACTCACAACCCTTCTGCCTCAGCCTCCAAGGTGTTGAGGTGATACATCTGGCTCCTTCATACCGATCTGGTATGCCATTCAAGGAATCATTCATTTTGTGTGTGTGTGTTATGTACATGTGCTTGTATGTGTGCACACATGTGTGTGCATGTATATAGGTGTGTGCACACATGTGTGCATGTATATAGGCGTGTGCACACATGTGTGCATGTATATAGGCGTGTGCACACGTGTGCGCATGTATATAGGCGTATGCACACATGTGTGCATGTATATAGGTGTGTGCACACATGTGTGCATGTATATAGGCGTGTGCACACATGTGTGTGCATGTATATAGGCACTCATTATGTTTGCTTATGCTGTCTGTGTACCTGCATGCATGTGCAAGGTATGTGTCTGTGCCTACTCGTGTTGAACGTGTATCTCCACACAGCATTCACCTTGGTTCTTGGGAAGCCAGCTGTCTGCAGTTCTAATCGGCAGAGACTGCTGACTGTATGTCAGTCTTTGGGCATAAACATCTGTCCCCTCTCTGCTCAGACACTGTCCTACCCTCTGGCTGGGGCTCCAGGGGACAGCAAGCTGCCTGTGAGTCCAGCACATGGTAGGTCCAAGTGAGTGAGGAGGTCCTGGGATCAGAGCTGGCTTGTCCGCTACACCCCCTGGTGCATCCTCTCGGAACCCCTCTGGGTATTGGCACGCGCGGTTCCTCTTCTCCCATCACTTCCTCCCATCTCATCGCTTCTCACCCCTCCGCTGCAGCCTCACCTCCTGGGGGAAGCCTTCGCCCAGTGCCCAGGCACAGCTGGGTCCCAGTGAGGTGTCCTAATCAGTCCCTAGTCACAGTGTCTTTCCTATTGCTCAGACATTTCATGGACTTTCCAACATGTCCATAGAAGCCGGGATTGCTCTAGGTTTGGTTCAGGGTCTGAAAGATAGACCTGAAAGGTTCTCCCTACACTAGCTGGGGGCAGGGAGGGAGTGCCCCCAGCTGGGGTGGGGGTGGGGCAACAGGCTCCCACGGAGGCGATGTCTGAACACACAAGGAGCTGGGTAGCTGATTCAGGAGACAGCTCATATGAAGCAGTGATTCTCGCCCTGTGGG
Organism: Apodemus sylvaticus; assembly: GCF_947179515.1. Classification (NCBI taxonomy): domain Eukaryota; kingdom Metazoa; phylum Chordata; class Mammalia; order Rodentia; family Muridae; genus Apodemus; species Apodemus sylvaticus. Next base: position 153,423,695 of record NC_067476.1, on the reverse strand, counting down.
TCTGGACCCTTTTGAGGGCTGAATGACTCCTTCATACGGGTCACCTACGACCATCAGAAAAATACAGATATTTGCATTATGATTCCTATCAGTAGCCAAATTACAGTTATGAAGTATCAACAAAAATAATGTTATGGTTGAGGGCCACCACAACATGAGGGACTGTGTTGAAGGGTCGCTGCATTAGGAAGGCTGAAAGCCACTGATGTAGATCCTTGAGAGCAGAGGGCAGAGTGAGGCTTCCACGCAGGGTCCAGTGTCTCTCCGTAGTCTGGTGTTGTCCAGCTTCTGAGTCCTGGGCATTTGGGGGTGGGGTGGGGACAGCCACATCTATCCGATCTGCAAAATCCTGGGTCTCAAGCTGGGGCTTAGGTTGTCATCAGGAAGTAAGGGATGGGAACAGAAGGCTAAGGGGTGAAGGCGGCCCACACAGGGCCGTTCCTGAGCTGGCCGCTGCCCAGTGACCACCAAGTCCCACAGAGAGTTCCTGGGCCCTGTACAGAACACAGAACAACCTCCAGGCCATTCTCAGCAGGGAGCAGGGACTGGATGGGACAGGCCCACGCCCCATCAAATCCCTAGGTTCACAGCAGGGACTGGATGGGACAGGCCCACGCCCAATCAAATCCCTAGGTTCACAGCCTTTGCCCCAAGTCAGGTCCGGCCAGTTTCAATCAGTTTTAAAGTAGAAACTAGAAAGGAAGACTCACTCAGTGTGGCCCCACCAGGAAGAGGGACAGAGAGATGTAGTGAGCCCCTGCCCAGCTCTATACCGTGGGGAGGATGGCTGTTGAGGACACAGATACTCCGTCACTTCCTGTGTGTCCTGTATGCCCTCAGAGCAAAGAGACAGATGGACTGGTGACTGGAGGTTGATAGGTGCTGGAACAGGGCTGGTAGGCGGAGGGGAAAAGCGGCGATGGCTGTGAGCATGGCCATCCTAGGTAAACAAACCACCTTCCCTGAAGAAGAGGACCCAGAGAGAAACAGCATTTTAATGTGGCCAGCATTCCCTCTTACATTTTTAATCGACTCCCAGAATTCCTCAACCAGGAAGCTTTTGCGACACGTTCTTTGGATGTGTGAGGCTGGGATGGAAGATTCTGGAAACTTGCCCCGCTGACCCAGGAATCTCGGGGCTTGCCACATCCTGGGAACTTGGGCAGAAGAGGTGAAGGCATTTCTCTAGGAAGCAGAGTCTGCAGTGGTCAGCACTCCTTTATCAGCGGGCCCTCTCCACAGCCTGGCGTGGGTCCCACATTCCAAGAGCAAAAGGCCTGTCTGGATTCCAGCTGGAACCGCCTGGGCAGAAGGTACTCTGCAATGCGCCCACCACATGGAAACGGCCTAACTGGGGGACAGATGGAGTAGGGGACCCTGGGAGTGTGTCCCGCACGGCCTCAGGAAGGGAGGCTGTGGCAGTGTGCTTCAGTGATGGGCAAGGTAGGCGGTCCCCGGATGGAAATGTGGCCAAGGGGACAAAGGTCAAGGAGAAGACAATCCTAGAATGGGGCTGCACTTCCCCTAGAGCCCAGCAGACCCCCTGCCACAGACACTGCCAGACACAACCCTGTTGGCGGGCAGGGCCAGATCTTTCTCTGCTGTCCTGGGCACAGGAAGGAGCATGCTCATTCTGGTGTCCTTTCCTCAATAGGACCGTCGGTGAACACCTCCGTCACTACCAAGTGTCCCCCAGGGAGACGCTGTCACCCTGACTAGCCCATGGCATTGGCCCCAAGGTGGATTTGCAATGGTCAGATGTGGGTGTACCATTCCCTACCATGGCGGCTGGGAGACAGTGAGATTCATGTGTCCAACACAAGCCCACAGCCAGCTTCCCTAATTCCTGGACAGGAGGCAAGAGATGGGGTTCAAATAGCATGCATGGCTACCAATATCCCTGATGTAAACTCACTTACTTCCCTGGCACTCGATGTCTGCTGGCTAGGGACTCCCACACAGTGCCTCAGCGGGTTTCTGTGAGATGGGAGGACCCACTGCAGGTGTGTCCTGAGCTGGACTCTAACACTAGCTTCTAACATTACATTCTTACGATGTCTAAGGCAAAAATGGAGGTTGGACACAGTACTGCCCGGTCCTTAAGAGACGTGGCCTCCTCAGAGCATGAATCCCAGTAGGGCTGCTTGTGGTCTCACTGGCTAGAGCCAGGTCACAGGAGGTGACTGGATAGCTCTTCCCTTCCTCAGACACACAGCTCCAGGCTCTGTCCAGACTGCCCCAGCCCCCCCCCCCTCCCGCTCAAGTCCGTCACTCTGGTTGTCTAAGATGGACTTCTAAGTGTGAAGCCCTGAGAAGATTGTTCGCTGGCTCTGGTGATACAGCTGCTGTGGAAAACCTGGACTTCAGGGCCAGTTCCTGGGGGACTCACCCACAGCACTCCTAGATGGGGCTGCGGAACATAGAATTATATGCTCTAGTGTGTCCCCGTCTGTGCAGGGCCAGGTCCTCAGAGAAAACCGGGTGAGAGAGTCAGTCACAAGCGTTGTTGGGGCACATGGACAAAGAGGTCATTTCTTGTTGATCTGTGATTTAAATCCAGCTGTATCCTGTCTCCCTCCTCTTCTCCCCTGCTTGGCCTTCCTCTTCCCTCCCCTCCTCCTCCTCTTCTTCCTCTTCTTCCTCCTCTTCCTCCTCCTCCTCTTCCTCTTCTTCTTTCTCTCTCTCTCCTTCCTTCCCTCCCTCCCTCCCTCCCTCCACCTAGGGCCTTGTACCTGCTAGACAAGCTCTCTACAGCTACCTAAATCTCCTCCCCAGGATCTAGCCTCGCAGCTTTAGCCTGGCCAAGGTGTCCTCCCAGACCTCCTATCCCTGATGTTCCCACCCCGTTATCTGCCAAACGAAGGTCCTTTTGTAACCATCCTCCTTTTAAGATTGGGCCTCGCTAGTTGACCAGGCTAGTCTTGAACTTCTGATTCGATCTCAGTCTCTAGCAGCTGGCCCTGCATCCTATAATGTCACTTGCCGGTGTTGACAACTCCACAGGAGTTCAGAGGCAGGACCGCTAGTGTGACATGAGGTCTGGCACACTGGCTGACAATCTCAGCAAGGACTGGCCCTTAACCTATGAGGAAAGAGAACTGTCTTGTTTTTCATGGGTTATTCTGTGGTGTGTGTGTGTGTGTGTGTGTGTGTGTGTGTGTATACAGATGTGTGTACATGTATGTGTGCATGAGTGGGCAGGTGAGTACCTCTGTGTGTACGAGCGTGTAGGTGTATGTGGAGGCCAAAGGTCGACAGTGGGTGTGTCCCTCTATCTTTCTCCACCTTCATTTTTGAGATAGTGACTCTCACCAAACCCACTTGGCTATGTATGGGTCGGCCTGCCAGGGAGCTCTAGGGATTTGTCTCTGTGTGTACAGTCAGGTTTCTATTGCAGTGATAAACACCGTACACAAAAGCAAGGTGACAAGGAAAGGGTTTGTTTCAGCTCTCGGATCACAGTCCCTGAGGCAGGCAAGGCAGGAACCCGGAGGCAGGGACTGAGCAGAGGCCATGGGGGGCGCTGCTTACTGGTTTGCTCCTCAAGGCTTGCTCAGTTTGCCTTCTTAAGAATCCAGCCCAGGCCCACCTGGCCAGAGGTGGTGCCACCCACAGTGGGCTAGGCCCTCCCACATCAATCACTAATTTAAAAAAAAGCCCCACAGACTTCCCTGCAGGCCAATCCCATGGAGGCCTTTTCTCGGTTAAGCCAGCTGGGAAGTAAGAATTCAGAACACCCGTGGGGCGTGGGGCGCTTAAGTATTCAAAACAGAGCTCATGGGGGCACTTCAGATCCAACCCTTAATGGCCTGGCACTGGGCCCTGTGTTTAAACGGAAGTAGAAAAAGTTTCTGTGGGAAGTACTTTAATCTGTGACAGTGGCTGAGATGGAACGGAGATGCCCTGTGGGTGAGAGGAAGCGCCTGTGCAGCCTGGCTCCCGTGTACTCCTCTCCTCCCCCACTCCCATCTCCCCCTCCCCTTCCCTCCCTATTCTTCCCTCTCCTTCCCTCCCCTCCCCTCCCTCCTCCCCTCTCCTCTCCACTTTTTCTTTCTTTCCTTGTTTCTCATCTCCATCCACTGCATTCTGGAGGTGAGACCCTCTCCCTGGAGAGAAGTGTTCCCTTCTTGGGCCTCAGCTGCCGGTTCGAGAGAGCAGCCGTTTGGTTGGAACTCTGGATACAGTGCCAGGGAAGTTTCCAAGCCACAGGAAGGTGCATGTCCCCTGTGAGCTGTAAACAGGACAGTGGACACGGTTCCTGCCCGTCCTGGATCCACTGCAGGCCCTGACCAGGCAATGGAGTGAAACTCTGATGACATCTCCCTCTAAATCGTCTCCCTCAGGACTCTGCCTCAGCCTGGCCAGGGCTCTTCCTCCCAGAACTCCTGTCCCTGCCCTTGTTCTCTGCACCCTGAAGGTCTCTGCAAGGACGAGTCCCCCTGCCCAGAATGTTCCTTTCTCGGAGGTCCCAGATCAGTTTCCTCATCATTCGTGTGGGAGGCAATGTCGTCCCAACCAGAAACTTTGTGGCATTGGCTGACACCTTCTGCCAGCTCTCAGGAACACCCTGACCAACTGTGAGCTCTACCCACCTCCAGTTCCCTCCCGGAGGCTTCCTTTTCCTGTGTGGGACCGGAGGGGTCATAGGGCTGCCTCAGCTGGGCACCTCGCACCCAGCCAAGTACAGAGCAGACTCAGTCCATGTTCAATACTGAACAAGGGTGCAGAGGGCTGGATGGAGCCTGCAGAAGCATTCTGGGAATCAGCGTCCTCTCAATCCGCGTCACCGTGTGGGCAGGCAGGCACTCGGCCTCCACCTCTGACATCTGTGGCTTCAGCATCCCCCAGCCTCAGACCCCCGCCTTGTTTCTCAGCAGTTCGGCCTCCCTCTTCTGACCTCCACAGGCCTCTGAGCAGCTGATCTTTCTGCCTGATGGTGCTGTTTCAGGCAGTGTTCGGTGGTGTTGAGTGGCAGGTGGCAGTGTTCGGTGGTGTTGAGTGGCAGGTGGCATGCAGGTACATAAAGCATCTTTGGTCCAGGACCAGGCTGTGCCCAAATCATGCATTCTGATATAGGGGAGTGCAGCAGAAACTGCTCAGGTTTATGAAATGTCTGACTTTTAATTAAGTTTTAGTTGTTGCATGTTCAGAAACATTCACGGTTGCTGACTTTTTTTTCACAACCCCACACTGATTTAGATGGCACGGTGTGGGCTCAGGACCCATGGTGTAAGGAGGTAACCCTTCCGGTTCTGCAGAATCTCAGCTGGAAATATCAGAAGACCAGGGAGGAGGGGCGGTTTACCTGAGGCTGCACAGCAGAGACGTGGCTGGGCTGGCTTCAAACTCCAGGGACCCAGATCCTGAGCCCAGCTCACTTCCCAGAATTCCTTGCTGGAAACCACCTGAGGCTGACGAGTGTCATAATTCTGTGTTGGTAGCCCTTATGACTCCTCAGGGCCCAGAGCGTGTTGGAAGTGACAAGGACCAGTGGCAGTGTCTGGCAAGATCAAACCCTGCCCAGCTCTGGGGGGCTGGCTACTGTGCAACCTGAGGAAGATCCCTAACCTCTCTGAACTTCAGTTTCCTGGACGTCCAATGTCTTCTGGAAATGTCAGTGGGGATGCAAGCTCCGTAAGGAGGGGTGAATGTCTGGCTTGTTGTGGAGGATAGGGGTTCTGCTACATTGGGGTGGGGCTGCCCAACGGCTGTTTCTAGGTGCAGAAGACTCACTGATGGACAAGGTCGTTCCTCTCCTGGGAGCAGGCCAGGCTGTTCTCCACGTCCCCAGCATCCAGAAACGCCTGATAACGGATGACAAAGAAACAGCTGAGGAGATGGGTCAGAGGTGAGGCGCTTGCTGAGAGCCTTTGTGAAAAGCTGAGCACTAGATAGGCAGAGACAGGAGGATCCTGGCACTTAGAGGCAGGGGCTTAGCCTGGTCAGCACAGTCCAGGCAGGTGAGAGACCCTGCCTCAGTGAACGCTGTGGGCGACACCTGAGGAAGGACGCCAGGCCTACCTCCAGCTTCCACGTGGCGTGCACACACACACCTCTTACCTCTCAGCTCAGTTCTGCACCTTGCCACTCCAGTGTGGGGTGGCTGGAGGGTTCTCTGCGCTGGGGTATCCTGTGCATAGTAGGGTACTGGGTGTGACTTGGTCTGTGCCCTTGAGTTGCCAGAACAGCTCCATGGTACAGATGTTTCCAGACTGTTTCCAGAGACAGCCGAAGGTCTTTGGGAGCAGAGGGAGGCAGGGGGATCAGCCCTGACAAAACTATGGCCATGTGGTGCCGTCATCATGTCACGTAGTGGGACACCGCTGACACTCAAGCTGTTCAGGAAGTAGAGCTGTTACCTGTTCAGGGGACACTGCCTCTGCCTCCCCATGGGCAGCTGTCTGTAAAACTACAATACTAGTAGCTCACTTAGCATTCAGTAGGTGCTCAATAAATGGGCATTCTGAGGAGGAGGGGGAGGAGGGAGGAGGAGATGGGAGGGGGGAAGGAGAGGGGGAGGAAGAAGGACAGGGGAAGGAGGAGGAGGGGGAAGAGGAGGAGGGGAGGAGGAGGGAGAGGGGGAGGAAGAGGGACAGGGGGAGGGAGAGGAAGAGGGGGAGGAGGAGGGAGAGGGGGAGGAGGACAGGGTAAAGGCTTCTGTAGCAGGGGAAAGCACTGGGGAGGAGCTTTTGCATCCTGTCTTTTATAAGTGCCCCCGGCCCTTGGGAGTCCCTGCACCCACAGAGAACATGGGTCTGATCGCTCAGGAGGAACTAGCTCAGTCCCTCAGCCCTCCTGGATTTGATAATTAAGCTGTATGTGTGCCGTGGTTGCAAGGCCAGAAGTGACCAGGCCTGGCCTTGCTTGGCTTTGGTGACGTGGTGGCCCTGAGACCGTGGCCTTCTTGAGCCCATAAGCAGGGGGTTGTGTGACCCAAGCCAGTCCAGCCAGGCCAAGGTCTGCACCATGGCCTCGTGTTGAAGCCTCATGGTCAGAAGGGGGCTCCCCCACTGCAGGGCAGCAAGGCTGCAGAAGGCACCTCATTCCTCAAGGGGCCACTGTCACCCCTCTTTCTTCCCACAGTCTGAACTTTATTAACCACCTGCTGCATACAGGGCCCCGCCAAAATCTTTTTATAGCACCCCCTTCCCCATCGCGTCAGGGTCTCTGTCCCTTGTCCAGATGACAGAGGCTTTGACATTGTCATCTCCAGGCCTGGGCAATGCTCCCAGGCTCCCAGGGGTAAGCCACCGGTCACCGGGACACAGCTCGATAGGGTGTGAGGACTGAAGTCCTGCACTCCGGCCCTGGCTTTCCTCTCTGTGACCGCCTGGCCTTCTCTCTTGTATTGCCTGTGGTCTCAGTCTGTCTCCCCGCCCACCCCAACATCCACACCCTTTCTGTTCCCCTCATCTCTCTCTGCTTTCCTCTCAGCCTGTCTCTCCTGCCCGCCCCCTCCATCCCTGGCTCTCTGGATGGCCCCACCTTGCCTCTGCACTCAGCCTGTCTCCCTGCCAGCACATTATGTCCCTGGTCTGGTCAGAGCCTGACGTCAGGCAGGGCCTGGCGGGCGGCCACGGACACTGCTGCTGCTGTTGCTGCTGCCGGGCGGCAGGCAGAGGAGCTAGGTTCCTGGTCCCCCAGGAGTGGCCTCCTGCTCGTCCTCCACCTCAGCCAGCCCTAGAGGGGACAGTGCTCAGTGGTGGCCTGGCCTCTAAGCGGAGCTGTAGGCTGCTGGCTTTTTCTTTCCTTTCTTTGGGCCCTCAGCTACACAAGCAGCTCCCGCTGCGGCCAGGCCCAGAGAGTGGATCGCACAGCATCCAGTTCTGGCTGTGCAGCATTGGACAAGTCACACGGCTTCTCGGAGCCTCTGATCTGTGTAAAAATGAGGCAGGCAAGGCAGCTCACCAGGTGCCTGGCTGGCACCTGAAGGCCTGGCAAACAGGAGTTCAAAACCTTCCCTGTCTAAGCCTTCTTTCTCCAGGAGAGGATGACCAGCTGAGTTTGGAGACACTGGAGTCATGGTAACAAGGCCCAGCTGGCCACTGGCCATTCACCATCTGTGCAGGCCTCAAGGGTCCCAGGCAGAAGGGAGCCCTTTCCAAACTCCAAACAGGGTCCTGCTGAATGGGAAGCCCCAAGTCCAGTTTCTGGTCTCAGCCTACCATAGACTAACTGAGTGGGGTTTTTAGAAAAGAATGGTTTTTAAGTTATGTGTGTGAGTTTGTGTGTGTGTGAGCATGTGCATATGTGAGCTACAGGCAGTCGTGAGTCTCTTGCCCTGGGTTCCGGGAATGGTACTTGGGTCCTCTGGAAGAGCAGGAAGCGCTTTGAACTGCTGAGCCATCTCTCCAGACTCTAAATAAGTGCTCTGAAAAGGCAGGTCTCTTGCTCACACCCCCACGTGTTTCCAGAGAAGCCGTGGCTCACCGCTGAGGAGCGAGCGCTGAGGCCGCTGAAGGCAGAAAGCTGAAGCTGCCTGGCAGTGAAGCAGCAGCAGGTTCTGACTTGGGCGCCACAGGGCCAGAGGCTTCGTATCCCAAATCTGCCAGGGTGCGGGGCAATAAGGAAGCACGCCCTTGGGGGAATGGGCGGGGCCATGCTTTCCAAGGGGCCCAGGTCTCAGTGTGATGACCCTGTCCTATTCAGCAGACTCCCTTCCTGTGTCTTGTCCTACTGCTTTCATGGAAATGTGGCTTAGTAGTGTGTGTGTGTGTGTGTGTGTGTGTGTGTTTGTGCATGTGTGTACATGTTTGTGAATCAATATATGAATGCATATGTGTGTATGTATACATTTTTGTATTGTGTATATATGCATATGTATGAGTGTGTAAGTGTGTAAATATATGTATGTCGGTATGTGAGTGTCGGTATATGAGTATATATGTATTTGTGTGTTTGGGGGTATACATGTGTGTATGTGTGAGTGAATGTGTATGTGTGTGAATATGTGTGGGCAGGTGTGTGTGTGTGTGTTGTATGTGAGCATTTGTGCAGGTTTGCCTGTGTACACCTCGCAGAGACCAGAGGAGGGCCTGCATGCCCTGCTCCATCCCCCTTCACCCTGTTCCCTTTGAGACAGGACTGCTCACTGAGCCTAGAGTCAGGCTGGTGGCCAGGAAGCCCCAGGGATCCTCCTGTCCCCACTTCCTATGGCGTCAGGATTAGAGGCAAGGGAGTGACCGTGCCTTTTTTTTTAAACATAGGTTCTAGATATTTGAATTCAGCCCCCTGTGCTTGGTCAGCTAACACCGGTTCCTACTGAGCCCTCGGCCAACACCTTTCTACGCCATCTTCCGGTGGCTTTCATTTGCATTTTCATGAAAGCAAAGCCGTCCCTTCCTGCAGTTTTATCCTAATATCCCAGCCTTCGCCTGCTGATATTGTTTGGGCCTGTTAAGTTAGGGTCTGAAGGTGTCCTGTGGGAACCAAGCCTCCCTTCGGCCCCAGACTCTGTTTTTCCTTCTTCCCAATGAAGTTGTCAAGTTCTTTCCCTTTATCTGTCAGTCAGATACATGGTCTGCAGGGCCTGGCTCCATCTCCTCTGCAGGGTGGGCCTCCATCTCTGCTCCTCTATGTGGCAGCTTTTGGGTCCCTCCATACGACAACATAAAACCATGGGGTGCAGAAGGAACCCGGGCTCAGGACCATCCTACTCCCTCTTCCGCACGCTGGGACGCTCCTGACACGCCTTTCCCCCTCCCTGATGTGGAAACACTGTTCCAGCACTGAAGTCTGTGTGACATGTTTGTGTGCGGTGCATTTGTCACGGGAGGCAGAGACAGCCACGGCACTCTCCGCAGACACGTGATAGGTCCAGAATCAACACTTCCTGGAGAAATGAATGGATGGATGTGTAGGTTTTCTAAAGAGTCCCCCATCCTGCGATGGTCCAGTGGCCTGGCTAGGGTGTGTCTTTCTGCATCTCTGCCCATCGAGCTGCCTCTAGCTTCTCATTCTGATGCCTGTGCTGGGGACACCACAATAAACATCTCTTTGAAGTCAGCCAGAAGCCTCTTTTGCCGCATACTGGGAAGCGCTTTTTCAAGCACAGATTGTTAATAAATTCCTTATGATCCGCTGTGCCCCAACCCTCTGGCCAGTTGACAGTTTTCCCTGTTTCTACTCCCCATTGTTTCATAAGACAAGTCAAGATTTACCGTCGGTCACCCTTGACATCATGTTTTTTCCAGAGAAGCTGGAGTAAGGAGCAGCTCTCCACCCCGCCCCCAATCCCAGTTCACTGGAGTCTCGAACTTGAGTATAATGCTGGTCTCCCTGGCCACCTAGTCAAGCATGGCCTGTGCCACACCTGTTCCTACCAGCGACAGTTTGTTTGTATATGCTGGCCCAGGGAGTGGCACTATTAGAAGGTGTGGCCTTGTTGGAGTAGGTGTGTCACTGTGAGAGTGGGCTTTAAGACCCTCATCCTAGCTGCCTGGAAGCGAGTATTCTGCTAGCAGCCTTCAGATGAGCATGTAGAACCCTCAACTCCTGCACCACGCCTGCCTAGATGTTGCCATATGCCTTGATGATACTGTACTGACCTATGAACCTGTAAGCCAGCCCCAATTAAATGTTGTTCTTTATAAGACTTGCCTTGGTCATGGTGTCTGTTCATAGCAGTAAAACCCTAACTAAAACACGACCCCAGGGCCTTTGCACTGGCTGATCCATCTGCCTGGAACCTGCTTCCCGTGGAGATCTGCTGAGCTCACACCCTTACTTTCCCTGGGTCTCTGTTCACATGGCTCCGACTCCAGCGGGACTTAGCAGCATCTTGACATCAGGTACACAACTTCTGTTTGGTGGCTGCTGCTCCCATCTGTCCATAGAGTGTGTCATGCTGTGGTGTGGTAATATTCGGAGGCTGTCTTTTTATTGTGCTTGGCTCTGGTGAGGGCCTGAGGACTTTTCTCTCCTATGGAAGGCCCAACAGACAAAGCCAAGCCTGGAGCCTTGAGGGAGATACAACTTCATTTCAGGAGGGAGATGGCCTCTACCCGCCCACTCTAGTTCCTGAACACCCAAGCTAGCCTGGGCTCCTAGTGACTGAAGGCACTGACGCTGCGGTCTGGGCCCTGGCTCTTCCTTATTTTTGCAGAGCTCGGTGTACCATGAGGGTAACATAAACACGTCAGGCCTCTCTGTGCTGTTCTCTGACTACATCTGAGAAGAGGTAACCGAGGAGGTTCACCCTGGTCCAGGAAGGTGCTGGAATCTTCCTGCATTCCTCTGCAGGCCCAGTCAGGCCTCTACCTGGAGAGCTGACCTTTGGCCCGCTTCCTGGCCTCCAGCACTGAGGGAGTTTCCCCTACTCTGAGAGATGCCAGGAGACTTCCTGTCCCAGCTTCCCTTGCATCGTGAGTATGGGCTTTGCCAACCTGGAATCCTCACCAGAGACACTTAGCTATGGGAGAGCGGTAGAGAGGCCCAGGGGAGGCCGCCCAACCCCAGGGGGCCGTAGAGGGGGTCACCAGACAGAAGTGTCACTAAAGTCACCAAGTCAGAGCTTGGAGACAGTGACATGCCAGGCTCAGCCACCTGCCCCAATAGGACAATGAGAGACAGAATCATGGTGAGGAGTATAGAAACCAGATAGACAGGCCCAGTGACCCCCAAATTCATCTTTGGGGTCCCAACATGAGGTTTAGGTTTAAACAGAGGGAAAGAGGTCTGTAAAGCTAAACAGTCCCAGTCAGGGTGTAGCCCCACCAGCCGTTTAATTTTTTCTTTTAAGACACCGTGTTCTGTCTGACAATGCTGACCCACACACACCTTTAGTCACATCACCTGGGAGGCAGAGGCACGTGGATCTCTGTGAATCTGAGGCCAGCCTAATCTACAAACAGAGTTCCAGGACAGATAGGGATGTTACATAGAGAAACCCTGTCTCTAAAAACAAAACAAAAACAAACAAACAAAAAAAAAAAGACGAGTCTTCCGTAGTTCAGGCTGGCCTTGAACTCAGTCTGTAGCTGGGACAACCTTGAACTTCTGATTATCCTGCTCCTGCTCCTGCTCCTCCCCATCCCCAATCCCCTCCCCTGCTGCAAAGGCTTGTACAGACCTTCTGTAGAGCTAGGCCTCCCTGCTGAGCCACGGCTCCTCCTCTCTGGCTACCTTTGTTTGGCTCCAGACTCTGCAGAGAAATGGTCTGACTGTTGTCAGGACAGGAGGACAGGGTGAACTTTCCCAGAGTCAAGCTTCCCTCTGGCTGGCACCAGGGCCAGCCTGGCCTCTCTTCAATGTGCATGGAGTTCCTAGAAGTTGAGGCTTCTCTGAGACCTCTGCCTTGCCTCGTGAGGAAGCTATAGTGAGAAGTTTGGTTTCTTTAAAAAAAAAAAACAGCAATGTTATGGGACTGGGTTTCAGTTTTAATCCCGGGTGTGGGATATGGGGCTGCTTGTTCACAGCCGCTGACTGTATTTCTACTGTGTGTTAGCAGGGATGTGGTTTTGCCAGATGCAGATCGTGTGATGTGTCTGTGATGTGTCTGCGATCGTGTGATGTTTGAAATTCTGTGGAGTTTTCAGAGGGTCTATAAATGCTAGAGCCCTGAGAGGCAGGGTGGGCTGCTGACTGTCGTGGGTCACTGTTTGTGAAGTAGTACTATACAAAGAAGGAAGAAGAAATTAGATATCCTGACACTGAAGACCACACTTGACCCTAAGGAACTCAACGCCCAATGTAGTCCAATGATAACGTCACCCCCTTTTCCCTCTAACCTTCTCTCCATCTGAGTTTTAGTGGGTTGAAAGGGTTGAGAAAGGTGGGAGGAAGAAGATTCCACAAAGACTCCTTACAGGGAGCAGCATGGCATCCCTGCTAAGATCATACTTACAAGAGCAGATGATAGGACCCTGTGCCCTGTGGACAGAGAGGCTTTCCTCCCCTGGATCCAGCTTCCGCGGGTTCTGGTAGCTGAGG